>NW_006203773.1:102264-110161 GCF_000334495.1 Tupaia belangeri chinensis
ATGGTACTATTAAGAAAACCAGTTTTAACTTAAATTATAGAAATGCTAAGGAACTTTTCTTAAAGCCAGGAAACAGGTTAGGATTCTGTTCAAATGGTAGGTGCATGAACCTATCAGTCTCATGTACTTTATCTTCTGTTTTGGTTCCATTTTTCCTATTAAATTCTGGGATATAATATTCAACTTCAAACTTGTCCCTATGATTAAGCTGGGCACTTTTTTAGTTTTTGAACTCTTCTTTCCATGTGTCTGTATTTAATTTTCCTGATATAGCACACCCTTGAGAACTTCTTGGAGAGCTGGTCTGGTGCTGGTAAATTCTTTCAGGTTTTGTTTATCTGAGAATGTTCTTGTCTTTTCTTCCTACATGAAAGATAATCTTGCCAGGTACAGTATTCTTGGCTGAAATTGCCTTTCTCTTAACACTGAATATATTGCTCGGGGATCGCATAACTAGTGGTATTTGGTTCCTCAACCATTAGAACAATGGAGCCAGCCTCAAATATTATTTTCAATATAATAATATATCTATTCTAGAAGTTTTGAAGCAATTCCCATAGGAAATACACAATGAATATGAATATAGATGACTTTTTCTTAATATCACTTGTTACAAAACTGAAAGGAGTACTTTGACAGAGTGCAATACATAATATTTTTGTTAAATTTTGACATAATGTATCAATATTTATGTCAATATGTTGTCTACATAAATGTTTAAGTGCTGTCTCTTTGTTAATTGCTATCCTATCTTACTAGGTAACTTTGGAAACTTACCAAATTTTGTCCACACAGTCCTTTTTTCCATACACAGAAGTTCTTTTCTTGACATTTCATCAGTGTTCAAAGCAGAGACAAGTAATCTTAAAATGTTAACAGAAAAGAACATTTAATCAGATAGACAACAGCTGTGATTTTATCAAAAATCTTCTCAGTTTTGCTATAATTGAAATTTATGTCATTCAACAGATTCTATTTTTCTAATGTTCGTAACATGTCAGGCTTTAAAATATTGAACATTGTCAATACAGAGGGAAACTATCTGTTGACATTTATTTTTAAGTGGTCAAAGAGCACAATACAATACTGTCTTTAAACTGTATCTCCAACTAACAGAATTTTGAAGTTGTTCTGTAGTACAAGAGATCATGCTAATCTCTTCTACATAGTCATATTATATTTCTAAATGCCTAGCTCAGAATTAAAACAGTTCTGCAGGCCACCACTTGGCACGGGGTATGGAAACTACAGACAAGAGGACAGACTGCACAGCTGTTTGGTTTACTCCACTTAGCACTCTCCTGTAGGTCAGATAGGGTTGGGCACAGGACTCAGAAGATTCTTTCCAAGACCTCTTCTCACTGGAGTGGCGCCCACTCGAGAAGGTTTGAGGCTGAAGGCCAGGGAAAGGCAGAGTACTACCAGTTCAGAAATGTTAATTAACATTTTCACTGAACTCTACAGGGCATATTATTATAGTAATCCAGTGTTTTCTTTGTGATAAATGCTGTGGGAACAAAGGGTCCTTCACTACCATATTAGGGATGTCCCTTATAAACACATCACCATCTTACATAAACTTCTCTTTTTTTCTACTCTCAAAAAACAGCACCTATATGGAAAATATATCTTTTTATAATCATTAAAAATATTTCAAATTGCCTCTCTATGAACTCTTACCTTAATTCTAAAGTAAGAGTAAGTGAAACTTCATACAGCAATTCTCATTGCTGAGTTTATGATGCTGGTTTAAAACTGCCTGAGTTAGCCAGGTGGTATGGTGGTTAAGGCAGCTGGACCTCACATGGCCAACTGTATGATTCGAGTCCCAGACCTGGCAGATTGAAAAACATGCCAGTTGCATGTACATGCTTGTCCCAGATCCCCAGCATGTGTGCCCAAAATCCTGAGAGAGGAGTGCTTGCTCTTGCTCCCTCTTTCTCTCCAGCAAGTACACATGCCCTATGGCAAATTTTGAAAAATAAAAAATAAAAGTGCTTACAAGTTTAGAAATGGAATCTGTCTTCAGAGAAAATTGTACTCTATTTGCAAATGCATACTAGTACTACTTGCCTGTAGATGAAAATCACTTTGTTGTGTCTTATGTGTATTCATCATAAACTTCTTCATAGTAGAGACTTATCTTACTCACCTGTATGTTGTCTGGTGGAGAGACTGGCATATAGGTGTTCAGTAACTAGCTGCTGAGTGAGTGAATAAATGAATCCATTTATCTTTAGAATATAATTTGAATATATTATGTAAGTGCTCACTTATATAAAATCAATTAATATCAGGAGCTGGATCATTATACATTTTCTCCCTATACTAAATTAAAGTCTTTCGTTCTTGAAGTTTCTCATTGGAAAATGGAAAAATGTTTCCTATGGCACATTTTATAATTATTACTATGTAATCATCTATACTCAGTTTGTGCATGGTGAAGTTTCTGATTGTGATACATCACCATAAAAATCCATATTGCTAGGTGTTCTAAGTAATCTAAAATGCTTGTAAGACAAGGTGATGGGCTCAGTAACTGAGGTATAAGTAGCTCTGTCATGAAATAGCATATCAGACTTGGCAGCAATTCATAGCCTGGTCAGACCTCAAAACACTGGTCCATGTGGAACCTGGAGTGCTTCCCTACATTTTGGAGAAGAATTGATAAACCTTACTGGGAATGTAGGAAGGATTTTAACAACAAGAAAAATGAACTGGATCTTGTTTTATAAAATTCAATGACTGATCTTATCTTACTAGTTCTTTCACAAGCACTCCATTTACTTAGGAAATCGCTCTCTTTTTTTTTTTTTGGATATAAGGCAGTGAGCTCTCCGGAAAGACAGAGAGAGACAGAGAGACAGAAAGCGAGAAACCACTCCCCTCTAGCACTTACCATTTTTAAAAAAATTTTAGTCATTCTGACCGGGGTTATGTTGTATCTCATTGTGGTTTTGATCTGCATCTCCCATATGATGAAGGATGTTGAACATTTTATCATATGCATTTTGACTGTTCATATATCTTCCTTAGAGAGTTGTTTTTTCAGCTCATTTTCCCATCTTTTAATTGAGTTGATCATTTTCCCCCCTCAGGTAAGTCACTTGAATTCCCTGGTTATCAGTCTCTTATCTGAGGCATAGTTTACAAAAACATTTTCCCATTCCAAGGGTTGTCGATTCACACTCATTACTGTCTTTTGCAGTGCAGAAACTTCCTAATCTGATGTAATCCCACTTGTCTAATTTTGGAATTATCTATTGTTTTCAGCATCTTATTTAAGAAGTCTTTGTCTACTCCAGTGTCTCCCAGAATTTCCCCAGTGTTTTCCATCAGTAGTTTTATAGTTTGTGGTCTTAGGTATAGATCTGTGATCCACTTTGAGTTGATTTTCATCAATGGTGAGGTTAGAGGTTCAGATTCACCTTTCTCCAGGTGGATATCCAGTTTTTCCAGTACCATTTGCTAAAGAGGTACTGGATCAACTGGTACCCTTTGTCAAAAATCAGTTGGCCATATGTTTGAGGGGTTATTTCTGGAGTCTCTTCTCTGTTGCATTGGTCCACATTTCTATTTTTGTTCCAGTACCATGCTGTTTTGATTTTCACAGCTTTGTAATATATTTTGGGTCAGGGATTGAGGTGCCTCCTAGTCCATTATTTTTGCACAGGATTGCTTTGGCAATAAGGAGTCTTTTATGATATTTTTACATCTTTAGTCAGAGTTATTGGTATATAGTTTCTTTTTTATTAATAATTTCTATAGAAAAATTATTATAATTTGATTTTTCTATACATGAATACAGTATGTAATGATTAAATTGCATTGATTAGTATACCCATCATCTCAACCATTTGTAACATCACATATAATTTCTGTACAATAAAATTCACCTCTTCAAATATATAGTTAGATGAATTTTTAAAAGAGACCATAGTTCTATAAACGCCACCGTTTACCTGCTAATGAAAACTTGGAACTGTTTCCAGTTTGGGGTTGTTATGAATAAATCGACTATGAATATTCATGTATAAGTCTGTGTAGAGACTTGATTTCAAGTTGATGTGCAAACACCCAGCTCACAATTCACACATGAACCTTCTTGGGTAATTCCCTAAAAGTAGGATTATTTTATCATTAAGAAAGAATATGCCAAACTGTATTAAAAACTGCTAAGAAAATTTCTAAAATGGTTGTACTATTTTATATTCCCACTAGCAATGTGTTAGATTTTAAAAAAAAAACGTTATTTATTTACTTTTTTTACATTTTCCCACAAACATTTACCCTACATATCAAAAATTTTACTCATACTTCATAGTTCTTGACAGTTAATAGATAAACAAAGTTCAACTTTACAAAACCCCTGAACTTTAAAGATAATTTTCAAAATATCTGTTTTAATTTTGGTTGTGACTCTATAATACAGAGACAGTGTGTTTTTAAATATTTTTGAAAAAATATTTACACATCAACTACTCAAACTTGAAAACCAAACACCCAGAACACAATTCATACATAAACTTTCCCAACTCAGTTCTGGCTACCAAAAATATTCTGTGGTTTACCATCTTCTAGCAAAGGTCAAGTCTTCTTTTCTTCCTTCAAAGTCTTTCTCAAGGTAATCCACTGGTTGTGGCTGCTCTTTTACAATCTCTATTGATTACACTGCTGGGCTGGAAAAGTCCAGGTTAGTTTACGGTACTAATTTTTTCACATGGTTTCTTTAATCCTCTCTGCCAGGTAGAACTGTTTATGGTGCCAGGCAATCTTGCCAAGAGCTTCTGTTGACTTTCTTGAAATCTCCTTTAGTTCTATAGCTTTCTGGTCATATCTTCAGATAGGGCATTCTAGTCAAAGCCCTGGTAGGAACATTTATTTCCAATTTCTGATGCAAGACAACAGGTATTCTTGAAATTATGCAAATAACCATTCTGTGACAAAATAAGAATGCTCACAAGTATTTTCCAATTCCAAAGGGGTCAGGAAGAAAGAAAAATATATGTTTCACTCTTTAAAAAAGTGTACGAGGTTTCTAATTGATTCACTTTTTTGCCAGCACATGGTATTGTCAGTCTATTTAAATTTAGCTACTACTGTATGTTAGAAAAAAATGTCTTCTGGTGGTTTTAATTTGTATTTCCTTAATGAAAAATAATATTAAGTATCTTTTCATATGCTTACTGGTATTTGTTTATCTTCTTTGATCATGTGTGTTTGTTCAAATATTTTGCCAATTTTTACTCTGTTAATGGCCCTAAAATTGGGTTAGAAGAGTTCTTTTTGTATTCTGGATACAAGTCCTTTCTCAACTATGTGATTTGCAAATCACATTTCTTCCAGTATTGGTTTGTATTTTTATCATTTTATTTATTAAATATACATAATTGTGGCTTGCAGTAATTTTGGGGGTCCATGAATACAATGTATAATGACCAAATCAGCATAATTAACAGATCCATATTCTCAGACATATGTCTTTACTTTATGTTGAGAACATTCAAAATTCTGTCTTTTGGGCTATTTTGATATATACAATGAATTATTGTTAACTGTAATTAACCTACTTTGCTACTGGGGGCTATGGGAACCGGCGGTTAGCGTAATGGCTATGTCGCTGGGACTCCCACGTAGTCGACTGCGGTTCACGTCCCGGGCCTGGTGGCTTAGAACTCATGCTGGGCACGTGTGCGTGCGTGCCCAAGATCCCGAGAGGAGAATGGAGGAGAAGGGATTGTGGCGTGACCATCCCCTCTGGGGGGTGATTTCTCGCTTTCTGTCTCTCTGCCTCTCTCTGTCTGTCTGGCGAGCGCACGCGCCCTATAGCAAAAAAAAAATTCTCAGAAAAAAAAAAAAAAGAACTGGGGGCTAGCAAATTGTGTAATGGTTACAACACCAGATTCCCATATGGCCAACCACAGTTTGAGTCCCAGACCCAGTGGCTTGAAAATCACTCTGGGCATGTATGCATGCATGCCCATGATCCTGGGAGGAAAGTGAAAGAGAAGGGATTGTGGCATGAGCATCCCCCAAGGGGGCAATGTTCGACTTTCTTTATGTCTCTGTCTCTGTCTCTCTCTTTCTCCCCAGTGAGTGCACATGCTCTAAGACAAAAACCTCTTAAAAAAAGTCAAAAACTTATATCTCTTATCTAAATATAATTTTATATTCATTAGCCCAAATCTCTCTAATCTTTCTTCTACCTTTCCATTCTTTAACTCTAGTAACTTCTATTCTCTGTTTATGAGGTCTTTCAGTTTCCACACATGAGTAAGAATATATTCTATTTATCTTTCTGTGCTCAGCTTATTTTACTTCACATAATGCCCTCCATGCTCATCTGTGTTGCCTCAAATTACAAGATTTCCCTCATTTTTACAGCTAAATAGTATTCTTTTATTTTCTTCACTGTCTTTTGAGGAGCTGAGTTCCTGTTGTTGTTTGTTTTGTTGTTGTTGTTTGTTTTTATGAAGTTGTTATAAGTTTTATGCTTTTTTTTTTTGAGAGGTTTTTGCTATAGGGCGCGTGCGCTTGCCAGGAAGACAGAGAGAGACAGAGAGACAGAAAGCGAGAAATCACCCCCCAGAGGGGATGGTCACGCCACAATCCCTTCTCCTTTCTCCTCTCGGGATCTTGGGCCCGCACACACACGCGCCCAGCATGAGTTTAAGCCACCGGGTCCAGAACGCGAACTGCAGTAGACTATGTGGCAGTCCAGCAACATAGCCATTGTGCTAACTACTGGTCCCACAAGTTTTATGCTTTTTGTATTCTGTTTAAGAAATTTTTGACTTAGGACCAGCAGATGGCATAATGGTTACATTGCTGGACTCCCACATAGTCAACCATGGTTCAAGTTCCAAACCTGGCAGCTTAAAACTTATGCTGGATTGGGACCACCAGTTAGCGTAATGGCTATGTTGCTGGACTCCCACATAGTCGACCGCGGTTTGCATCCCAGACCCGGTGGCTTAAACTCACGCCGGGCGCGTGTGTGTGCATGCCCAAGATCCCAAGAGGAGAATGGAGGAGAAGGGACTGCTGCATGGCCATCCCCCCTGGGGGGTGATTTCTCGCTTTCTGTCTCTCTGTCTATCTCTGTCTGTCTGGTGAGCGCACGCACCCTATAGCAAAAACCTCTCAAAAACAAACAAACAAAAACAAACATAACAAAACAAGAAAACAACTTATGCTGCGTGCATGTGTATGAGTGCCCAAAATCTCAAGGGGAGAATGGAGGAGAAGTTATTGTGGCATGGCCATCCCCTTGGGGGATGATTTCTTGCTTTCTGTCTCTCTATCTCTCTCTGTCTCTCCTGGAAGAAAATGCGACCTATAACAAAAATCTCTCTAAGACTAAAAAAAAAAATAAATCACAATGATTTCCTCCTTAATTTTCTTCTAGAAATTTTATAGTTTTAGATTTTATAGCTCTATAATTCATTTCTTGTTAAATTTTGTATATGATATGAAGTAAGATTGATAGTCATTTTTTAAATGTGGATTTCAGTTACTCTTTTTTTTGAAGACTATTATTTTTTTTTCATAAGTTAATTTATTCTATAAGTCAGAGAAAAAGACAGAAATATCACACCTTTTGCAGAGTCACAACACAGCAATTCAGCCTCAGCTTCTGTCTGCCCTGAATCATCAAGTACTTGCATGCTCAGACTATTATAGTTTCCCACATGCAAACCTACAACCTTCCCATGTGGGTCTGCCTCAAGGAGTGTTATGTTTTAGCACTACACTACTCCCTACCTCCCTGAAAAACTGTAGTTTTTCTTTATCCATTGAATTACAGTCACAGAAATGTTAAATGGCCTACTTGTTTAGAGTTATCAGTAGGCTTGACATTAGAATACTCTTAAATCCTAACCCAGTGCTCTTTCCC
>NW_006203773.1:110171-175017 GCF_000334495.1 Tupaia belangeri chinensis
AACTAGTGTAAAAATAGTGAAGAGAAATGTGTTTCTCCTCAGTGGTAGACTGTGGTACATATGGAGATATTTTCTGAATAACAAATTTCTACTTAATGGTATTATGGAAAGAGAGGGGGTCAGTCATAAGATTTCCAAAGACAGTAATTTCAGCCCCTCCTTGGTACAAAATAACCTTTTCAGTTATCAGTATTTGGCTTTCTGAGTGATACATTCAACATTTCTACATCTGCTAGTGCTCTTGGGGTTAATTGGACTCTATTTTTAATCCTAATCCATATGCCAATTAGTTTTGATATAGGAGGGGTCTTTTCAAGAAAGGAACTTTAAAAAAAAAAAAGGAACTTTTTTTTTCTCTTGCTGGAATTTCTTTTATTGAATTTTCAGCTTTGCAAATTATTTTATGTTGGTGATTTGCTTAAAAGGCAGCCTTTGAGTATTAGGAAAAGTTCCTTTTTTGCTTTATATCTCTATGCTAAAATTCTATTTTCTTTATTGAGTCTTTAATTTAATTGCATCTCAGAATTTTGTTTTTCATCAAACATGTAGTCCTAAGTGTACATAGGGTAATTCTATTATTTGATGTTTTCTCCTTCAGAATGAAGAAGTCAGATTCATTGAAAATGAGCTAGAAATTCAGAAGCAAAAATACTTTAAACTTCAGACATTTGTTAGAAGTTTGATACTAGCTATGAAAGCTGATGATAAGGAACAACAGCAGGTAAGTCCCAGAAGAGACTAGTAAACTGAAATGTGTCATATTGAAAAATGGCATGTAATTCTTGATTTCTTCATATCTTTTTATTTTTATACTCCATTTCCTCTTGGCATGGATGAAGTGTTTGTTACTTTGTGATTTTTATTAACACAGTTATTTTTAGAATAGGTGTTTAAATTGTGTGTGCTGCTTGAGTGGAAAATCAAAGTAACTGCTTTACATAGTTTATTAATTCAAGGTTAGCCTTTAGATAAGGATAAAACTAATTTTTAAATTAATTATTTTTAATTCTTCAAAAGGTTTGTATAATTAGGGCTACTCTGACTTGAGAGGCACAACGTTTAAGACATTTTGTGGATGAAAAAAATAAGGTAAGCATTTATTTGCCTCTCTTTTGAATCTCAGTTACCTGCCAGCTCCAACTAGAGTTTGCAAATACTTGGATATATTCCACTCTGTGATTTGTTGCTCATAACTAAGAAAATTAAAAATTACTTTGTGAAAATCTTTGTGATGACAGTGCATTGCTTATGTTTCCCAATTTGAGTGTTTTAGTCTTCTACTCCAAGTTTGAAATGTAATTTTAATTTGTCACTGTGGATTTTATTTAAAAATTCCTCCTGAATTGTATTTTCTGTCTCATATTTTCATATGAAATCTGTATAATAATTTATTAGGTTTGCTAAAAATAATTATGAAATTATCATTTTTAATTTGCCATTCAGTAATAAATAATATCAAATTTATCTCTGAAATCACCAAGTATACCATGAAGATGATTTCTTGTGAGAGAAGTTCAATGAGTAGTGTGAGATAGAGGTAGCCATTATTTAGGAAACAGTCTCAGAGGCTTTTATTCAGCAAGGAATGTCAAGAGTACCAAACTTCATCCCTTATATCCAAGCAGACTGCAAGTACATAGCCCATTCCAGACATCTCCAAGAGAAAAGATGAGTCTTAGCTTCTCATAATTCTCCTTTTTTACTCCAAAGGGGAGGGATTCTTTATATATTTTACTGAGGTTCTGAATCACAAATTTTTTTGTTGTTTATTATTTTTTATTTTTTATTATTATTTGTACATTAAATTGCTATACATCATTTAGATTGTGAAGAGACTTTACCCAGCATGATTTACACCTCAGTCCAGCCCAGTTGAGACTATTATACACATCCTCGTCACGCTTGTGTCCCACAAGTGTCTTACCTCTCCATTTCCCCTTTCAAATTTCCTTTTCTTCACTCTTCCCCTCCTACACTCTCTTTCCACTTTGTCTCTAGTGTCCATTACAATTTTTAATACTGTTATGTTCTCCAATCTTTCAGTCTCTACCATAGAGTACGGACAGTCAGTATATGTTAAGTGGAGACAGACTATGTATTCTCTTTCATAGCCTGACTTGCTTCACTCAGCAACGTATCTTCCATATTTGTCCGCTTTCTATCAGATTCCAGGGCCTTGTTGTTTTTTATGTCTGAATAGTATTCCATGAAGTATATGTGCCACAAGTGTTCAATCCATTCATCAGTTTGTAGACATTTGGGTTGCTGAACTACAAAATTTAAAATAAAAGAATTCATCCATGAGGCTCAAATCATCATGTATATATCCAGTTTTATTAATTTTTCTCCCTTACCCACTATATACACACACAGACATCTCAAGACAGTAGCCTTCAGTTACCTTCGCCAGCTTTATTTAAGCAGATTGCTTTATTATGTGAATTATGCATATTCCATGATATATGAAAAATGTATTTGTTTTTTAATTAGCAATTCAAAATATAGATTTCAAATGAATAAGAGTTTCAAATGAACATAGTGCCAAGGGTACCATATTTTTTTTTAGAGAGAGAGATTATTGCTATAAGGCATGTGCACTCACCAGAGAGACAGAGACAGAAAACTAGAAATAACTCCCCAGGGGGAATGACTATGTTGCAGTCCCTTCTCCATTCTGCTCTTGAGATCTTGGGCATGCATACACATGTATTCAGCATGAGTTTTAATCCACAGAATCCAGGACTCAAACTGCAGTCAACTATGAGAGTCCAGCAATGTATCCATTATGCCATCTGCTACTCCTGGTACTGTACATTTTAAATAACCATTAAAATAATAAAACTGGGTCCCACCATAGAATGAGGTCCTAGTCTCAAAATTCATAGCACAATATTGAATTCAGAGTTATATAGCCAGCTAAATAGCAATTATCTATTTCTTCTTACATCTAGGACTAGCACACAAACTCCTTTGTATTTTCTAATTCTAAATTTATTCCTAGCTCTTCTTTTTCCCTCCAAGACCACTAATAAATAAGAGAAGTAATTAATGTGCATTTGAATTTTCTCTTTTTTCTACTTTTCCACTGATAAAAGAATAATGAGCTAAGACATAGACAAAAGTTGGTTGAAAGAAAGAGACAGTCATACAGAACATGTGATGAACATCATAGCCTATGTAATCAACACCCCAAACAGAAACTACTGATATTTATAGTAAGATCAGGTACAATAGATCTGAAAATAATTGTCTCAAAATATAGAAGTTCACAAAATTTGTCCAGGTAATGTCTCAAACCACTGATCTTTACACTATGAAACATGTAGAAGTTTGTTTTGAGAAGGAGCTATTTTTTTTTTTTCTGGTAAAAGAGAACGGTTGTTTCATTGGTTTTTCACTTTTAAAAACTCCTCAAAATTTTTTATTAATATTTATTTGGATAAGATGAGTGGTCCACAGAATATTTTGGCCCAACAAAGAAGTCATTGATTTAAAAAAATATATGATACTCTCTGACTGAAACATTAGATTACCCAAACGTATTTTTTTTCAATTAATAGCAATTTTTAAATCAAACTAATGTTGCCATCATTGTACTAAATTATGATCTTTCTTCCCCTTTATAATCCTCTGTGATCTTAGCTAGGTAAATTGCTTTTTGTGAACTTTAATTCCTCTATTTTGCAAGAAGGATAAGAATGAATAATACTGCAGAACTTGGCATTTGTACCCCAGGGCCTAAAATAAATGTTAAAAACTGCTCACATATTTAGAAAATGTTTTAATCTCTTGGGAAAAACGGGTGCTAGGTCAGACCCTGAAGAGTGTTGTCATTGATGAATAACACGTAATAAGGAAAGTTAATTGTGTCTACTTCAGAATCTATGAAAAATGCAGATCCAACAATTGGCATAATTCATAACTTTGTTCACTGTGCCGATGTTGCAACCCAATAAGATATTGAAAGTAGAATTTTGACATGAACTCATACGTTATTAGTGCCCTAAACTACCTCAGATATTAAACTTTATATTTCTTACCACACTCATTTTACTTAGTCAGTTATATGTAATGTAATGACAAATAAGTAATGCTGCTTCTCTGATTTGTAGATCTCCCCATTAGCATTTAGAATATCATTAACTATCCCCATTCACTTGACTTCCCAAGACTCTAAGCACATGTTTAGTGAGTATTAATTTAAACACTTTCCCCTCTTTAATATGAAATCTTCAAAATTGCAAAGTGAACTAAACCTGGCGACTTATTTCTCATATACTGATCAATGTCACCAAAGACTTCATTGATTGGACTGGGTTAGTGTAAACCACTGTTGTAGATAAAAATGGCTCTGTGGCCATTTTTACATTACATTACAGCAACTTCGTGGCTTAGAAAGCATATAGTACCCTGGGACCAGCAGTTAGTGTAATGACTATGTCGCTGGACTCCCATGTAGTCGACCGCAGTTCGAGTCCCGGACCCAGTGGCTTAAACTCACACCAGGCACGTGTGCGTGTGTGCCCAAGATCCCGAGACGAGAATGGAGAAGGGATTGCGGTGTGGCCATCCCCCCTGGGGGGTGATTTCTCGCTTTCTGTCTCTCTGTCTCTCTCTGTCTTTCTGGCGAGCGCACGAGCCCTATAGCGAAAATTTTCCAAAAAAAAAGAGAGAGAAAGAAAGAAAGCATAAAGTACCTTTAGTTGACTTTGCTGTGTAAATACACTGTTTCAGCAAGATGTTCTGGACAATTTAATCATATCAAATAACAGTTTTTCTCACAGATAAAAGTTAATCTTTTTACATAGTCTGACAAAAAAAAAAAACCAAAGTTTCAATCTTACATCTGTGTTACAACGCAAAGTGTATAGGATTTGTAGCTGTCACTTCTTTTAATGAAGAGAATAGGAGAATTCTGTCTTATTTCAACAGCAGATTTCATGTATTCTCTAATGTGTCCTGTCTTTCTGTTCTTTAATTGGATAGTGGCAAGCTTTCATTTGTTCTTGTTCCCTTGATCCTTGTTTAGTGAACCCAAAGCCCACACTACAAATAATACTGTCTAAAAATTGTCAGATATGTTACTTTATTTTTAGTATTGGGAACAGCAAATCAATAATTTAGTTCACAATTTTTTATGGTCAAGTGGACATCAGTACTGTCAGCCACATAAAAATCAATCATTTATTTCTCTAGTATGGATGTATGTCCTACAACTCCAGATGAAACAATAGACCTTGGCAACGCTTAGTTCATGGCTCTTGGCTTATTCTAATTACTCATGCGGAAAATAAGCAGCCTTCTTGATGCATTCAGCTGTGCCTTGGTGGGTGCTTGGCCATCTGTAGATATGGGCATAGCCTAAGGAAAGAAAAAATATTACATGGTCTTTTCAAGTTGTTAAAATTTAAAGTACAATAACTGAATTTCTTTCCTAATCAGTACATTTATTCTGCCACTGAAAAACAAAATAATCTTTTGTAAAATGTGATTTTCTCTGAAGGATAGTATAACTGGACATGACTATTTTAATAAAGAATTTGATTTTAAAGCTCTTCAACAGTGATCAATGAGCACTCAAAACTAGTATGAAAATCACTTAACTTCAAACACTTCAAAGTGCTCAGTTCAGAATAGTTGCTCGTTTCCCTTATGATTGACCCTTTGTCCAGGATTTCACTCCACATAATCTCAATATCTAGCTTTTTATTACTTCCTTAATAGTATATGTAAGTAAGTTATTGTATATCCTGAGAGTGAAATGGTTCTTTCTTTAAATTCGTAAGAATAAGTTCACTTGAGAGGACTACAACTATTGACATAAAATTGAAAAAAAAAATCTATCTGTACTAATCCCCCCAAAATTCATTTTTCTGATTCAGGCACTGCTGTCAGATTTACCTCCTGAATTAGAAGAGATGGATTTCAATCATGCTTCGCCGGAACCTGATGATACCTCATTCAGTGTGTCTTCTTTATCAGAGAAAAATGCCTCAGACAGTTTGTGATTTGAAGGGTGGAGGGGAATATATCATGCAGAATTTTGGCTGCCTAACAGGGAAGTGCATTCTGTTGCCCCAACATTCTTCAGTTGGAAAAACACATTGTTAGAACAGACATATTCAGTGAAGAGTGGATAAGATGCAATGGCTACACTGCAAAAATGTGTGTTAAATTTTGAAGCACTGTTTGAACTGTGGTTTTCAAACTGATGGAATTTTAGAAAATTTTAATTTTTGATCTGGTCAGCTATGAAAGGCATGTCTGATTTCTGAAAGATTTTAGTTCGGTTTTATTATTGAATCTTAGTTTCAGTAATAGTTTTAACCAGAGACATAAAAATAAAGTTACTTAAAAATTATTTATCTAGCTGCTAAAGATTTACTTTTCTTTTTTTTGTAGCCATTACATCTTTTTTCCCTCTCTTTTTTTCTATCATCCATATATACTTTTACTCAGGAAAGTGGTTTGAAAATTAAAAACAAATCTTCAAAAAATATTTAAACTGGGTGAACTCTGGTATTTATTTTTCAACCACTGTGAGAATTTGGCTTAAGCTAATAATTGAAAATTGAACTGATTACTAGTATGTAACTGGAAATTGTTGGTATTCTTCTATTATCTAACCCAAATATTTGTGGGGAGGGGGGGAGCACCATGGAAGGCTAATTCACCAAAAAAAGGTCAATAACTTATTAAGTGTACAGAAACAAAATGTTGTAAAAGATTAGTCTTAATGAGAATTCTTTGTTGCTGCAGATGACAAATATTGATAAGATTCATGTTCTACTTACTAGTAAATTTATGTAACCGAGTTAGATGAAATGTTGCACAAAGATTTCAAGTTTATCATCAGCTTCGTAAATTTTTTTTATTCTTACATTTTATGAAATAGGAAGTCAAGGTAAGCCACTGACACTTTATTTTTAATTTAGTCACTAAAGTTTGCCACAAAATTTACCTCATCTCCATGTGAGGCCTATATAGAGACATCAGCCAAGGATAATATTCAAAAAGAGTTATACTACTTTGGTTGTAAATCACAGTCCTCTGAATTTCCTGGATACTATTCTATGAGTACATGCCTAAAATGGGCATGCTTCCCAGTTGTACTATTAGGAGGTATCAGATGCCTACACTCTGTAGACAGTTCTTTGCAGATCTTCCCTTCCGAGGTGGCAGATGGTAAGACCAAGACCTATAGAAGAGAAAATGCTGGTTTCTTCCTAAGCTCACAGTGTCATACATTTGTGACTCGGCAGTGTGGAATTATGTTGCATGGTTACATCACTATCTCTACCTAAAAGATTAATTAACTAGCTAGATGGCTGTTATGGTCACCAAGGTTCTATTTGGGTGTTTTAAAATTTGTAATTAGAGCCAATTTTGTTCTTGGAATTCACTGATACCAACCTATGGATGTAGAAAGGTAGTCATGAATGTTTTCATACAGAAATGGGTAAAGTTCATTGATAGTCTTTCATTTGGTCAACTATTTGACTTGATATTATTGCCATACTACAACTATGGTTACTATGTTAGCAGAAATATTTTAGTGGTCAGGTAAGATCCCTTTTAGCTAAGGGCCATATGGTTCTTTGCAAACGATGTTTAGTATTTCTCACTGACAAGTCAAATTCCATCCAGAGAAAAGAACACTGAGTAATAGAACTTCAGATGTTAGGATTAAATTTATTAGTCACACCAACTGCTCCATCAGATAGAGTTCCCTCTATATGTAGCAAATATAAAAACGACTTCTTTAATAGCTCGAACACATTCTAGGCCTTCAAGTCCCTCCTAGTGTTTCATTTCTAGTCATTGAGTTTAGTTTTAACTCAACATAAGTCCTTTCTTATTTAATTCTCATTGCAAAATAATAATAGGTGATTTTTCCTTTACGTCTTTCAGCACGGTAGATTGTTACTTGTCACATCTCAACAATTAGTTCTCAATCAAAAAGTATTAATTGAGCTTCTGCTATAGAGAAGTCACTATCCACATTAGATTTCTCAACAAGCTATACATTTAAAAAAGAATTGTTTCTTATTAACTTTTTATATTAATAAAACTTACTGAAGTAGAAAATTTAGTACATTTAAATATTCTGTTAAGTGTGATTTCTAGAAGGAATTCTAGTCTACAGTCTTGAGAGGAAGAATAGATGATTCCCCCTTCTTGTTTAAAGTTCTATGAAAATAGAAACTATATAAATTATAGTAGTACACGTAGTATTCCTTTTGTCTTGGCATTTGTTTTCAGCACCAAAATTATTTCTTTTATCATCATTGGAATTAAAACACTTGTACAATAAAATGTGACTGTTCTGTAGCAAGAACCAAAGGATAACTGTTTCCAAAAAAAGAAATCATAATTGACAGATTGAAATTATGCACTGTAGATTTTGGAAAAGATACCAAGTCAAATATTAAAAAAAAAACTATTTGAAGAAAGTATATTTTTTCACATATATAGATTGGAGTTTGGGATACATTTTAGAGCAGGAAAAATATCAGCTTATTAAAACTGCTCTTGTGAACATTTTTATGACTGGAAGGAGAAATCAACTAATATTTCTTTCTTTAGAGCTTTAACAATATTAAAACAGACCATACTATCTTAACCATCTCTGAGAGAGACAGAAGCCAATGAGCAGGGTAAAAAACAACTCTTTTTTCCTTTAACTACATTTTGACAATAAGCCTTTAACCTTAGGATAGCCAAGCAGTATATAAGCAGGAAAAGTGTGTGTAAGAGCATTTATCTTCCAAAATGTATACTAAACAAACAAAAATCGCAGAAAGATACCTTCCTTTTTTCAGCTAAGCTAAATAACTCAAAAGGAAAGGAGAATTGCAGTTGCCATGGAGGACAGACCAATTAGCACATGCAAGGAAAATATTGAAATAAAATTGGCTTCTTCATGAAACCTAGGAATACTTTGTTGTATGGTCATTTATCATCAGCAAGACTTTTGTACTGCCATAGCAATCATGTGATAGAAATGTTTGTTATTGTTAGAGAAGAAAAGACAGTGGCCCAGTCACACTCTGTGCTCTCTATACTACCAAAATCTTAAAATACACCCAAAAGACCAAGTCTCCGAACACAGCAACATCTATTTAGAGGCAGTCTGTAAATTTGTAGGAAAAAAAATAAGTAGGTGATTTAATAGTGTTCTGGGCTCTAAGTCAGACTGTGTTGCCTTGGGGAGAGGGCACTTATCCCATTTCCAAGGGACGGATTTCTCATCTCAGCATGAGTTTATGATCATTTTCAAAAGATATTCTGAAAATTGTAACTTCTCCCGCACTCCATATTGTACTGATGGTATACCAGGAATATTATTTTAATATACTATTTTTCCATTGAGATTCTGAAACTGCAAGATTTTTAGAGGTTAGCTTTCTAAGGGAGTGATCAGTACCTTCATATTCAAATGATTGAATGAGTAAACTTCTCTGTGAAGTTGATGTTATCCTTGGAAGAGATCATTGTCTCATGCTCTTCACTAAGCTATACCCTGTAATGCTATAATGGAGGAGCCTACTAACTTGTGAATCTACAGTTAACACATCATTGCTCAAAATAAACCTTTATTAAGAGCAGATTTGCTAAGGGAGTAAAGAAAATAAAGTGATATTTTCATGCAAATATAGCTATGATTGTTCCATTGAAGTGTATACTGAGTATATATTGCTCCACATTGAAATTTATTTTGCATAACTTGTTAAATAGTTCCTTTTAGCAATCCTGCATTTCATTTTACTGGTACTACCTCTGAAACATACTATCACCTTAAAAACACATCAGACTGTAATGTGAATTTTTGTAGGTTTTTATTTAAACTTTTATAGAGGCAATAAATGATTTCCAAGTAATATAAATTTACTTCTTTATTTTAACATTTTTTTTCTGTATTTATATTGTAATCATTTTCCTCTTTTTAAGGGGATTACTTCCCAAAATAAGGTTCTATTCAAAAGAAAAAAGGTAGAAGTTTTTCGGGGCCAAAGAAGGGATATCAAGTGAAAATTATGTTGA
The DNA here is from genome assembly GCF_000334495.1 of Tupaia belangeri chinensis. NCBI lineage: Eukaryota > Metazoa > Chordata > Mammalia > Scandentia > Tupaiidae > Tupaia > Tupaia belangeri. The sequence continues at coordinate 120,216 of NW_006203773.1, forward strand.
CTTCCAAGATACGATGTACATCATCCTAACTAAGAGCTACTCCAAAATCGATGGAATAAAGTGAATAGTCTGTAATAGACAATATATTTGTCCACAACAGCATATTTACACAGTAAAACAAGCAAGTAAATTACTGTAGTATAAATAAAGAATGATATTTTTACAACAGATTTTTTTTTACATGATATTGTATCTAACTTTTCCTGACCTTGACCTCAGTTGAGCATGCTTTTAATTTGGATAAAATATGTTCATGCCCTTTTTGTCAAAGTTTTATACCAGGACCAGCAGTTAGCATAATGGCTATGTCGCTGAACTCCCATGTAGTCGACCGCGGTTTGAGTCTCAGACCCAGTGGCTTAAACTCACGCCGGGCGTGTGTGCGTGCATGCCCAAGATCCCGAGAGGAGAATGGAGGTGAAGGGATTGCAGTGTGGTCATCCTCCCCTGGGGGGTGATTTCTCGCTTTCTGTCTCTCCGACTCTCTCTGTCTCTCTGGAGAGAGCACGCACCCTATAGGAAAAAAACTCTCAAAAAAGACCAAAAAAAATAAAAAAACTTTATACCAACTGAAATTCTTTTTTTTTAGAATTGTTTTACTTAACTATTTATTTATTTATTTACTTATTTATTTTATTTGGCCAGAGAGAAACAGTGTGTGTGTGTGTGTGTGTGTGTGGAGAGAGAGAGAGAGAGAGAGAGAGAGAGAGAGAGAGAGAGAGGAAAAGTGAGAAAGCAAGCCACCACCAGGTCTAGGACTCGAATTTCAGTCAGTCATGTGGGAGTCCAGCACCCTTAACCACCATGCCACCTGCTGGCCCACCAACTAAAACACTGTCACCTAACTAGTGGCAACAGTATGGAAAGTCATGTAGGATCCAGCTGCCTCAACCACCAAGCCACAAAGCCAGCCCAATGCAAAACTTTCATTTTTTTAAGAGATTTTTGCCTTAGGGCATGTTTGCTCATGGGGTACAGGGGGGAAAGACAGACAAACAGTGAGAAGGAAAGTGAGAAATCATCTCCCTGGGAAGATGACCATGCTGCAATCCCTTCTCCACTGGGAGAAACCACCTATGAAATAGGAATAATATTGTCTGCTATGATTGCTTCTCATGATACTTGTGAGAATCAAATGAATTAGTTTTCTTGTGTGTTTTTAGTTTTGCTATAGGGCATGTGCACTCACTGGAGAGGATAGAGAGGGAGAGAGAAATCACACTCCAGGAGGTGACCATGCAGCAATCCCTTCTCCTCCATTCTCCTCTCAGGATTTTGGGCATGCACTCACATGTGCCCGGTGTGTTTTTCAAGCTACTAGGTCCAGGACGCAGCCTGCCATGTGGATTCCAGCTACCTTAACCACTATGCCACCTGTCTGGCCCATAAATTAGTTTTAAAAGCACTTTACAACTTACAAAGCACTAGAGAAACACAAAATATTAACATTTATTAATAGAGTGTTCAAGGACAGCTCTGAAAAGCCAGGTTCCACATGGAGACCGTCGTTTGACTCATCAGACTGGTCAGTCTGAAACTGCCAATTATGTATGCCATTGCTCAGTGGTTTCATTTACCCATGTGATTGTGAGGTAAGTCATTCTCAACCATACCGAGAAACTCTGTATCAAAGTTTCAAGCATGGTCAGCAGGCGGCATAGGTTAAGGTGCCGGATCCACATAACCAGCTTCACAGTTCAAATCCCCAACCCAACCACTTGAAAATCACACCAGGTGCACGCACGTGTGTGTGTATGTGTGCACAAAAATTCTGAGAGGAGAGTGAAGGAGAAGGGATTGCAGCCTGGCTATCCTCCCTGGGTAGGGAGTGATTTCTCTCTCAAACACACGTGTCCTATTACAAAAACTATGAAAAGGGACCAGCAGTTGGCATAATGCCTATGTCACTGGAGTCCCATGTAGTCGATCACAGTTCAAGTCCCAGATCCAGTTGCTTAAACTCATGCCAGGCACAAGTACATGTGTGCCCTAGATCCCGAGAGGAGAATGGAAGAGAAGGGATTGTGGCATGATCATCCTCCCTGGGGGGTGATTTCTCACTTTCTGTCTCTCTGTCTCTGTCTTTGTGGTAAGTGCATGTGCCCTATAGCAAAAATAAATATATAAATAAATACAAAAAAAAAATCTCTCCAAATAATAAAATAAATACAAAAAAAAAAATCTCTCCAAATAATAAAATACTATAAAAAGGTTTCAAGTAATGACTACATATATTTACATTGTTCTGTGATTTATTGTTACCTTTATTAATACTCTTCATGACATTAAGAACTTCATTAATCTCGGGAACCAGCAGTTAGTATAATAGCTATGTTGCTGGACTCCCACGTAGTCGACTGCGGTTAGCGTCCTGGACCCGGTGGCTTAAAACCCATGTCGGGCGCGTATGCGTGCGTGCATGCCCAGGATCCCAAGAGGAGAATGGAGGAGAAGGGATTGCGGCGTGGCCATCCCCTCTGGGGGGTGATTTCTCGAACTTTCTGTCTCTCTGTCTCTCTCTGTCTGTCTGGCGAGTGCACTTGCCCTATAGTGAAAAACCTCTCAAAAAAAAAAAAAAACAGCTTAATCTCTATCAGCCTTTGTTTTCTGAGATAATAGAAAATACTTAAATTTTATGATCAGTTTTTTCACCGAAGACTTGTTTCTTTTCTTTAATTTTAATTTTAATTTTTTATACATTCAATCAAATGTTCATTATTTTGCAAAGTGAATATTCCATGTGTACATTTCTCACCAGTCCAGTTAACAATACTATAAAGTTACCTTCAATAGATAATAACCCATTTCTTTGTCCCATACATGACTTGCCTCTCTATTTTTTTTCCTTAATGTCCTTCCTCAGACTCTACTCCTTCACCCAGAACCCACTCTCTTCCCACCCTGTATCTGGTATTCCCAACCATTTACAATGTTTCTATATCCTCTAGTCATTCAGTTTCTGCCAGAGAGTGCAGATAGTCAGTGTATACATATATATACATATAAATGTATATTTTTGATATAGGTTGTGTGTGCTTGCCACAAAGACAGAGACAGAGAGACAGAAAGCGAAAAATCACCCCCCCCCCCCCGTGGGACTGGCCAAGGGAATGGCCATTCCACAATCCCTTCTCCTCCATTCTCCTCTCGAGATCTTGGGCACTCACGCACATGCGCCTGACGTGAATTTAAGCCACCAGGTCCGGGAATCAAACTGCTATCAACTACATGGGAGTCCAGCGACATGGCCATTATGTCATCTGCTGGTCCCCATTTTGTTTATCTTTTTAAAGAACCGCTTTTACTTTCATACATTTTCTGTATAGTTTATTTATTTTCTATTTTATTTATTTCTGCTTGTATCTTTATTTCCTTTCTCTTGGAGTATTTTGAACTTTTTTTGCTGTTGCTCTTCTAATTCTCTGAGGCACCATGTTAGGTGATCCATTTACCTTCTTTGCATCTTCTTAGGTGCACTAATTGCTATGAACATCCTTCCTATGAATGCTTTTGCAGTGTTCCAAAGATTATGGAAACTCGTTTGCTCATTGTCATTGTCTTCCATGAATCTTTTGATTTCAGACTTTATTTCTTCACTAGTAGTGAAGTTATTCAGGACTAGTTTATTTAGTTTCCATGTATTTGTATATTTTTAAGGATTTCTCTTGAAATTAAACTCAAGTTTCATTCCATCATGGTCGGAGAAAATGCTAGATATAGTTTCTATGCCTTTGAATCTGTAGAGGCTTGTTTTTTTCCCTATTATGTGTTCAAAATTCAAAAAGGTTCCATGTGGGGGTTAGAATAAAGTGTATCTCATGGTTTTTGGTTGGAAAGTTCTATAGATGTCTGTTAAGTCCATTTGATTTATGCTATCATTTAGATCCTTTATCTCTTTCTTATTTTTTCTCTAGATGATCTGTCCAGAGGGGATAGTGGGCTATTGAGGTCCCCAACAATTTGTGTATTGCAATCTATCTTTCCTTTTAGATCTAACAGTCTTTCCTTCACATATTTGGGTGCTACTGTGTTAGGTGCATAGATATTTATAAGCATTATATCTTCTTGATGAATTAACCCTTTTACTACAATATAGTGCCCTTATTTGTCTCTGAATAGTTTTTGTTTTAAAGCTTGTATTTTCAGAAATTAGTATCATGAGTCCACCTCTTTTTTTTAGTTCCCACTTGCATGGAATACTTTCTTCCAGCCCTTCACTTTTAGTCTATGTTTGTCTTTATCCATGAGATGGGTTTCTTGTAGGCAACAGAGAGAGGGTTTCTGTTTTATTATCCATTCAGCCAGTCTGTGTCTCTTGATCGGAGAATTTAATCCATTAACATTCAACGTTATTATTGATATTTCTGGACTTGTCCCTACCTTTATGTTGGCCATTGTCTTGGTTGCCTTTTATTCCCCTATTTCTGGCTGTTCATTCTTTAGATTTCCTGGAACAGGACCCTCTTCAGAGTTTCTTGAAAAGATGGTTTGTCTGAGAAGATTTTAATCTTTTTTTCTCATATGAGGATAATCATGCCCAATATAATAATCTTAGTTGAATTGTTTCTCTCTTAACACGTTCAATATGTCTTCCCATTCTTTCCTTGCTTGCATTGTTTCCATGAAAGGTCTGGTGTTAGCCTGATAGTATAACTTATAAGTCACTTGTTGTTTCTCTCTTTCCGATTTTAGTATCTTGTCTTTATTTGTGGTCTTAGCCAGTTGGGCTAAGATGTGCCTTAGGGAAGATCTTCTTGGGTTGATTCCATTTAGGGTCCTTTGTATTTCTTGGGTCTGGATGTGTGAGTGCTTCTCTAGATTTGGGAAGTTTTCTTCCAGGATTTCATAGAATAGATTTTCGATGCCCTTATTAGTTTCTTCACCTTCTGGGATATCAATTATTCAGATGCTTGGATGTTTAATGGAATCCACTATTGCTCATATATTATTCTCATGGTTTTTGTTGTTGTTGTTATTTTATCTTTTTGGTGTTTTTTTCTAGGTCAGAGGTTTTATCTTCTACGACAGAGAGACGAGCTTCAGCATGGTCTAATCAACTTTTAATACTTTCGAGAGAGAGAGTTTTTGATTTCCTGTATTACAGACTTCATCTCTAATAGTTCCATCTGATTCTTTCTTATAGCGCCCATTTCTTCTTTCATATCGTGGAAGGACTTCCTAACCTCCTGCATTTCATTGTCTCTTTTCTGTCCCAATTCAAAGAGTTTTGTCACCATGAATATTCTAAATTCTTTCTCTGACATTTGGGTAACTTCTGTTTTTTGCAAGAGATGAAGGGGAGTTATTGTGTTCTTTTGATGGAGATATATTTCCTGGTTTATTCAGAACTCAGGATCTTCCACCTCTAGCCTTTGGAAAATATATTCACTTTTGGGTATCTTTTTGGAGACTGTTTCTTCAAGTGGAAACAAGTGTGCTTCCCTTTCTCTGTGGACTGATGTGTGCTGAAGGTTATCTTCTGCTCTGTTTAGCAATGTGGTCTCCACAGGAAGAGTCTTTTATTCAGGTGTCTGAAGAGCACTTTCTCCTTTCTTGCAGGTGGTTCAGTAAAAGGGAGGATCCCTAGGAGCCTCACAATACTAGGGTACTTGAGAACTGTGATTCTAGACCTATCTAGTCCCTCTGGGTGGGTTGAAGATGAGAAGATGACAATATAAAATGGATGATAAAAGAGTGAAAGAGAGTAAAGTAAAAGTTGTGTGCCGTGATTTTGTCAGGGGACTGGAGATGGAACTGGGCTCTGCTGGAGAGCTGGGGACTGTCCTATGGGATAAGGAGAAGTAGGAAATTAACAAAAGAAAGAAGGAGAGAGGGAAAAAAAGCGACCGACCTTTCTGATGGGGAGGTGGGAGGTGGTCTCTGATTGATGGAGCTGGGCTGGGGCTGGAACTGGAGCTGGGCCTGGGGCTCATGACTGTCACTGCCTCAGTATCCCTTACAGGCCAGGAAACTGGAGATGGAACTGGCCTCTGCTACAGAGCTAGGGGCTGTCCTGCAGGGTAGGAAGTAATAGGAAATTAACCAAATATAGAAGAAAATAAGGGAAAAAAGCAGCCTACCTTACTGACAGGGGATGGTGCTCTGGGTTTATGGGAGCTGGGCTGGGTCCGGAGCTGGAACTGTGGCCAGGGCCAATGACTGGCCCTGCCTCAGTGCTCGTTACAGGCCAAGGGACTTGATATGGAACTGGGCTCTACTTGATTCGTTTTACTTTAAATGTATTATTTTAATTGCCAGAGGGCACATGTGCTCATTAGAGATAAAGAGATAGAGGGAGAGGGAGAAAGCATCCCCCAATGAGATATGGTCACACTGCAGCCCTTCTCCATTTCTCCAACCTACTGGGACTCGGAGCATGTTTGTATACATGCCTAGCAAGTTTTTTAAGCCAGTGGTTACTGGGATCTAAAACACTGTTGGAAATGTGTGATATGGCTCCCTTAACCACTAAGTCACAAGGCAGGCCCTATACTGAAGACTTATATACCTTGGATTTTTGTTGTTGTTGTTGTTACTTCATCAGAAGTGAGTAGCCCCACACCCTTATTAATAGGACAATAGCTTCAGGATATGAATCCATACCTGTCTGGAGTTTTCAGAAAATTAAAAAGGATTTTATGTTCCAACAGAATACCTAGTAGCTAGCATAGAGCCTAGGAGAACCATGTATTAATGACAGTAGATGTACACCCCCATGGAAAGGCGCATTAAAATTCTATTCCAAGCAACACATGCACACACACACACAAACACACACATACACACAGGAGAGAGAGAGAGACATAAGACATGGCAACATATACATAGCATGCATAGCAACATATCACAAATAAGAGTTTCACTAAATGACGGATCTGATTCCAGGATAATAATTAGGTTATAAATTGTTAGTGGGTGGGATAGCTATATATGAAAATATTGATGTAGGGGTATCTCTCTCCCCCTCAAACTTTTTCCTCTTACTTTTTGAACCTAGATGGGTAAAAAGGCATAATCGACTACTGCCTGTTGGCCTTATCTCAAGCATATCTCTTTGGTTTCCTATGTATTCAAGTGGAAACTGGTTTGGGGGCTCACATGGAGGAAAAGACCCCTCTTAAATATTGTTGAAGTTCTTTCATCACAAAAATCTGGCTGTCAAAGGTTCAAGAGTCATATGTGAAGAGTCTTAATAGCCAATATAGAACCCAGGAATCTTGTGTTCATATAATATATTCTTTGCGCCAATGATTTTATGCTGAGCAGCCATTTGGGGTTCACCTACTCCCACAGTTAGTTTCTTGTGTTTTTGAAACTTCCCCAAAACAAAATGGAATCACAATATAGAATGATTTTTTAAAAGCAAACTTTTGCACATTCTACCTTAGAAGTTTTTAATGTCTTACCAATATCTAATTTTTTAAAAAATGCAATGTCCATATATTTAAGACTGAATATACCACCTGTATGAAATAGTCAAAAAATACTTATTGTTGGTAACACACCTTCTTCTTAAAATAGTGACTCTATGAATAAAATCTACTGGATCAGTTTTGGTATAGTCTCAGACTTAGAAAACACTTAAACAGTTTCAGATCAACTTTCAACATAACAAAAAATTCATTCAGGCATCACTGGCATATGGTCCTTCAGCTTCTACTTGAACACTTCTGCTGATAGGGAGGTCATTCCATTGAAGGGTAATCTATTCCTTTATGCATTCTAAAGAACAACCCAAATACCCACAAACAGAAAAATAGATTGAAAAAGTGTGGCACATATACTCTATGGAATGCTACTCAGCAAAAAAAAAAAAAAAAAAAAAAAAAAAAAAAAAAAAAAAAAAAAAAAAAAAAAAAAAAAAAAAAAAAAAAAACACAGACCCTGGCTTTTGACAGAAAGTTGATAAATATGGAAGATTTACTGCTAATTGAAGCAAGCCAGGCTATGAAGGAGAGACAATGTATATCTCCACTTAATATATACTGAGTGTCTGCACTCTATAGCCAAAACTGAATGACTAGAGGATATAGAAATATAGAGAATGGTTATAAATACCAGATACAATGTGGGATGTGGGTGGGTGAAAGACGAGAGTCTGATGAAAGATAATAAGGAGAAAAATAGAGAGGCTAGGCATTTATGGGACAAAAAAAATGGGTCATTTTCTGCTGAAGATAATGTGTACAGCAATCTCAACTGAACTGGTGAGAAATGTATACATGTTGGAATATTCACTTTATAAGCTAAGTGACATATGATTGAATGTATAAAAAATTGAAATAAAAATTAAAATAATAATAATAAATTTTAAAGGCAAAAAAAGAACTAAAATATGGCTACCTATAACCTCTACCTTGTAATAAAAAAACTTCTTTCTTAAGAGATATACCACAATTCTTCCTTTTGTATAAAGATACAGTGTGGCCAGTCAAAAGTAGACCTTTTAATAGCATTGTTCTGGATTTATACACAATTAAAGGTGCCTGAACTACTGGTTACAAAAATTTTAATGTTCAAACTATACTATAGAGACTCTCATACCGTTTTAAAATTCAAATTGACATCCTATTGAAATTTGGGGATCTGTGTAGCTAATACCTTAGGTTTGACAAAACTTGGTCATTTTCTGCCCTTATAAATCTCCAAATAGAAGAAATTCTACTTCTTAAATTTTTAAAGACATGTCAAAAAAAGAAGAAAGAAGAACAGGTCTTCTGTTTTTAGGATACATTATGTAACCCTTCTGTAGTCCACCTAGCCATACAGGGCACTGTTCAATAATTTGCATAAAAACACTTAATGAGCCCCAGGGCAACACTTGTTCCTTACCCCCTCTGTCCTTCCTTAGGGAAAATCAGTCCTTAAGCAGAAAAGAATACACAAAATAATATATAGAAGGCTTTGTGGGAGGGTTAAAAGAGGTAAATATCCTTTCCCTTGAAGATCAGTGAACAAATAATTTTAAATCATCTACAGTGCACCAAGCATAAGGACACAATTATGAACAAGAAAGGCAGCATCTTTACCCTTGTGTATATTGCAGTCTACTCACTCTAATGGGTATCTTTTAACTACCATCTAGAAGAGTGATCACCTTTTCCCTTACAGTCTGTCTTTTTAAATCACTGCCCAGGTCCTGGAGTGAACTGCCCTCTTCTCAACACACATACACAAGCCCTAGATCTGTCCCTATCCCTTAGGGACAGCTCTGCTACTAACATCAAAACAAAAGTTATGAATTGAAAGTTAAAGGAATTAAAAAGGCTATCCAGAAGCAAATATAGCTGAATGGGGCCTGCCTAATGCATTTCTGTAAATGAGGAGGCTATGCCACTTTTATGTTTTTATCTTTCATTTGAAATATCTCTTATCCTTAGGTTTCTATAAGAATTCCCCAAAATTTTCAGGAACTCAACTTTAACCAATATAGAAGGACTTTTCTGTATATGGAACCTGAATTATTTTTATTATTTCTTAAGAGAGATTTTTGTTATAGGATGTGTTTGTTCACTGAAGAGAGAGTAAATGAGAAATCACCCCCTAGTGGGATGGCCATGCCACAATCCCTTCCCCCTCCTTTCTCCTAAGATTTTGAGCAAACATGCACAGGAACCCAAAGTGAATTTCAAGCTGCCAGGTCTGAGACTTGAACCTTGGTCAGCCATGTGGGAGTCCAGCGCCTTAATCACTACCACCTGCTGGCCGCTGGAACCTGAAATTTTTTTAATTGCTTTTTATGCCTAAAGAGCATTTGGCAATTTACCAAGGATGTTTATATCAATTATTTATTTTGATTCTCACAATAGCTACCTGAGATAGAAGAGAGGCTTATTTTTTCTAATTTCAGATCAGGAAAGTGAGACTCATTAAGAATTAAATGATTTTCTTCTAGTCATATTATTAATAAACAGTAGAACTGAAAATCAAACCCAATGGAATTCTCACTCCAAATTCAGTGTTCTTTTTAGTGGCCATCACTGTCAGCTAAAAATAAATTATACTACAGCAAAATATTGTACTTCATATTCAGAAACAAACTTTCTTCACTGAGAATGGTACATAAATGATACTTTCAATGATAAGGTTGCAAAGTTTATTCCAACTCTAAGATTTTTGGACTTCTTACAAAAAAAAAAAAAGGAAAGATCCCATCCAATATTTTTTCAAGTCTTTTTTTCTTAATTCTTATTTTTTTACATTTAATTACTGTACATCTTTTCATCATACAAAATGAACTTTCCAGGCATGAATATACTGCTTACTTTTCCAGTCAAAGAAATTATCAGACACATTATCATCAGCAAATCATTTTTCCATTTTTGTGTCTATTAAATGTTTTGATTCTTTTCCCTCCTTGATTCTCTCCCTTTTCCCCCCTGTTGTCCACCCTCCTCCCATACTGTTTCTAGTATCCACAGTTGCTCTTCATGCTTTTATACCTTCCAGTATTTCAGTTTCTGCTATCAAATGCAGGCATTCGCTATATGTTCAGTGGAGACATACACTACCTCTCTTTCATAGTCTGGTTTGCTTCACTTAGCAGTAAATCTTCATCATTCATCCACTTTCTATTAAATGCCATGGTCACATTGTATATTTTTACTGAGTAGTATTCCATAGAGTATATGTGCCACACTTTCTCATCTGTGGACTTTTGGCTTGATTCCATGTCTTAGCAATTGTGAACAATGCTGCAATAAACATCGATGTGCAAGTGTTTTTCTGACTCTTTTCCTATCCTGTGGGTAGATACTCAGGAGGGGAATATCTACCTTATGACAAGAAACATTGAACATTTTTTCAAATGCTTTTTGACTGTTTGTATGTCTTCATTGGAGAGTTATCTGTTCAGCTCATTTTACATATTTTAATCAGATTGATTATTTTTTTTCAGGTTAGCTGCTTAAGTTCCCTTGTTATCAGTCCCTTATCTAAGACATAGTTTAAAAATAAATTCTCCCATTCTGAAGGATGTCTCTTCACTCTAATTATTGTCCCTTTTGCTGTGCAGAAGCTTTATAACCTGATGTAATGCCACTTGTCTATATTTAGAATTATTGTCTATGTTTTGGAAGTCTTATTTAAGAAGTATTCGCCTACTCTGATGTCTCCAACAGTTTTCCCTCTGTTTTCCAATGATAGTTTTATAGTTCAAGGTTTTACTTTTAGAACTTTGGATCCATTGATCAAAGTTGATTTTTGTTAGTGGAGAGATATAGGGATCCAGTTTCATTTTTCTGCAGGTGGATATCCAGTTTTTCCAGGACCATTTGCTGAAGAGATTTCTTTTGCCCCTTGGAATGTCTTCTGTCCTTTGTTGAAAATTAGTTGCCTTTATGGTTTGGGGTTTATTTATGAATTTCCTATTCTGTTACATTGGTCTACATGCCTGTTTTTGTTTTTTGTTTTTTTTTTTTTTGCCAGTATTATGCTACTTTGATTATTAGTTTAGTAATATATTTTGGGATCAAGGAGTGAGATCTGTCTTACATTTTTTAATTTTTTGCACAGTATGGCTTTGGTAATGCAGGGTCTTTTATGAGTCCAAGTTTTATTATTTTTTTCTAATTCTTTGAAGAATATTTTTGGTAATTTAATTGGGATTACATTAACTATGAAGATTAATTTAGGTAGAGTTGAGATTTTTACTATATTAATTCTTCCAATCCAGGAGCATGGGATGTCCTTCCATTTTTTTGTATCATTTTTAATGTAACTTTTAAGTTTTCTGTAGTTTTCTTGTAGAGGTTTTTGACTTCTTTGGTTAGATTTATTCTAAGGTATCTTATACTTTTTGTAGCTATTATGAATGAAATTCCATTCTTCAATTCTACCTCAGTCCATCATTGCTGGTGTCTAGAAATGTAATAGATTTTTGTATGTTCATTTTGTAACCTACCACTTTAGTGTATTTGCTTATCACTTTCAGTAATTCCTTTTGTGTATTTCTTTGTTTTTTTTATGTATATAATTATGTCATCTGCAAATAGAGATAATTTTACTTCTTCTTTTCCTATTTGAATGTCTTTTATTTTATTCTCTTGTTTGATTCTGATTGCATTGGCTAGGACTATTACTACTATTTTTTAGAGCATTATTTTATCTAACTGTATTCACCATCATCATTATTATTTTCATTTGACCAGAGAGAAACAGAGAGAGAGAAAGAGAAAGCAAGCCACCAGGTCCAGGACTTGAACTACGGTCAGCCATGTGGTATTCCAGTGCACTTAACCACCATGTCACCTGCTGACCCCTGCTAGTACTATTTTGAAAAGAAGTGGAAAAAATGAGCTACTTTATTGTGTTCCAGTTCTTAGTGGAAAAGCTTTCAGCTTTTCTTCATTCAGTATGATATTAGTTATGGGGCTTTTATATTTGACTTTTATTATGTTGAGAAATGTCCCTTCTATACCAATTTTGCTGAGTCTTAATCATAAAGGGATGTTGTATTTTATCAAATGCTTTTCTGCATTTCGATTGATATTATCATATGGTTTCTCTCTTTCCTTGTGTTAATGTGATGTATTATATTTATTGTTTTGTATATGTTGAATCACCCTTGCATCCTTGGAATAAAGTCCACCTGGTCTTGGTGTATGATCTTTTTAATGTGTCATTGGATACAATTTGCTAGGATCTTGTTGAGAATTTTTTCATCTGTATTCATCAAATATATTGGTCTGTATTTTTCTATTTTTGTTATGTCCGTGTCTGCTTTGGGGTAAGGGTGATTGAGACTTCATAAAATGACTTTGGGGGTGTCCTTCCTTTTGGATCTTTAGAAATAGTTTGAGCAGGATGGGGATTAGCTATTGTTTAAAAGTTTTGTAGAGCTAGGACATGGAATCAACTCAAATGTCTAAAAAATAGATGAGTGGATTGAAAAAAATGCAGAAAATGTACTCTATGAAATACTACTCAGTCATAAAAAAAATGAAACCCTGACATTTGATACAAAGTGGACAAATATGGAAGATTTAATACTATGTCCTCGCTCAATATATACTGAAGGTATGCACTCTATAGCAGAAATGGAAAGACTAGAAGTTGTAATAGCAGAGAAGGCAAATGTGTATACTAGAGATAGTAAGGGAGGGTAATCGGGGTGGCTAATAGGAGGAGGGAGATAAAGGAACAGGGAAAAATCAATATGTTTAAAAATGAAAAGTTACTTGCTGATGATAATGTATACAATAATGTCTTTGTCTTGACTGATATGAACTGTATTTGTGCTGAAAAAAAATGTTGTATGCTGTAAAGATGTGTAGTGATTAAATGTAGGTAATAAATATATGTTAAAAAAAGTTTTGCAGAATTCAGAATGAAGCCATTGGGACTTGGACTTTTTTTTGTTAGGAGACTATTTTTGACTAATTAAATCTCATTGCCTGTTATGGGTATATTTAGGCTTTCTATGTCTTCCTGATTCAATCTTGGTAGATTATGTATGTCCAGAAATTTGTCCATCTCATCCAGGTTTTCTTGTTTGTTGGCGTATAGTGCTCGTATTAATTCTTATGATCTTTTGTATTTCTGTTATGTCTCTGGTAATATTGCCTATTTCAGTGATTATTTGATTTATCTGGTTTCTTTTTCTGTTCTTAATTATTCTAGCTAATGGTGTGTGAATTTTGTTTATTTTGGTTTCATTTATTTTCTGAATAATTTCTTTATACTCTATTGGTTTCTGCTCTAATCTTTATTATTTCTTTTCTCCTGTTATTTTGTTGTTGTTTTTCAAGTTCCCTGAGGTATTTTTTCTAGATTGTCTGTCACCTTTCCAGTTTATTTTTTTCTTCTGAGCAGTAATTGCTATGAACTTCCCTCTTACAACTGCTTTCACTGTGTGCCATAAGTTATGGAAACTTATCATTATCATTGTTTTCAATGAATCTTTTTATTTCAGTCTTAATTTCTTCAGTGGTTATGAAGTCATTCAGGAGTAGGTTATTTAGTTTCCATGTGTTTGTATAATTAAGAGGGTTCTCTTTGTAGTTGATTACAAGTTGAATGCCAATGTGGTTTGAAAAGATGCTGGATACAGTTTCTATATCCTGGAATTTGTACAGGATTGTTTTGTGCCCTATAATGTGGTCAATCTCTGAAAATGTTCTATGCTGGGATGAGAAAAATATATACTTTGTGGTTGGTGCATGAAAAGTTCTATAGATGTTTGTCAAGTCCATTTGGTTTATGGTGTCATTTAGATCCTGTATTCCGTTACTTATCTTTTGTCTGGAAGACTTGTCTAAAGAAGACAGTGGGGTGTTGTGATCCTCAATAATTAATGCATTGCAGTATACTTTTCCCTTTAGATCTAGCATTCTTTCACATACTTGGGTGTTCCAGTGTTGGGTGTGTACATATTTAAAACTGCTATATCTTCTTGGTGAAATAGCAGCCCTTTTTTTTTTTTTTGAGAGGTTTTTGCTATAGGGTGTGTGCGCTCGCCAGACAGACAGAGACAGAGAGAGACAGAGACACAGAAAGTGAGAAATCACCCCCCATGGGGGATGGCCACGCCGCAATCCCTTCTCCTCCATTCTCCTCTTGGGATCTTGGGCACGCACGCACACGCACCCGGCGTGAGTTTAAGCCACCGGGTCCAGGACTCGAACTACGGTCGACTACATGGGAGTCCAGTGACATAGCCATAATGCTAGCTACTGGTCCCATAGCAGCCCTTTAATACTATATAGTGTCTTTCTTTGTCTCTTCAAAAAAAAAAAGACTTTTTTGTCTTAAATTTGATTTTGTTTCATATCCATATGACTACAGACTTTTTAAAAAAAATTTCCATTTGCATGGAACTTTTTTGTTTTTGTTTTTGTTTTTTTTCCAGCCCTTCACTTTCAGTGCATGTTTGTCTTTATCCATGAAGTGTGTTTCTTGTAGGCAGCATATGGAAGGTTCCTGAGCTTTTTTGGTCCATTCACCCAGGCTGTGTCTTTTGATTGGAGAATTCAATCCATTAATATTCAACATTATTACTGATATTTGCAGACTTATCCTTGCCATTTCATTAGTCATCTTTTTGGTTATTTGTGTTCTCATATTTCTGTTTCTTTTTCTTTAGTTTTCCTGATATAGTACTCCCTTCAATATTTCTTGAAGAGCTGGTTTAGTGTTGATAAATTCTTTCAGTTTTTGTTTATCAGGGAATTATTTTAGTTATTTTAACTATTCTTATTTGAAGGATAATCTTGCTGGGTTTCATTTTCTTGGTTAAAATTGTTTTGCTTTCAGCATTTTGAATATGATTTGTCATTCTTTCCTTGCTTATATTGTTTCAGTCAACAGATCTAATCCTTGCCTAATGGGATAACCTTTGTAAATTTAACATTGCTCTCTTGCCAGAATCTTATCTTTGTCTTTGATTTTGATCTATCTAGGTATGATGTGCTGTGAAGAAGATCTTCTTATGTTGATTCTACTTGAAGTTCTATTTATTTCTTAGGTAGGTCTGAATTTCTCCCTTGTTTCTCTAGATTTGGAAAGCTTTCAGATTAGTACTTTATGGAAAATACTAATCTACTAATTTTCTATGGATTTATAAGTTTCTTCACTTTCTAGAATACCCATTATACATACATTTGGGTGTTTAATGGTGTCTAGAGTTTCCTGTATGCTATCCTCATCTTTGGAGGGGAAGGGGTTACTTTTTTCATTTTTTTTTTTTTTGTTAGTTTGGTCTATGTTGGAGACTTTATCTTCAAAGTCAGAAATTCTTTCTTCTACATGACCCAATCTGCTATTCAATATTAATGCTTTCTAGGGTGGTTTTGATTACTTGTATTGTAGTCTTCACTTCCAGGAGTTCTGTTAGATTTTGTGTGTGTGTGTGGGGGGGTGTCTGTCTCTTTATGAAATTCCTCTTTCATGTCATGAAATGGTTTTCCTTTAATTTCTTATTTCGATTTCTTTTATACAATCAATCACATGTTATTTAGCTTACAAAGTGAATATTCCAACATGTATGCATTTCTCACCAGTCCAGTTGACAATACTATAAAGTTATCTTCACTAGATAATAACCCATTTCTTTGTCCCATAAATGCGTTACCTCTCTGTTTCTCCTTAATGTCCTTCCTCAAACTCTACTCCTTCACCCAC
This sequence comes from Tupaia belangeri chinensis, assembly GCF_000334495.1. Lineage (NCBI taxonomy): Eukaryota > Metazoa > Chordata > Mammalia > Scandentia > Tupaiidae > Tupaia > Tupaia belangeri. The sequence continues at coordinate 136,335 of NW_006203773.1, forward strand.
TCTCTTCCCCCACTGTATCTGATATTCACAATCATTTACTAAGTTTCTATAACCTCTTGTCATTCAGTTTTGGCCATAGAGTTTGGACATTCAGCATATATTAAGTGGAGACATACATTGTCTCTCCTTCATACCCTAGCTTACTTCACTCAGCAGTAAATCTTCCATATTCATCCACTTTGTCAAAAGCCAGGGTCTTATCGTTTTTTATGGATGAGTAGTATTCCATAGAGTATACATCTATAAAACTTTCCACCCCAAAACCATGAGATACACTTTTTTTCTCACCCTCAAAAATGATTTTCTTATCTTCTGGAAATGATTGTCAGTTTTTTTCTTGCATCTATTCTGTTTTAACACAATGAATACTTGAAATTCTTTCTTTAATATTTCTGTGAGTTTTTTGTGCTATTGTTGCAGATGGGTTATTATTTTTCCTTGAGGGAGCGATAGTTCCTTTTTTTTCATGTTTCTTGTATTTCTGCATTGGCATCTAATGAAGTAGTCCCTTCCTCCTGTTTAGTGAAGAAGAGTCTGGAGGAAGTTTTGGTTTGCAGTGGCCAAAGCTGGTGCCAAAATCTAGCTCTACTGGGCAGATGGGAGTGGGAGGGATGCAACCCAGCACTCCCTACCAAGCTCCAGGTCCTAAAAACTATCTCAAGTATTAACTATTGTTCTTCAAGAAAACTTACTTTTCTTAATTGCCAGTGGGTACATGTGCTTATCAGAGAGGGGACAGAGACAGAGAAAATTCCGCCCTCTCCAGTCAGGTGTGGTCATACTTCAATCCCTTCTTCTCCATTTATCCATTTTGTCAGGATTTTTGGATACACACACAACCACACCTGGCATGTTTTCCAAGTATCTTGGACTAGGATTCAAACCACAATCTGCCATGTGGGATCCAGCTACCTTAGCCACTGCACTATTGTGTTGGTCCAAGCAAACTAACTTAAAAAGAATATCTGGAGGGGCCAGCAGATGTCATAGTGGTTAAATGGCTGGACTCCCACATTTCTAATCATGATTCAAGTCCTGAATCAGGTGGCTTCAAAATCTCACCAGGCACATGTGCGTGTGTGCCCATGATCCCAGGAAGAGAATGGAGAAGAAGCAATTACAGCATGGCCATCCTCCTTAGAGAGATGGTACCTTACTTTCTCTCTTACTTCCTCTGTCTCTCTTGCCCTCCAGCAAGCACACATGTCCTATAGCAAAAATCTCTCTCTCTAAAAAAAATCTGGGACCTAACAATGGTACAACAGTATAGCAGCAGTCTGTATAGCTGACCCACATGGGACGGTTCTGGATTCATGTCCCAAGACCTTCCTGAGTACACCAGACCTGTACATGACCATGATCTGTATCAGTTTGATGCTGAGGGTAGATTGTGCCTTCAAGATCCTGTTTGAGTGCTCTCTTTCTCTCTGTTTTACTTCACTGAGAGAAATAAATTAAACAAACAAACAAACAAAAAACCGTAGTCTTGATGTGATCCATTTATTTGTTGGGAATTAACAGTGACTTAATAGCAACTAGTATATTGTTAAGTGTTGAAATTTTTTTTAAAAAATGGCTCTCTATATAAGATAATATATTTGTTTTCTAGACTCATTTTAGATGTAACAGTTGATATGCTGAAAATAAATATAAGTCAAAATTTGTTAAAATTGGTTTCTTTCTTAAAAGAAAGCACAATATCCATAGTACATGGCATGGTATCTGGAAATGAGTACATAACAAAACTCAATAAATGCTTGTTTAATGCATAAATAAATGCTTGATAAATGCACAGGGACCAGTGGATGGTGTAATGGTTACATTGCTGGACTCCCATGTAGTTTTCTGTGGTTTGAGTACCAGACCTGGTAGCTTAAAACTCACATCAGGTGTGTGTGCATTCATGCCCAAAGTCCTGATAGGAGAATGGCAGAGAAATGATTGCAATGTAGCCATCCCTCCTGAGAAGTGATTTCATACTTTCTGTCTCTCTGTCTCTCCAGCAAGTGTACGCACCCTATAGTGAAAAATCTCTCTCTAAAAAAAGAATAAATAAATAAGTGCACAGGTAGATGTATATTGTTAAGTGGATGGATGGATGAAGATGGCAGATATCAGGCACTTAGTTCTGCGTGAGTAATGGGAGATCATATAAGGAGACTAAAGTACTGAAATGGTTGGTTGGCAATCTCATTTTTAAAAGATTTTGGTGGCTATGATACAAAGCAAAAACCACCATTCCCAGAGCTTTTAGGGGCAGTATTGTGCATGTGTGTGTGTGTAGGTGTGTGTGCATGTGTTTATGAAAATGAAGTGGAACTAGAATCAATAAATGAAATTCTTAAAGTTAAAATTTGTGAAAGAAGAGAACAGTTTTAATAATGTTCACATGTATTATCTCCATAAAAAGGCACCACACCTTTTCTTTTCTTTTCTTTCTTTTTTTTTTTTTTGGAGAGGTTTTTGCTATAGGGCACATGCGCTCACCAGACAGTTAGAGAGAGACAGAGAGATAGAAAGCAAGAAATCACTCCCCGGGGGGATGGCCACGCTGCAATCCCTTCTCCTCCATTCTCTCAGGATCTTGGGCACGCATGCACACTTGCCCGGCGTGAGTTTTAAGCCACCGGGTCTGGAGTGCGAACCGCAGTTGACTACATGGGAGTCCAGCGACATAGCCATTTCGCCAACTGCTGGTCCCACCATGCCTTTTCTTGAAATTGGAGAATGAGCTGAGACTGGCTCTAGTGACCTTGTTTGTATATCTTTTCTTATACTCATTAGTCTTTTGGAAGATATTTGCTCAAAATCTCATTTACAGGGCAAGCAGATGGCATAGAGTTTACATTGCTGAACTCCCACATGGCCATCCATGGTTCAAGTCCCAGACCTGGTGGCTTGACATGCTGGATGTGTGTATGTGTATACCCAAGATTCCAGGAAGAGAATGGAGGAGAAATTATTGCAGCACGGCCACCCTCCTTTGGGGGTGATTTCTCACTTTCCCTCTCTTTGTCTCTGTCTTTCTCTTTCTCTATTTCTGGTGAGTCCAAGTACAATAAGGCAAAAATATCTACAAAAAATAAAAATCTGATATACATTTTCTAAGCATAAAATTGATAATATTTTACTTGTACTGGTCTATGGAAATTAAAACAAGATGAAACAAGCAAATCTCTGGTCTGAGGCAAGAAGGGCAGACAATAAAAAGAAATGTCATATCTGCTATTTTTTGTTTTACTTCAGGTTTTCAACTGCTAGTAAAAAAAAAAAAAATTCTCCAAACATGGCAAAACTATTTTCTACAGGTTCAGAAAATAGCTTTGAAAAAAACCTACCTCTAGGACCCTACCTTTTGCTATAATTGGATTTTAAACTAAGATAACACTGATAACAGCATTAAAAGGTCAGAAAATAATGGGTCCAGGGTGAATTTCTAAGTCATTAAGTCTAACCCCTGCTTCCCTGAAATACCACACAAAACTCCTTTTTCTTCAGACAGGAGTCTGAACTGACCAAATTACCCTAATATTCAAAGCCTTCTACAGTATGGACAATTTTGACTTCCTCTGGATCTTAAGATTCAGTTATGTTAGGCTATCTGGATTTCCCAAATACATCTACACCTTCCTACCTTCTATGATTTTGCTCACAATGCTACTTTTGCTTAATTTTCCCTCATCACCACTTGTCCAAATTATCCCCTTACTTTAAGGTCCAGATCAAATGCCAACTCCAAAAATTTCTGTAGATTCTCACAGAACTTTACTTCTAACTCTCTTACCTTTCTGTTCATTCTGCCTTCTACGCCAGATGTCTGTGCACTTCCTATTCACCTTTGTATCCTCTGCGTATTGCTCATAGTGCATACTCATTATATATTTGTTGACTGCTGTCTAGTGCTCTATATTTTATATTAGATATCACCATTCATTCATTCATTTAACCAATATTTACTAAGGATACAGTACAGAATATGACAAAAAATTACTATTTTTTTCTTTATTCATGACACAGTGAGCACACACACACACACACACACACAAGATTAAGAGAGAGAGAGAATCTCTCCAAAAAAAAAAAAAAGAGAGAGAGAGAGAGAAGTACTATCTACAGGGTCTGGTCACACTAAGATCCTTCCTCCAGTCCTTCAATCCATGGGATCTTGGGTACATGTGCATGTGTCCAGCATGTTTACAAGCTGATCAGGCTGATTATTCAAGCCATATGGGATCTGGCTTCTCATGAGGAGTGCATCACCACTGAACCACAGAGCCAGCCCAACATCTTTATCTTTAAAAGCTTTCATTCTAGTGGGAGAGACAAAAAATAATAAACATATAATTAAGGGGACAATAAAATGCTGTGAAGACAGGACACTTCTTAAATGTAGGCAAGGTGTCAGATTCATCTTTATTTTATAATAGTGCCCAAGAATATATATTGAGAGTTTTGAATGATTTTCATTTTAACTAAAAATGAGTTAAAAATATTTTAGATTTCTTATGCAATTTAAAAGCCTTTTCTTCAGTTTTTCTGATTTGATATTTACACCATCCTTGTGATGTCAATACTATTACTGTTAGTGTTCTCATTTCATAAATGAAATAGATAAGACCCAGGAAGCTTCTTGATTCAATATTTAAAAGTGATTCCCACTTGTTCATTTATTCATTCAAAAAACGTTTACTAGGAACCTACTGTGTGAGGGGGATAAGACATGTTCTTAAGGAGCTTATGTTTAAAAAGGGGAATGATCCAGAACTCAAAGCAATATGATCTCAGTGCCCTAAGAATGGTATCAACATAGAACTCTGGTAGTTCAGAGGAGGAGAATCAGACAAAGTTTGAGGAAGTAGTTGAGCACTTAAGCCAGGTCTAAATTTCCCTATAATGGCATTGTGGAGATAATTTCAGATGAATTCCCACTAGAGAAATGGTCCTGCCATTTTCTCTTATACATCATACAAGATATGATTATAAAGCAATGGAATTAATTTCCTCATGTGGGTCATAAACTGGTTCTGCTGCCAGTTCCAAAGAGAAGCTCTTGCATTGTTTAGAGCAAAGGCACCATCATTAGAATAAAATGTGTAGCTTCCTAAAGTTATTACTTTAAAAGAAACACCACTCATCTGACTGTACAATACTGATACTTTTAAATAAATTATACATTATTTTCAGAAAAGGATTACTTTTGCTTGACAAAGGCATTGCCCTCTATATCGTTGCATCATGACACCAGGAGCTGAGAAGGCATATAATGATAGCATCCTAGGCCTGTAATGTAATCTTCTATATCCTATCACGTTAAAGAAAAAGATGGAGAGGGCTAGAGGTTGAGTTGCCATTTGAGACTCCAGAAAACTTCCTGAGTAAGAGTTTCTGTGTCCCAAGATTCAGGCTGCCAATATAATAGCATTTAGAGGGATACTGCCTAACTAAAAATGTCAGATTATAAATGAGAAATTTTGAGTGAGCTACATCTCAGACTGCAGTACTTCAAATTACAGAAATTAGTTTTGTACAGATTGTGTGACTAAGTCAAATGTCACAATTATATTTTAAAGACTGAAATACAATATTTTAGAAATATATACAAATATTTGAACCTTTAAAGTAGCCAATTAAAATGATTTTGAGAGCATGTAGCATGACAGATCTTGGAAATTACTTTTCATTTAATCATAGGTAAATAAATTTTCAATAAGTTGATCATTCTTTCTGGAATATTATTTAAATTGTGATAAAAGACATGTAGTATAAAATTTACTCTCTTAATCATTTTTTAAGTGTGCAGTTTGATAGTGTTAACTGTTGTATATAAGATATTTAGAACGTTTTTATCTTGCAAAACTGAAATTATGTACCCATCAAATAACTCCCAGGGCCAGCAGGTGGCGTAGTGGTTAAGGCTCTGGACTCCCATGTGGATTACTAAGGTTGGCATCCAGGACCTACACGGGGTGCATGTGCATTAGAGGAGAATGGAGGAGAAGGGATTTCGGTGCGGTCATCCCCCTGGGGCTGATTTCTCACTTTCTATCTGTGTCTCTGGAGAGCACATGTCCCCTGCAGTGACAACAAAAACTCTCAATTTCTCCCTCCCTTTTTCTCCTGGCAATCGCCATTCTACTTTCTGTTTCCATGATTTGACTAACCAAGGTATCTCATATAAGTGGAATCATACAGTTGTGATGGCTTATTTCACCCAGCATAATTTCCTCGAGAGTCATCCAGGCTGTAGCATGTGATAGGAATTCCTTCTTTTTAAAAGCTGAATAGAATTCCATTATATGTATATTTGACAGCTTCTTTATTTGTTCCTATCAACGGACAGAGGCTGATCTCTTGGTATTGTGAATAATGCTGCAATGAACATGGATATGCAAATATCACTCAAATAACATTTATTAAAGTTTGCTGTAAGGTGTGTGTGTGTGTGTGTGTGTGTGTGTGTGTGTGTGTATGAAAGAGAGAAATAACACCCTCCCCCACCCCACCCCCGGGATGATAGCCACTCTGAAATCCCTTCTCCTTCATTCTCCTCTCAGAATTCTGGTCATGCATGCATATGTGCCCAGCATGGTTTTCAAGCCATTAGGTCTGGGACTCAAACCACACAGTCATGTAGGATTCAGCTGCCTTAACTTCTGCACCACCTGCTAGCACTATAACATGTTTTTAATTCTTTTGGATATAGCCAAAGTGGAATTGCTGGATCATATGATCATTCTAGTTTTAGTTTTCTTCAGGAACTTCCATTCAGTTTTCCACAGTGGGTGTACCATTTATACCAGTAGTCCACAATGGTTCAAATTTTTCCCACATTAACACCAACACTGTTATTTTGTTTCTTTGGTAGTAACCATTCCAACAGGTATAAGGTAGTATCTCATTGTAATTTTTATTTGCATTTCTCTAATCAAGTGATGTTTAGCATCTGCTCATATGCTTGTTGGACATTTATTCACCTTCTTTGTAGAAATATTTATTCAGGCTTTTAGCCCATTTTAAAAATTGGGTTATTTGATTTTTGCTATTGAGTTTTAGGATTTTTTAAAATATATTCTGGATATTAACCTCTTACCATATGTGTGATTTGCATCCTATTCCATCGGTTGCCTTTCACTCTGTTCACTGTTTCCTTTGATGTGAAGAAATTTTTATGTTTGATGTAGTCTCATTTATCTCATTTTACTTTTTAAATTTTTTATATGCATTTAGTCACTGTATATCTTTTCATTGTACAACATGGTTTTGACTTAACTAATATGCACCATATTCATGCTGACTTAAGATAAACATTATTGGGGCCAGCAGATGGCACAGCGGTTATGTAGCTGGACTCTCATATGACCAACCATGGTTTAAGTCTTGAACTCGGTGGCTTGAAACTCATGCTGGGCATGTGTGCATGCATGCCCAAGTTGCTAGGAGGATAACAAAGAAGAAGGGATTGTGGTGTGGCCATCTCTTTTGGTGGGTGATTTCTCACTTTTCCTCTCACTGTCTTTTTCTTTCTCTCTCTTTCTTTCTCTCTCTTGCATGAGCGCTTGCACCCTAAGGCAAAAACCACTAATATACACAAACACATTATCATCAACAGATAATTTTTTATTTTGTGTCTATTAAATGTATTATTTGCTTGTTTCCCTGATCCTTTTCCTTCCACTCCCTATTACTCATCCTTTTCTATATTGTCTCTAGTATCTATAATTGGCCTCCCTGCTAGTATACCTCCTATGTTTTCATTTCTGCTATAGAGAGAATACATTCAACATACTTTTGCTGCCTGTTCTTTTGGTATCATATTAAAGAAATCATTGGCAAATCCATTTCATGATGCTTTTCCCTGTGTTTTCTTCTAATGGTTTATAGTTTTTGGTCTTATGTTTAGATCTTTAATCTATTTTGAGTTAATTTTTTAATATGATATAAGGTAAGGTTTCAACTTCATTTTTTTCACATGTATATACAATTTTCTTAGCACCATTTGTTGAAGAGTCGATCTGTCCTTTTCTCATTGTAAAGTCTTGGCATCCTTGTCAAAGATTCTGAGTGCTCTATTCTTTTCCATTAGCCTATGGTGTCTGTCTTCATGCCAGTATCACACTGTTTTGGTTACTATAGCTTTGTAATAAAGTTGATTGATTGAGAAAAAAAAAAATCCCTGACAGGGTCTTGGCACAACGTGATTTTACCACTAGCCTTCTAGCTAGCCAAGATCATAGATGCAGCTGCAAGTATGCATATCATGTTCACATCAGCCCAGGATCTTAACCCTGCACTTTCCTATGTGGCTTCAGTATTATGCAGAGGCACCTATTGCTTGGGTCACTGTGTCTGGGCATGTAATATATTTTGAAATCAATAAATGTGAAGCCTAAAACTTTGCTCTTTTTCAAGATTGCTTTGGCAATTTAGGGTGCGTTGATAGTCTATATAAATTTTAGAATTGTTTTTTTCTTCTGCGAAAAATGTCATCGAGATCTTGACAGAAATTGCACTGAATCTGTAGGTCAATTTAGGTGATATGGGCTGTAATATTATCTTACATGACATTTATTTTTGTTTAAGAATTAGGTATTTTATTTATTATTATTATTATTGTTATTATTATTTAACTTGACCATAGAGAGACAGAGATATATATAGAAAGAGAAAGAAAGAAATAAAGCTGCCAGGTCTGATATGCAAACTGCAGTCAGCCATATGGAAGTCCAGTGCCTTAACCATCACACCATCAGCCAGCCCCCTTAAATGAGATTTCTAAAATACTTAATAATAGTGTACATGATGGTAAGATGAAATACTGTAATACCTGTCATTATTATTTTTTAGAGAGATTTTAGCTATAGGACGCATGCACTCACCAGAGAGACAGAAATTGAGAAATCACTTCCCCGGGGGTTAGCCACACTACAATTCCTTTTCCTCCATTTTCCTCTCAGGATCTTGGTCATGCATGCACACATGCCCAGCATGAATTTTTTTTTAAGCCACCAGGTTCAGGACTTGAACCACAGTCAACTACATGAGAACCCACTGACATAACCATTACCCTGTCTTCTGGTCCCTTGGCATGAGTTTTAAGCTGCCAGGTCCAAGACTCGAATCAGTCGACTACATAGGAGTCCAGCAGCATAACCATTACACCATCTGCTGGTTTCAATACCTGTTATTTCTGGGAACAGCAGTTGGTATAATGGCTATGTCACTGGGCTCCCATGTAGTAGACTGCAATTCGAGTCCTTGACCCAGTGGTTTAAACTCATGCCAGGCACATGTGCATGTGTGCCCAAGATTCTGAGAGGAGAATGAAGGAGAAGGGATTGCAGTGTGGCCATCCCCCTTGGGGGGGTGTTTTCTTCCTTTCTGTCTCTCTATCTCTCTCTGTCTTTCTAGTGAGCACATGTGCCCCATAGCGAAAACTTCTCCAAAAGAAAAAAAAAAAACTGTTATTTCTATCTCTTCACAGATATGTAATCTGAAAGGTAGAGATGGATTTGACTACATTTTAAGCAGTGAGAAATAATAATGCCTTCTAGTTTTTCAGAAAACTAGACCATACTACTCCAGCATTCCCTTTACAGTTTTTAAACAATAAGAAATTATGTATCTCTTTCTAATTTTTAAGCAATAGGAAATTATCATTTTTTTCTGTTCTTTGTCTCCATAATGAATACATGAATGTGATTATACACATTTTAGTATGTACATATCATACTACTAGACACTGGTGGTTAGCATCAAAGGGATTCTATAATAGTTCACACAAGCAGGCTCAGAACTAGCCTACCCATAGGATCAATCTCCTGATTATATATATAGTAGTATGATCTCAGGAGTCTATTGACTGATTTAGAAGTGACCATAAAGAGAATTTGATGCTTAAATTGATGTGGATACCTAGCAGAGACCGAAAAATACAGTAACATACAACTTGATACCATTATTATATTTAGGTGCCAGTAATGATTTCATATTTTGTAAGTACAGAGAATAAAACTACCCCAAAGTTATAGTTCTCACCCAAGGCCATGTTAAAAATGAAGAGCTATGCTTGGGAAGTTCCTAATCCCCTGACATAAACAACAGCCATTGATCCTCTAAAAGTATTTCTTTCTCTACCTATAATGAAATATCTTCTCTACAATGTGCCCACTAGAAAGATTTCCTAAAGATATTGAAGCTGAGTCTACTTGATACCAAAATAACTGATCAATTCTGTTAGCAAGGTAAAAAGAATCTTTCAAACTTGTTAGTTGTATTATTCAATTGATCTATCAGCTCAGAAAAAAGCAGGCAGTCTGATATCCCTATGTACTTGTAACCTTTATAAAGGCCAGCAAGATGATGGTGAGTGATTAATCAATGTTCTATTTTTGAAAGCCTAAAGTCTTATATCCCGTTCATCTCAAGCACTGGGCAAGGCTTGATTTTTGAAATAAAAGTTATGACACTGCTCTTCTCAATCAGTTTTCTTATCTACATTCTATATACGGGGGCAGCACAGCAATACAGATGCATTCATGTTGCTTCTGGTGAGTTCATAAGCATTCAAAGTATCGTTCTATGACTCTGTCTGGAATTTCACTTCATTGGTGTATAAAATTTCTGCTTGTACTTGGGCAAGGTGTGAAAAGGTCAGGCACATTTCATTTTCAGGATGACTTTCACTCTGACCTTTAGTGCAAAATTGGTCTGGTTTTCTGTGAATTTAGAAACTGTCTTTGAAAATAAGATCAGGGTGTAGGATGGGGGTAGATAGGCTCAGAAGGAGTCAAAACAGAGGCAATTTCTTGTCCCGAGATTTCTAATTCTGGTGTTTGAACTAATAATCTACTGCTAACAAATGATGAAAAACACAAAACCCATCGCCAGCTTTCTCATTCCTGACTACTCCCTTCACAAAGAGAAAATTGTGCTCCATTTTTATTTCTGTCCTCTCATGATAATTGTATGGCTTTTAAAGTTAATATTACCATGTTAAATTGCAGAACTTGGTTTGGATTTTCATTGACCAGCTCAGCACTTGGGGTTCAATTTGTTTCTTTCCTCATCTCTTAAATTTCCTCTGGCTCTCTTCTTTTGCTTATTTTACTCTAATTTCTTAATCAATCTGGGAGGTTTACAATGGCCTGGACAGGAAGTATGTATCTCATGAATCCATTTTACTTTAATGTTATATTCACTTGAGAGAAATAGTAATTCAAATACATATAATCCCTTGGGATTCAGGAATTCACTGGAAATTCTATTTATCACGAGATCCTTTCCTAGTTCCCCTTTCTACCTCCCACTTTTAACATACTCTTAGAACCACCATCTCTAGTAAATATACTACTTGGTTTGTCAGATTCAGACTGGTTGCTATCACCATACCACCATTTTATTGTGTATAACAAACCTTCCCATATGGGGTGCCTCGCAATAGGTAACTGTGAATAGGCTTCAGTTTTGCTGAGCTATTGATTTCACCTCAGTCCTTGGGGTGGCCACTTAGGGTTTTAGTAACTGAATAACTCTGACCACCTGAGGTTTCATCTGTTTACTTCAATATCCTCTACAGAGTACTATATTCTAAATGTGCCACATGTGGGAAACCTTCCCAAGCACTGCCTACTGTAAAAGAATTATAAAAAATGAGAGGACCCCTCTCAATGACTTGCATAGTCAGTAACCTGCTCAACTCACTTAGCCAGTATAATAACTTAAGGAAGTCAGTACTATTCCTTATTAGGCAAAGGTTGGAAACACTGCTATGAAAGATCAAAAACAAGGTGAGCCCCAACCTGTGCCACAACTTTTCCTTTCCAGGAGCATATTAAGAAGTCTTACTTAACTAACATATTAGAAAAGCTATCTTGGGAAGAGCATTCCAACGTGTCTTTTTTCCTCATTACAAATGATATGGAGCAGCTTAAGCCTTTAGGGGGCACACTGGTTTGTATGAAATCATTACTGTTTTTGTAATTGCAGCAAGTCCATGACCCCAAATTGGGTTACCTTTAATGAGATACAAAGTTTCCATGACTGACATATTTCTTTCTTGAATTCAGCAAGCAATTCATGAAGCATCTTCCCTTTAAACAGTACAGCCTGATCTATAGAAAATAAATACATAGGGCCAGCTGGTGGTGTAGTAGTTAAAAGTCTGGATCTCACACGGCCATCTGTGTGGTTCAAGTCTTGGACCTGGTGACTTGAGGAACATACTGGGCACATGTGCTTGTGTGCTCAAAATCTTGAGAGGAGAATGGAAGAGAAGGTATTGTAGCATGGCCATCCCCCTGGAGGGTGATCGGGGTGATTTTTCACTTTCCTTCTCTCTCTCTCTCTCTCTCTCTCTCCCTCTCTCTCTTTCTCTCTCTGGTGGGCTCACGTGTCTTATAGCGCGCGTGCACACACACACACACGCAAACACACACACACACATATATATATATATACATATATATAATTTTTAAAAATGAAAACAAACACATAAATAGGACATAGTCCCTGTTTTTAGGATACTTTAGGTTAGGGAGATAAAGACAAAGATATCCACAATTATAATCAAACCAGAGTAAGAGAAATAGCATGAAATTCAAAGAAATTCAAAGAGACTAATAGAAAAGTTGGTAGGTGATTAAGATAGACAGATGGACTGTATGGTGCTAGTAGTAAACACTATACTTTGCAAGGCTGACTCACATAGGATGGGTCCAGGTTCTTGTGCAGAGACCTCCCTTGTGTATGCTAGAAATGTGCAAGCCCGTGATCTGGGGCTAGCTGAGCCTAGGGGTGAATAGCTACATCATGACCCTGTTGGAGCACCTCTGATTTTCTCTTTCTCTCAGTCCATCGTTAGTTCTTTTGCTCATGAGAAAAATAAATTTTTTGTCCTGAAGGACAGACAGAAAGATTAATTAAAACTCAAATTGACAGAGATGAAAGATAATGAGAGGTGGTGCTTTCCAAAGAGAAAGAATAACACAAGTAAAGAATGAAAACATGAGCAACATTAAGGAAATTGGCTAAACGAAAGTTTCAAGTAAGGAATAGGACACAAGACTAGACTGTTAGTGCTTTATTTTTTTCTTTTAATTTTTTTGTTTTTAATTAATTAATTTACATTCATTCACTGAGCATTGTCATAGCATACAAAATGTGATTTCCCATCCAGAATATACTGCATAGTGGTTTAATCATACATGTTATTGTCAATAATTTTCCATTTCTAGTTTTACACACACATACACACACACACACACACAGATATATATATATATATATATATATCTCCCTTTCAATAGCAAGCTCTGTTGATATATACATATCTATGAATACATGTCTGACTCAGCATGAAATTCTGAGTAGAATGAATATACTATAAGGTAGCACTTAGCTGATGCTATATAGCTTAATGCAATAATTAATTAGGTATCTTTACTATATTTTTTAATTTCAAGAAAAGCAGTTTTAGCTTTAATAAATCAAAGAAATGCTAAGAAACTATGCTTAAAACTTAAAGCCAGGAAACAGGTTGGGATTCTGTTCAAATAGTAGGTACATAAACCTATCGGTAGCTCAAGACAGGACAAAAATCCTTAAAACTGGAAAACAGAGAGCGCCTCGAAGGAAATCAACAATGTTTTAGTTAAAAGTCATAAAATTCTATTTCACCAGTTCAGTCTCATGTACTTAATCTATCTTCTGTTGACGTCCAGGCTTACCAATAATATTCTGGGATATAATATTCAACTCCAGACTTGTCCCCATGATTAAGTTGGCCATTTTCTTAGTTTTTGAACTCTTATTTCTGTGTGAATATTTAATTTTCCTGGTATAACACTAACTGCAGAACTTCTTGGAGATCTGGTCTGGTGTTGATAAATTCTTTCAGGTTTTGTTTATCTGAGAATGTTCTTGTTTTCTCTTCCCATATGAAGGATAATTTTGCTGGATATAGTATTCTTGGTTAAAATTGTTTTTCACTCAACCCTTTAAATGTATTTTCCCATTATTTCCTTGCTTGCATTGTTTCAGATGACGGGTCCTTTGTATTTCTTTGGTCTATATCTTTGAATGCTTCTCTAGGTTTGGAAAGTTTTCTTCCAGAATTTTATGATGTAGATTGTCAATGCCCTTATGAGTCTCTTCCCCTTCTGGAATACCAATTATCCAGATGTTTGGACATTTGATGGTATCGAGTATTTCTCGTATAATATTCAAAATTTGGGGGGACAATTTTCTCAGTCTTCGTGGTGGATTTTCCTAGGCCAGCAATTCTATCTTCTACATCTGAGATTCAATTTTCAGTATTATCTAGTCTGCTTTTAATACTTTCAAGGAAGGTTTTGACTTCCTGTATTATAGTCTTCATCTCTAACAGGTCCATTTGATTCTTTTTTATAGTGTGAATTTCCTCTTTTAGACCTTGCAAGAATTTCCTCACCTCTTGGAACTCATGAGCTTCTTTCCCTTGCCTCTTTGGCCGTTCATTGTGTCTCTTCTCTTTGATCTCTGTAACCTTTGTCACCATGAAAATTCTAAATTCTTTATCAGACATTTCCGTGAATTTCATCATACTGTCTGAAGATGAAGAGGAGTTATTATTTTTCTTGGAGGAGAAGTATTTTCTTGTTTTTTCATATTTCTTGTGACCCTGCAGTGATTTTTAGTCATGTGATGGATTATGCATTTCTCCCTAATTCTTGAAGTTCAATCTGAGTATTCAGAGGCATGCAGGAGGAGGTGATCTGCAATTTCTCTTCCATTTTGTTTTCACACTTTGGGCATCAGAATCAGTGGGAATGGAGGAATATTTTGACCCTATTCATATTCAGATATTTAGATCCTGTTCACTTTGACCTGTCTAGACACTTAGTGTGTAGGAGCTGAGAAGCCAATGGATAAAGATAAAAAAAGGAAAAGAATTAAAGAGGAAAGAAGAGGAAAATATAAAATAAGAAGAAAAAAGATAATTGGGACCAGCAGTTAGTGTAATGGCTATGTCGCTGGATTCCCACATAGTCGATTGCGGTTCGCATCCCAGACCCGGCAGCTTAAAACTCACACCAGGCGCGTGTGCATGCGTGTCCAAGACCCCGAGAGGAGAATGGAGGAGAAGGGATTGAGGCATGGTCATCCCCCCTGGGAGGTGATTTCTTGCTTTCTGCCTCTCTGTCTCTCTGTCTCTCTCTGTCTGTCTGGCGAGTGCACACGCCCTATAGTGAAAAAACCTCTCCAAAAAAAGATAATTGAAAAAATTTTAAATTTTAATTAGAAAAAGTAAAAATTGAAAACCACACAGCAGAAAAATCTTCATTTTAAGTCCCTGAAAGCAATATTTCACAGCTGAAGTTCAGGAATCTATGTGAAGAGACTGTTAGTGGTTTCTATAGAAAATATTTTGTGTAATAAGATACTACAGGAATTGAAGCCAGCAGAAGCCAGCATGGAGGTTAAGGCCCTGGACTCCCCCATGGCCACCATGGTTTGAGTCATGGATCTAGTGTCTCAAAATCACACTGGGTACATGTGTTTGCATGCCCAAAATCCCGAAAGGAGAAGGGAATGCAGTGTGACCATCCCCCATGGAGGGTAATTTTTCACTTTCACTCTCTCTAGCAAGTGTATAGGCCCTATGGCAAACCCCATCCCTCCCAAAAAATGTTACAGGAATTAGCAAAAGAAATACACTTTTATTCATTTATTGTAATATTTAAATTTCAGATTTTCTTTTTGTTTGTTGTTTTTATTTCTTGCCTTCCTTTAGCTACCTACTTCACTTGTAGCAATGCAATGACCCTTAGACTGAAATTCAGCCAGCTAACACTGTAAATCAAGCCCTTAGACTATTCTCCACCCTCACTTCTACCCCATGAGCTGCATTTTTAAGGACCTCCAGTTAAATTATCTGTTCAATGTCAGTGGTCAACATCCTTGTCTGAGCAGCAATGCTTAAGTTTTAGTGATATAAAGTCTCTAGTAGGAATTATTGGGGGGGTCATCTTTGTAGCATAGCAGTTTAAGGAAAAGGATCCCACATGATTGACTGTGGTTCAAATCTCAGAAGCTTGAAAAACATGTAGAGCACATGTGTGTGTCCTCCAAACCCTGATGGGAAGGAGGAATGAAAGGAAAGGATTGTGGCATGACCACACCCGCTGGGCGTATTTTCTCTCTCTCACTCTCTCTCATGGAAGTGCCCTCTGGCAATAAAATTTTTAAATAAATAAATACATTTTTAAGATTTATTTATCTTTAATTTTATTTATTATCATCATTCTTCAATATTGACCAGAGAGAGACAGACAGAGAGAAAGGGAGAGTGAGAAAGCAAGCCACCAGGTCCAAGATTTGAACCATGGTCAGCCATGTGGGAGTCCAGTGCCTCAATCACCATGCTACCTGCTGGCCCCAATAAATAATATTTTTAAGAAATAGAAATCAGTGGTAATGCATAATAGAATAAGTTCTGGGTGGGCTAAGAGAAAGGAAATCTGCTAGATTAGTAAGGGAACACTAGAAATAAGTTTGCAAATTTCTCAATTTTGCCATAATTCACTTGAATTAAGACTGGTAAATCTTATAAAGATATGTGAAGTTCTATGTGTTATATAACCCATACGTTATTTTTAAGTTTTAAAAAGAATTATATATTTTATTATCATTATTATTATTACTATTATTATTAAGAGAGGGAGAGAGAAAGTGAGGAAGCAAGCTGCCAGGTCTGGGACTCAAACTTCTGTCAGCCATGTGGATGTCCAGTGCCTTAACCACCACACCACTTGCTGGCCCTTTAGTTTTTTTTGTTGTTGTTGTTGTTTTTTGTTTGTTTGTTTGTTTTTACATGTGAATGCACCAGAGAAAGGGAGAAAGAGAGAAAGTATCCCTCAATGGGATGTGGTCACATCACAATTCCTTTTCCTCTATTTGTCCATGCTGTTAGGATTTGAGGCATACACTTACCTCCACCAGGGCTAGGATTTAATCCGTCATCAGCTGTATGGAATATGGCTCTCTTAACCACTTAAGCTACAGAGCCAGCCCATTTTTAAGTTTTAAATGACCCCTCTGGGGTAAGCTCCACGGCACAGCAGTATGCACTGCTCAAGAGATGCTGGACCCAAGGATCAGCAGATGGCATAATGATTACCTAACTGGACTCCCACATAGTCTACCACAGTTCGAGTCCTGGACCCAGTGGCTTAAAACTCACGCTGGGTGCATGTACATATGTGCCCAAAATCACAAGAGGCGAATGGAGGAGGAGGGATTGTGGCATGGCCAAACCCCCAGTGGGTGATTTCTGGCTTTCTGTCTCTCTTTGTGTCTCCAGGAAGTGTACGCACCCTATAGCAAAAATCTCTCAAAAAAAAAAAAAAAAGACTGGATCCCACGTGGCAACCAAGGTTCAAATCCCCAGTCTGGTCAGCCAGAAACTTGCCAGGCACATGTATAAGTGACCATAATCCAATGGGCTAGAAAACTGAAGCGAAAAGGACCACAGAATGACCAGATCCCATGGAGAGTACTCCTCTCTCTCTCTCTCACTCTCTGTTTCATTTTTATGTACACAAACACATGCTCTATCAAGAGTAAATAAATAGGTAAGTAAATGACCCCTATAAAGATGTACAAGGATTAAACATAATTTTTAAAAGCTGAATTAAGAAAGTTTATTTTAGGAAACAGTATTGGTTTAAGCCTTCAAGAATATTCTTAAAGACAAAGTCTGTTGGCTGTTTGTAAGTAATACAAGCTCATTACAAGCATATAAACTAACTGAAGAATTAAGAAAAGACATAATGTGAAATGTGGGATAATAAAAGTAACTAGGGAACCAGCAGTTAGCATAATGGCTATGTCGCTGGACTCCCACGTAGTCGACCGAGGTTCACGTCCTGGACCCGGTGGCTTAAAACTCACGCCGGGCGCTTGTGCGTGTGTGCCCAAGATCCCGAGAGGAGAATGGAGGAGAAGGGATTGCGGCGTGGCCATCGCCCCTGGGGGGTGATTTCTCGCTTTCTGTCTCTCTGTCTCTCTCTCTCTGTCTGTCTGGCGAGCGCACGCGCCCTATAGCAAAAATCTCAAAAAAAAATAAAAAACAATAAAAGTAACTAAAAAAATTAAGCACACACACACACACACACACAAAGAAAGGGAAAACACAACACCTCTAATAGTAGAAATTATTTGCACATCAGGTGCCTGATAAAAAAATTCTAGAACTCTAATATAAAATGCAAGGAATGCAGGTTAAAGTGAAGAGAGAATTTGAATAACATTACTCTTACAAGTGGCAGTGAAATTGAATAAAGAATTTGAATAACATTACTCTTACAAGTGGCCAAGAAGCATGAGAAAACATGGTCAACGTTATTAGTCAACTAAAGGTTCAGTCAGGAAAGATAAAACAACTCGAGATATTTGTTATATGGCAATGCCTTTTGAGTCAAAACAGTGTATTAAATACTTAAAAATTTGTTAAGAAAAAAATTTCCTTAGTGTATAATTCTGAAATGCTTGTTCCTGCCTCTTTTAACAGTTCATTTATATCCAGGCCCTTAAGCAAAATGTCAGAATGGAATCCTTTGGATTCTCAGTCAACTCTTGTCTCGTGATCGGTGAATCAAGGACTTCTCATTCTTTGAGCCTCCCTTAATACACACATCTGCTTGATGGGTATTTCTAATCATGTTGTCACCCAAAGTATATACCTGTCACTCAGGTCCTGAAAATGTTCTGCTCTGCCTTGAACCAAAATAGCTTGTCTGCCTTTGGAATTCCATACTGCAAAAAAGACTCTGCCTGGGGCTCTGACCTTCAGAATGTGTAAGACACATATTTTTAGTCCAACTTCTGCCTGAGCCTTGCATACTGAGAGACTTTGTTGAGAGTTCTCTTTCCTAGAATTTCTCACAATCTACATACTTCATATGCAGTCCTGCATTTATTTCTGATTTGGGGGACACTCAGGATAACCTTGTCATCTGCTTGATTTTACTACACTCATGACTCCACCTGCTTCTTAAAAATGTTTGTCTGGGTTATATTTATTTCCTTCAGTTAAGAATTAAAGATAATTTCCTGAACCAGCAGTTGGCATAATGGCTATGTCGCTTCACTCCCATGTAGTCAATCGCTGTTCGAGTCCTGGACTTGGTGGCTTAAACTCACATTGGGTGCATGTGTGTGTGCCCAAGATCCTGAGGGGAGAATGGAGGAGAAGGGATTGTGGTGTGGCCATCCTCCCTTGGGGGGTGATTTCTCACTTTCTGTCTCTCTGTCTCTTTCCGTCTTTCTGGAGAGCGCATGTGCCCTATAGCAAAAACCTCTCCAAAAAAAAAAGAATTAAAAATAATTTCCTTTTGGAGAAAGTCATGCTGTCCTTGGAGACAATTTGTCTCCCCAGGGCTGAGAAGCCCAACTCTGTGACTCTGAACTTATTATAAGAACAGTAGAACAAAATGAATAACATACTGACTGTGGTACTGTTTAATTTGTTTGAAGTGGCTTCCAGTATCTGATTTACCATATCAAAAGTGGTTTTGTAGTCAAGATATAAAGCAGAAAATCCTATTCTTATTATACCATCTGAATTATGAAGATGTTACCTACTTCAGAATGGCTAGAACTGTCTACAAAGCAGTCTCATGAAATAAAGATCAAAAGTCACATACCTTATGATTGTTCTTCTCATGTAATTCTCAGATGTTGTCCATTCATAAAGGGAGCTAATTACTAGCATTCGGAGTGGGGTGGGTTTGAGCAAGATAAATAATGAATTCTGTATCAGAGGCTATTTTAGCAGTCCTAGGGGAGATAGCAGAGGAGTATATGTATGGGTAAGATGAAGCTAATTCAAGAAAAACTCCAATTTATTCTTCAGACAGGTACAATGCTGCATGCCTATAATCCAAGATACTTGGGTGACTGAGGCCGAAGAATCACGAGTTCAAGGCTGGACTGGGCAACATAGTGAGACTGTCTCTCTCTCTCTCTCTCACACATACACACACACTCACACACATGTGTAACTCTTTTTCTTCTCCTCAGCAAATCTATCACATAGTAGAAACTCAGCTTGCCACTCTGCATTACTAGCTCATCAAGTTTGTGTTCCTAAAGTATAGAGTGGAAAACTAGAATTAACATCCTTGCTATTAGCACTATCCAGCCAGAGCTCTGCTATAGCAGGTCCAAAGAGTGAAATAGATGGCTGGCACTATGGGAGTGAGTGTGGAGCAATAAGAAGCATCCCATCCCCAAAGTATCCCCCTTTCCCTAGCTTGCCCCTTCCTTTGATAAAGTATTAAAGGCCCTTGTTACTATATACATGTTATCTGAGATGGGAAATTATTTCACAATCATCAGTCTCTGCCATATCAGTTACTGCTTCCTCAAGCAGGGTTCTAAGAAAATGTAACAGAGGACAGAAAAATTTGGATGATGGGAGAGGAAGAAGCAGATAATAGTAGTAAGTAGAAGAAAATTGAAAACAACAGCATTACTCCTGGGGTCCAGGGGGTGGCACAACAGTAGCATGTCAATAAGCAGGTGGATCCACAAGGAAGAGTCCTGAGTTCTTGTGCCAGTACTTTCTTCAGCCCATAAGGCCAACAAGTAAATGACATGCATGCAGTCATTGAGGCTGGTGGGGACTGGGAGTGGATCAACAGTGTGGAAACCCTACTGGGTGTGCCTCTCTCTCAAAAATAAATGGACATGCTTTAGAAAAACAGGGAGGGAGCAGGGAAGGAAGAACACAAGAGAGTATGATTCCCAAGGACTTTCGGCCAATAGGAAAGAAAAGAAGTAAGGGAAACAAAATTTAGAGACGACTGCCAGAAATAAGAGAGGTAACAGATGTCAATAATCTTGACTTCCTTCACCATATGTACTTGGAAACACTAATTTTGGGGATACATGTGTATCAGACTAGAATTCAGATTTTCCAATGCTCTGGCTGTGATCCTGATCATAATAGCAGCTGCTCCTAAATGGGAGAGTTAATAGAGCTAGCTGCTTTCTTCCTCCTTTAATTACTCATTAACAATGGAAACGTGTTATTTCTTTTGCTGAGCAGCCACAGTCTTGCTTCCATCCCTGTCTTTGTCTTTGCTTTGTGCTTTGTGCTTTTCTCATTGTTATTCGTGACCAGGCTGGTTATTAATGGGTTCAAATTTAAATGGATTTAACCTTGGCTTTGGGCATGGCAGGGACTATTTCTACTGCAATCTGAATCTTAAGATTTACCAGCAAACTGATTAGAATTCCAAAGGGATCTCTAGGCCTCCCTGTGACCCTTCAGGCCTAGTGAGCAGTGAGGTGAAAAGTTCTCTAAATCCCCACTGCCTCCTCCTCATAATCGTCTATGCTCCATGCATAAATCTTCCTTACATTCACACAGATGAGAGAGTGATATATGGAGGGTAATAGGTAGGTTTTTGCAGCATGGAGCAAATTGTCAGAGACGGGCCTTTAGAGTGGACATAGTTGCGTGGGTGAAAAGGAGAAAGTAGTCATTCTTAGCCTCTGACCTAACTCCCTCACTCTCCCTCTCTGGTGCCCTGGTCTGGCTTCATGCCTTCTGGGGACATTATTATTTCAGCAAATCCAATTTTAGAATTCATAAGTCATCTCTTCAAAAAGGAAAACATGTGATTCTGAGGGAGATGTGTGTAGGATGGTTATGCAGACTCTACCTGAACAGATACAAATGACAGGATAATTTGGCTTTTTTGTTGACTATTTTGTTTCGGACTAAAGAATGATTCATCAGTCAATTACAGTCAGAATAAATGAACATGTGAGTGGGTTTACCTGATAAAACTCCAGCCCCATCGAAGTTAGTTAACAGCTGGCCACTTGCTGGCTGTCAGAGTGCTTTGAAACTGTGTCTTCCTGCTCATCTTTAATGTAAAACTACAATGAAGATAAGGACACACTGAAAAGGGGGTGGAATAAATTCAGGGGAAGATAGGGATCTGACTGACATGGCAATGTTTATTTTAAAGTTTCACAATATTATGGTAGATAGAGCCCTAAATTAGAAGACAGGAACTCTGGGTCCTAGCCCTACTTCTACTACTAACTTTCTGAAGCCTTAGAAGAGCTTCCTCATTTTCTTCAGCCCCCAAATAAAGTGGTTGGGTAAAAAGATCCAAGTCATCTTCTAAATTGAATGTTTTGTGAGGATGAGCCTGCAGTTTCATGAACAACCAAAAATTATAACAGTCAGGGCTATCCTGGAGCCAGGGAGCTGAATCCCACAGAGGTGATCTTGATTTAAAACCTGGACACAGCAACTCAAAAAACATCCTGCATTGAATCTCTCCAAGCCAATATTAGGAAGTATCTTATCTCCGATATGTGAGAACAAGTAAATAAAGGAAAAAAGCATTTGGTGTGTTCAGATATATAACTGATTTTAAATTTGTTTTTACTTTATTTTGACTTTACATTTCACAACAATTTCAGACTTATAAAAATTTACAAAAATTTTACAACAAATTTTTAAATAGTTCCCCAAAGATGCTCCAATCATTATTACATTATATAATCATAGCATAATTCATGATTCAATACTAGTATCTAATTGATAAACCATATTTAAATTTTACCAAAGTTCCCACTACTGTGCTTTTTCTGATCCAGTACCTAATTCAAGATCATAGACTACATTTACTATTATGTCTCCTTAGCTTCCTTTAAACTGGAACAGTATCTTAGTCTTTGTATTTTAGGGCCATTCCAGTATTGAGAATACTGGCAGTTATTTCATAGAGGGTTCCACAGTTTAAGTTTGTAAATATATTATGCATTTTGGTAGAAATACCACGAAAGTACTACTGTGTGTTCTCAGAGCATTGTTTCAGGAAACATGTCTATTTGTCCCATTACTGGTGATGTCAACTTTGATCATTTGGTTAACGGTCTTTCTACCCTAAAGTTATTATTTTTTTCTCTTGATAATTATCTTATAGAAAGATACTTGGAGACTATCCAATATTCTATTTTTCATATTTACTTCTATTAATTTTAATATACATGTATGATTATATTTCCATCATTTTTTCTACATTTACTAGCTAAGATTAATTATTAAGTAAGTAAATAAATAGGAGAGAACAAAGAGCAAATAATTTGTTTATATCAGGGCCATCAGATGGCATAGCAGGTACGTCACTGGACTCCCACATGGTCAACTGCCATTCAAGTCTGGGACACTATGGCTTGCAACTCACACCAGGTGCAAATGTGGGCATGCTGGAAGAGTCCTATAGAAGAATGTAGGAGAAGGAATTGCAGAATGGCCATCCCCTCAGGGAGTGATTTCTCACTTTCCCTCTCTTTCTCTTTCTTTGGTGAGTACACATACTTTAAGGGAAAAAACTATAAAAAACTTTTTGATATTAATATGGGTTCATACATTCTCTATATACACACACAAATATATACATTTATGAATATATATGTATAATGGATTATTATACATATAATGGATATAAACTGTTAGATTATTATTATAACAGTTTCATTCTTTATTTTATTTGAACCAAATTTAAAGAGAATTTTTCAGTTCTGATTTTATTCACATCATTGTTTTCTGACCTACACATAGCCATATGAAGCTGCAATCTTTAATTGGGGTTCTCTGCCCAAAGAATAGTAGGCCTATTTTCCCTAAACAGCATCAAATATTGAGAACATCTAACACAACACTATGCACCCAATGCATGTAGTCAAGAAGTGTTTTTCATGACTGAAGCAGGTATCTCTGAAGCCATGACAGAATGAAAGCTCAAACTTCTGTTTATTACAAGTAATCTTTCTTTGGGGCCATATGTTCAGGCACTATTCTGTTTGCCATTGTAGATATTGAGTACTGAATCAAGTTTTTTACAATTAAAAATTGTCTAGAGGCACTGTTCACAGAACTAGGAGGTAAATAATGCTGACTCTGCTTCAAGATGAGATTGGAACCCCAGTGTATGTTACTGTGCTAAATTCATCCTTTCATGAAAGCTACTAAATCCATTTGTCTCAATGTATCAGTAGATCCTGATTAAATACTGATAACTAGGGAAAACAGAGCTTGGGTCTGGGTCATGACCCCTCCTGTGAGTAGGGGAGGGAGCTTAGAAATTGGGAGAATGGTGAAATAGAGCTAGTTGCATGAGCCAGTTTTCTCCCTGTGACTCCAAAGGGCAGAAAACAGTCCATAGCTGCCTACAAAGCAGTAACATGAAGAAAAGTATTATATCCTGCATATCCTGGCCTGATCTCAGAGCTGTTTGTTGTAGAATCACACTTCAAGTAAGTAAGGTTACTTCTTTTAAGTGAGATATGGTAGAAAGCATGTCTATTTGAAACTCAGTCCATAGGGTCCTAATTACTGAGGAAGTAGAAAATGTCTGTGATATTGTAGCTCCAGAACTGGATCCATGCTTTTAGTTCTGAAACACAAAATATGGCATGTCATCTTTAAGAAAAGTGATACAAACACTTTACTTTGAAGATTTTACACAAGCATATGAGCACATTGCTAGGGTATCTTTTATAGCCTTGGAAGGCGCCTATGCACATCAAGAGCCCTGAAATTTTGATTTTATTAGCCTCACAATATATCTGCCTCTGTGTGAATCTATAGTATGAAGTCTAAGAACAACATGATATGAGGATCCAATAGGTTTTCTAACCTGCTGAAAATCTATAATCTTCCATGGCTGTAACCAGCACTAGAAGTAATGAGAAGAGGCTATAAATTATTTTTGCTGGGATTGCACACCTACTGGATGACTTTTTTTAAAATATAATTTTTTTGGAGAGGTTTTTGCTATAGAAAGCATGTGCTCAACAGAAAGACAGAGAGAGACAGAGACAGAAAGCAAGAAATCACCCCCAAGGGGGATGCCCATGCCGCAATCCCTTTCTCCTCCATTCTCCTCTCGGGATCTTGGGCACACATGTACACGTGCCCAGCATGAGTTTAAGCCACCAGGTCCAGGACTCGAACTGCGGTCAACTACATGGGAGTCCAACGACATAGCCATTACATTAACTGCTGGTCCCCTGGATGACTTTTATAAAAGGTGACTACTCTGTGGAAGCTGCTACTGCCAAGCAATAATATAGCAGACCCTGTGGCAAAAGAGTGGTGGAGAAGAAAATAGTTGACAAGTCAATGTTACAGCTGAATTATATTTAAAAATGCACTAACAAATACACTACTTTGTGGTTGGTATGTTTAGATTATTAGTTACATGAACGTTTAACAAAGAAGGATTACATCTCTCAATTTTTGAACCTTAACCCTGACTAAATCATATCTCTGTCGTCATAATCCCGAGATTTTGTGTTCTAAAGAAACTGCCATTACAAATCTATTATAGTTTTTAGGAAAGATGCTGAAAGTTAAGGTCTATTAGTTTTAACATATTATTAGCATTTAGCAGTTACTCCATCCAGCACCTTATCAAATAACAGGGCATAATAGCATTTTATTTTACTTAATTTGGAAGTTGCAAAGATCTTCAGGAAAGAAAAACATTAATAGGCTTTCAGTGGCTTTCTGATATAGACTGGGTGTTTCTCACAGAATCAGAACTTCCTAGTTAGAAAATGTTGGTTGTTAGACCCATGATACCAGATATTTTCATATATTTAAAAAACTAAAAGGAACAGTGTTTCACAATGGAAAGATAGGTAAACAATGTACGTTCACTTATGCTAAAGCCACTAAGCAGCACATAGCAGTTCTCAAACTGATGAATCATTTGGAACACTGTGTAAACTAGTGATTTAAAACTCCACTGCTGAGATTCTGTTGTGGGACTGGAACAACAGATATCTTCCTATTTCATAAATATCTTGAATGATTCTTATACAAGTGGTCCTTAGAAAATAAGAAGAGCCCTCAAAAAGTTCACAGAAAATGTGTATTGTTACAAAACTATGCATGGAAAAAAATTGTTTGCACCAAAATAAAGTCATACTTCAATTCTGTTTCTCCAGAAACTTACTGAAGTACTCTCATACTGTGAAAAAGAATAGCTTAGGCTATTGACAACACTAGAATTGGCCTGTGGAGTTTGTTTGCCATGGGTAGTTCTCTCTCTCTTTCTTCTTTTTTTAAAATTTACTATAGGGTGCATGCACTCATTGGAGACAGAGAAAGAGATAGGGAAAGTGAGAAAGTACCTTCCGGGGAAGGAGCATGCCACAATCCCTTTTCCTCCATTCTCCTCTCAGGATTTTTGGGCACTCATGCACACATGGCTAGCATATTTTTTTCAAGCTGCCACATCCAGGACTTGAACCACATAGCCAGTCACAGGGCTTTAACTGCCTTAACCACCATGCCACCAGCTGGCCCAGCACCCTCTCTATAGCTTCTATTTCTCTCCAGTAGGCTTTACAGAGTGAGGTGGTATAAAATAGTGGTTGAGTTCTAACACTGGAGTCAAAATGATCCATGTTCCCATTCTTGCTCTGTGCCCTTGACTGTGTAATTTAACTCTCTTAGCCTTGCTTTCTTCATCTGCAAAATGGAAATAAAATGTAATCAGGTTACTGTGGGGCTATTATGAAAATAAAATGAGATAGTATATGTAGAGCATTTAGCATAGGGCCTTGCTTAGGTAATCTATCATGTTTTAGCCTGTTAAGTGTTACTGTTAATATAATTATTTAGCATCAACCTTTCTGGTAGACTGATTACCATGAAGATAAGTGGAAAATCAAGGAGCTCGCCTATATTGTCCTTCTATGAACCCCGAAAAGGACCTAATAATTACCCCACTGCATGTAAGGGAGAGAATACAGTCCACAACCCATGAGACATTTGTCATGAATTCATGTAGTCAGAATGAAGGTCTCATTACTACTCCTATTTTAAAGCAAACCATTCTTTCCTTTATGTAATCAATTAGACTCTTGGAAATCATCTGTACAATAGAACAAAAAATCCAGAAACATACTGGAACTACTTCCTACACATACTAATTAAGATTGCAGATGGTGAGAGTCAGGCTTTTCACTGTCAGAAAAATAAGTTACAAATAGAGAAAGGGAAGGGCTATAGAATGATCTTGTTTAATTGGATTAGAATCAGAGATAAAAGGTGAAACATTACTATGAATTCTTGTTTAGTTTAATATATATGTGTATATATATATATATATAAACATAAGCCAGCAGTGGTGGTGGAATGTGGGATTCTGAAGGTAAATATAGTTAGCATATTATTGAGAAAATGATAAAATTTGAATAAGGCCCATAAATTAGTTAATAGTATTATAATGATGCTAATTCCTTAGTTTCATTAAACAAATAGGTCTCATTTAAAAGAAATTAGACTCATTTGTTTGGTTTTCTGTGTGAATATTTGGTATTCAAAATGCAGTAATTAGGGATCAGTAGATGGTGTAATGGTTATGTAGCTGAACTCCCACATGGCCAACCGTGGTTCAAGTCCTGAATCCAGAGGCTTGAAACTCATGCTGGGCATGTGTGTATATGTGCTCAAAATCCCAAGAGGAGAAGGGATTGTGGCATGGCCATCCCCCCTTGGGATGATTTCTCACTTTCTGTCTCTCTCTCTCTCTCCATCTCTCTGGTGAATGCATGCATCCTAACACACACACACACACACACACACACACACACACACACAATCTCCTTAAAAATAATGCAATAATTAAACAAATTTTTCACCTCACATTTATGACCATGTTCTAAAACTGATTAATTCAATGAGGGATTATTTTGAAGGACTTTTTGATGAAAACTCTCAAAGTCATAAAACCTAATATGATACATTAATTTGACCTTAATAATATTTTTCTTGGGTAGTGCACCAGAAATTTACAACATCCACAGCACTAAAAAACTTATCAAATAAAATGTACCACCACTAAAATTTTGATCCTACATTAAACAGCAGTAGTACATTACACATAAGGCATTGTAATTTTATAATCTAGGGAAATACTTTTATTATGATTATATCTTTAAAATGTTTTATGTCAGGACCAGCAGTTAGTGTAATGGCTATGTCGCTGGACTCCCATGTAGTCGACCACGGTTTGCGTCCCGGACCCGGTGGCTTAAAACTCACTGCGGGCACGTGTGCGTGCGTGCTCAAGATCCCGAGAGGAGAGTGGAGGAGAAGGAATTGCGGTGTGGCCATCCCTCTGGGGGATGATTTCTCGCTTTCTGTCTCTCTGTCTCTCTCAGTCTGTCTGGCGAGCGCACGTGCCGTATAGCAAAAACCTCTCCAAAAAAAAAATGTTTTATGTCTATTTCTGTGGTATCAGTTCTGCTAAGGAACAAATTGTCTTTGTTTCAACTGAAGTAAATCAGTTGACTATCTAGTTAAGTGGAGGGTAAAGAAGATTTAGAAAGCAAATTACTCATCCTCAAAAGTCAGTCATCTTGGACCATGATACTTCTGCTACAAGGTAAATCATATTTACTAGTGTGACCCTGGAATATTTTTGGTATCATTGCATACTGGTTTCAGGAATCACATAGAAAATACTGTTAAAATCTATGTATTTTGCTCTTGTAGGAAACTGCTTATGCCAACAATGTATAATGGGTATTCTTTGAACATATTCAAAGCTAGTTTTCAAAAAATACACACCGTACAGTAATTCCTGCTCAGGAATAAGAATTAAATGAGACTTGGGGAAAAAAACCTTGATATACTATGCCCGAACATTTCCCTGCTTTCTCATGCTCAAAACAAGAGTGCTAAATCAGTTACATGCTAACAATATTGGAGAGTATTAATGAATAAATTTAATTTACCTTAAATCAATATAATGCCTATTCAACAACCAATCTAAATCCCTAAAAGTAAAGAAAGAAAACCTGGAGCCAGCTAATGGCATAGTTGTTAAGGTAGCTGAATCCCACATGGCAGATAGCATGGTTTGAGCCCTATACTCCATTGGCTTGAAAAACATACCAGGAGCATGTGTTTGTGTGCCAAAAATCCTGAAAGGAGGGATAAATAGAGAAGAAGGAAGAGGGATGTGACCATCCCTCATGGGGAGGGGGTGCTTTTTCATTTTCTCTCACTCTCTCCTCCCATGAGCTCATGCACCCTCTAGAAATTGTTTTTTTTAAAGAAAGAAAACATAAATACAAAATATTACTTTTTTTTTTCCAGGATAATTCTTTCCCAAAACTAAGAAGGTACTACAGGTTGAGTATCTCTTATCCAAAATGCTGGAGACCAGAAGTGTTTCAGACTTCACATATTTTTAAACTTGGGATTACTTGCATGTACTAAATGAGATATCTTTAGGATGGGACCCAAGTCTAAACACAAAATTCTTTTATGTTTCATATACATTTTATATAGCCTAAAGGTAATTTTACACAATATTTTGTTGTTGTTTTAGAGGTTTTTGCTATAGGGCACACGCACTCGCCAGAAAGACAGAGAGAGACAGAGAGACAGAAAGCGAGAAATCACCCCCTCCCCCAGGGGGGATGGTCCCACACCACAATCCCTTCTCCATTTTCCTCTTTGGATCTTGGCCATGCATGCACACGTGCCCGGCGTGAGTTTAAGCCACCGGGTCTGGGACTCGAACTGCAGTCAACTATGTGGGAGTTCTGCGACATAGCCAGTATGCTAACTGCTAGTCCCCAGAGTTCTATTTCGAGGTAAGCAATTTGAAAGTAAATGAAATGGTTGAATGTGAGCTGTGGATTTCAATGCACAAATACTTCTCAAAATGGCTGCTATTCTTAGAGGAATTAGGAGGGAGAATGTTTGCATTTGATACCTTGAATTAAATGCTGTCTGACTTTTGGCAAAAGTATCAGGTAAGGAAATAGTATACTGAAGCCTTTATCTTTTTTTTTTTTTTTAGAGAGGTTTTTGCTATAGGGCACGTGCGCTGACCACAAAGAGAGACAGAAAGCGAGAAATCACCCACCAGGGGGGATGGCCACGCCGCAATCCCTTCTCCTCCATTCTCCTCTCGGGATCTTGGGCACGCATGCACACGCGCCAGGCATGAGTTTAAATTGCTGGGTCCGGGACTCGGACCACAGTCAACTACATGGGAATCCAACGACATTGCCATTACACTAACTGCTGGTCCCCTGAGGACTCTTGAATTTCTGTATATAACCCATATAGAGTCCCAGGGTAAGGCCTACTCATAGGTAGACACCTGAGTGATATCACTTGGAAAGTACTGGAAAGTTCCCCTCTTTTTAATGAGGATCATTGATATCTCTAAAAATGAAGAAAATTAATTGTAAAAACCTACCTAGGAATCAAAACTTCATGCAAAGGAAGTAAAAGAATGTCTTAGAGAATATGTAAATCCCAAAGGGAATCTCACTCCAGATACTATTCTCTGTCCAAGTAACTTGATTGTGTGACTGAGGTCCACAGGGAGATTCCTTCTCTCCCACATCTGGTATTCCCTGTTCTCTGTCTTAGGGTGATACTCTCCATACTCAGCTTTTATCTCTAAATCAGAATTAGACAAATTAGAGACTACAACTTCCTCTTTTGTTGTTGCTGCTCCTACCTACATTTCTCAGATACTTCCAGTTTTTTATATTCTGATTCATTTTGAAATTATACCAAGTTTCATTTGGTTATAAAAAGAAAATCTTTCTTTATGAAAAGAATTTATTAAATAAGATTTGGTTGTACTCCTAGGAAGGGTAACAGATTAATAGCCACTTACATCTTAGAGATAACAGGTTTGCTAAATGCCCAGAAGGGCGGTAGTATGAAAAGCAGTGAGCACTAGCTGAGGCAAAGGGTACAAGTAGCACTCTAAACAAACCACATTTTTTCCTAAGACTGAATTTGCTCTACAACACTCCACACTTCATAATTCTATTATTTTATTTTACCAACTCCCACTCTCACCTCATGGGGATGCCTAATACATCTCTTTTAAATATTACGCTATAATGTATCTTGACATGTGAATTAGATTCTGTATTTATCATCTTCACAAGAGTTCTGCAAGATCAGTACTATAACATCCCCTTTATAGGTGAGAAAAAAATAAAACCCAAGCTTAAGGATGGTAACTAACTAATTTGAGGTCACATAGCTAGGAGGTGGAGATTTTGGTGTTCAAGCCCATGTCTGCAGTTCTAATGTTCACCCTTTTACCATGACGGCATGCTGTCCCCATGGGCAATCAGGAGACCTACTTCACATGTAGGTCTTGCCTGTAAGTCACTATGGTGCCCTATCCAGGCCACTTTATCAACTTTAAAATGAGAAGAGTGAGCTGAATGATCTCTAACAATCTTCCAACTTTAAAAGTCTACGAACTAACTAGTTCATCTTTGTAGGCCATAGGTCTTTGTTCTCCATATTGAAAAGGAGGATTAAATGTCATTAAGCTTCTACTTATTTAGGTACCAGTAGATGTTAAAAATTCATTCTTTTTCCAATAAATAACTATAAAGGCTAGGAAGATTTCACTGTACACTGCAAGTTCTAAATATGTATTTAAAATTTATTGAGAAGGAGGTTATGTATCCTAGGATACCTCTTTCATATAATGGCCAAGGCATTTCTTTTGGGTTTAATGGATCTTGGTGACTCAGAATCAGATGGAACATTTATGAACCTTTTCTTGACTGCCTGCCCAGGGAGAAACATTATGGATCATCAATTCCATTTTTTTGCAAGAAAGTTGATACTACAAAAACATTATTCTTTTACTTTCTTTTTAGTTACTAAACTGTGAGAATGTAGTTCCTTTACTAATTCAAAATCAATGGATGATTTATTGAACTTTTATCAGGAGACTGACAACCCAGCAAGTTATCTAAGTCTTTCCCTTGTCTCACATTCCCTTGTCTAACAGTCAGATTGCCTGTTAACAGCCAGTGCGCTAGAAACTAACTTTACAAGGCATCAAGGTCCCAGGTCACATTGTGCAGCAAGATCTTAGAATGTCAGCCTTTAAAGGACCTTTGATATTATCTAGTACATTCCTTTCATCTTAACAAATGAGAAAACTTAGTTCCAGAGAGGTCACACCAAGAGTTATTGAAGAAATTAGTCTTCAGAATTTTTCCTTCCTCCACCCCATCTTCCCACCCCCAAATATCTTTATGTATCTACATCTTTTTTTCAAGCGCTCTCCCCACCTCAGATACTGACCTCCATGAAACTCATTTCATACTTCCTCCTTTAATTTCTCCTGGCCTTACTGACCTCTTTCCAGGTCAACTTTAAATGGAACCCTAGAAACACCCTATTCTCAGGGATTTTCCCCAGTACTATCTTGCCCCTCCTAACTTACCCTCCCACCAAAATAAAATCTAAATCTCCTGGGAATTTTAGATTCTCTTAGGATCTTGCTCCTGGCAAACCTACCAGAGCTAATCTGAAGAACACAGGAATATTAATGGTGTGAACAAGTTAATATGTTACTTCCTCCAGGAATTATGTTTGCATTTTAACAGAAACTTTCTGAAGACAAAACCTATAGCAGTGACTTTTCTGGGAACTTTAGATAGGTTAGTAGGGGAATATCATTCTGTATCAGAACCTAAAATCACAATATAGAGCCTATCAGCCTTCCTTGGGGTAACATTGTTACCCATCTCTCAGGATTTATCTGATAAATTAGTATATAACTATGTGAAAAGGATTAAGATGTTTCTTTTAAAAATAAATCTTCAAAGCCATTTTAAAGCAGAAATACCCTTAGGACAGACTCCAAACTTCAAGGACAAAGGCATTTTCGTGGAGTGCAAAGACCTGTGGCTCCTACAGCAGGTTAGACATAGAACAAAACCATATTTTCTTTTGTGTGACAAATTAGAGGAAACCATTTGTCTCACTTTCTTCTTTACAGATTTGTTCAATCTCTCAGCCTCTAGTTAGTATTTTACATGGCTTGGTTTTATAATCCCCTTTTTGCTTATAAACTTTCTCTATCTCTCTCTCTCTCCCCTTCTCTATCTCTGATTAGTTCCTTCCCTTGACTCACCTGTCATTTTCCATATTCTTTCTCACATTTTCCCTTTCCTCTGGCTCTCTTTCCACTCTTTCTCCTGCCAGTCTTGGGATCTTACAGTGCAGAGGAGCCCCTGATGGACTTTTAAAGCCTCCAGGGAAAGCCCCCTTTCCAAAAGGAAAATTCCAACACTTCATATAATGCAGAGCCATAGTCCTGGACCTCTGAAGAAAGGCTATAAGTGGTCCTCGTAATAAAATTGGGATGACTTGAGGTTGTTACCACCTGTACTTTCTCCAGAGTATCCGAAGGATTTTTTAAATGCCAAAAAGTCCATAGTATCACATTTTTCCTCTCAGTAATAGTTAGAACCTAACTTAATCTTGTGCTGAGTTTTAAGCCTACTGTGTTCCAGTTTTTGTTTGTTTTAACATTCTATTATGTAAGTGAGAATTTGTTGAGCACTGTGCTGAGTGCTCTGCTTGTCTCCTCACCCACACTCCTTCCTGCCACAGCAAGCACTGTGTCCAAGGTGCAATTATCTTGTTTCTCCACTTTCTGACATAGGAACAAATGACTTTAACCTTGTATTTTGTGGTCTTCAAACTCTAGTGGGCATTAGAGTCAGCTGAAGCACTTCTTAATATGCAGATTCTCAGGCCTCACCTATCCAGGTGTTTCTTATACAGCAGATCTGAAATGGAACCCTGGAAAATGCAGCATAACGGACATTCCAGATGATTCTAATGAAGCTGGTTTCAAGATTACACTTTTTGAGATATTGCTGCATGGGTGGCGAAACACTTTAATACCAAGTACTGAAAGGTCTAGTACAATATTTAAAAGTGCCTACCCAACAACAAGGTGGTATTCAAGTTGTCTTTCTTCCATGAAATTTTACTAAGAGACCCATAAAAAGTAACAAAATAATAAGTCATGTGCTTATCCTCTGGTATCACTCACTTAGGCCAAAGGCAGAATTGCATCTTATATTCTCAGGCATAGAGTTTTAATTAATGTAAGTGAAAAAGACTCTATATATCTTGTACTCCAGTAATTTATTTTAGGTACAGAGAAACTATGACCTTGA
The DNA here is from genome assembly GCF_000334495.1 of Tupaia belangeri chinensis. Taxonomy (NCBI): domain Eukaryota; kingdom Metazoa; phylum Chordata; class Mammalia; order Scandentia; family Tupaiidae; genus Tupaia; species Tupaia belangeri. The sequence goes on from NW_006203773.1 coordinate 170,400, forward strand.
AGGGGAAAATGACTTGACTAAAGTAGTAAGTATCTGGACCAGGAGTAGAATTCAGATCTGCTAACTCAATATTTTTTTTATTTTATTTATTCATTCATTTATTTTAATTTGACCAGAGAGAGACACACACAAAGAGAGAGGAAGAGAGAAAGTGAGAAATTAAGCCACCAGGTCCGGGACTCGAACCATGGTCGGCCATGTGGGAGTGTCCAGCGCCTTAACCACCACGCCACCTGCTGGTCCCAAACTAACTCAACTTTTTTCATTTGCTCTTTTGAAGACTAAGCTTTCCATATGTCGAACTTATTTTTTATTTACACCTATGTCTTTTCTCTAACTTACATAAATATGAAAGAATTTGTTGCTGTCAAGGGTCCTAACCAGAATGGAGGTGTAATTGAAGAAGCAGAGAAACAGAAGGATATGAAAAGCCGGAACAATTACAACTCCACTACACCACCAGTGGCCCTTTAAGATTGACTACGACTTGTATATCAATAGAATATCTCTCTATGTTTAAAGACTTTAATATTTCCACCTTCAAAACTATGTAATGCAAGAAAGTGCACATATGCAAGAAAGAGAGAGAACCCTCCAACTGAACCTGGTTATACCATGGTCCCTTTTCTTCTAATTCTCCATTCCGTCAGGATCCTGAGCATGGGCCAATGGTTTATCAAGCTGCTGGGCTGGGACTAAACATGGGTCAGCTGCTGTTCTATAGCAGTAGCCTCCACTTTCAAATTTAAACAAAGACTTGAACTGATCAAAGAGATTCAACATAAGTATATCCAGAAAAGATGAAATCAAGAATAACTATTGTTATAAAGCATTTTGGGTGAAATATTGGGTTGTAGTAAAAATCATAACATATTTTTCTATGCTTTTCTATGAAAAATGTGTCATGACTTTTTGGACAACCCAATAATTGGCTTTCTTATATTAACAATTAAATGCTGGTCAAGCCATAGTAGTGTGCACTGCTAAGACACTATGTTTCACAAGCTGGGACCACATAGCAAATCCTGCTTCTATTTCTGGTCCAACCTAAAGGACAGGCACTGTGGCATGTGCCTGTAATCCTAGCAAGTTGGGAGACTGAGGCAGGAATATCATGAGCTAGAAGCTGTCTCGGGCAACATAGCAGACTCTATGTAAAAAAATATCTGGGTGTGGTGGGTTGTCCTTATAGTCCTAGATTGGAGGCTGAAGGAGGAAGATTATGACACAGTGAGATCCATGTTAAAAAAGAAATTTAGGGCTAGCCTGTGTCATAGTGGTTAAGGTGGCTGGATCCACATGACTTACTGTGTGATTCGAGTTGCAAATAGTGGGTTGAGAAACATACCAGGTACTTGTGCATGCATGCCCAAAATCCTGAAAGGAGGGATAAATAAAAGAAAATAGCTTGCAGTGTGATCATTCCCCATGGAAAGTGTGTTCTCACTTTCTCTCTCTCTTACTTTCTCTCTCTGTCTCTGTTTCTCTCTGGTGAGCACACACACCATCTGGCAAGATTTGAAAAAATAAATTAAATGCAAAAAGATGTTTCAATCAGCATGTTGTATTGGATCATTTTTTTAACATTCAATAGTATAGAGCCATACTCTACACATGCATTTAATTAGAAAACAGTGATACTCTGAAGCAAAATTTGGATTTTCAGCAGCCTAGCCATTAATCTTTCAGAAGCTACTGCAAAAATAAAGATATATAACTGCTCTTTCTCAAACTTCCATATATCTTCTGGAATTTAAGTTAAATTGATCATGAACTACAGTACCTTACATGCTGGGTAAAGTCTCTTCACAATCTAAATGATGTATAATGATTTAATGTATGAATAATAATAATAAAATATATATAAATTTAAAAACTAATCATAGAAAAATTGGTAATACTGCTTATAATAAAAAGAGTAATAAAAATGTAAAAAAAGAGAAAGGCTTTTTTTGTCTTTATTGGTGCTGTTGTTAGAGATTTTAAACTCCAAATAATCCTTGTGAAAATGTATTAAATTATAGTGATTCATTTCAATTTAACCAGCCTTGGTAAGTACATATGACCAAATGCCTAGTTCTCTGCTAGGTACTATAGAGGAGAAAAGAAAACTATAAATATACTCACCCACACTAACACTGGCCCATCATTTTATTGTTTACAAAAATGTTGTAACACCTACCATTTCATCTGATCATCTCATTCTCTTTCTCATTGCAGATTTATGAGTTAGGCAAAAACAGGCCTTATCCCCATTTTTCAGATGTGAAAAGAGAGGTTACAAGAAGCTCATTTCTCAAGGGCATTTTTTTTAAGAAAATGACTTTCAGATCCTAAAGAACTAATTATGATATGATTTCTAGTTAGTAGATCTTCAGATCACTATACTTAGACCCAGGGCATAGACCCACACTCAGTGCCCTTATGTCTCCTCATCCAAGTCCCAGTGCTATGTTTCTGCTGCTTTCCATCAGTTCAGAGCCTACTCATGATATACATTCTAGTACTGCTTGTTTTCTGAACCTTGTTTGCTCCCTTTTCCTGCCTGATCAATATTTCTCTGTCCTGTGCCTATGACACAGTACCTTAGGGCACTTTGCTCCTTGATAATGAATCTTTCTAAGGTGTTAATAAGTGCTGATGAAAGAATGTATTACCCTCCCAGGAAACATAATTCGCATCTAAACTAGGGCTCTTTAGAGAACAGTGCTTCATCCTGTTCATGTCACTCCTTGGACAAAATCTTCAAAGGTTCCCCATGGTCAATCAAATTAATTCCAAATGCTTCAGCCCCAAATAATTAAACCCCCACAATCTGATTCCAATCTGATCTAACATTTCTTAGGCTATTTATCTCTGAAATCTACCCTGTTGGTCCAGCAAATTGGACTACTCCCTTTGCCCCAAATATCTCCACTTCAAATGTTAACCTCTCCCCTCCTAAATATTTCCCTAATCTTTAACCATAGGCTAACCTTCAGCATTTAAACCATTATCAGTTTGCAATTGGAGGACTTCAGATTAATTGTTGGAGTATTGGGAGAGAAATTGAAAGAAACAGCAAAATGAGTAATGCCTATCAAATTAAAAAGGTGGAGGATTCCAGAGATAAATACCAATTTCATACTCTAGTCAAGGACTGTGCCTAGCAATAACTGTCTAGTAGTCAGAAGCTTTGTCCTAGATTCAGTCTAGCCTGAAAAAGAAAGCCCATGAGTATTAGAGACTCAGAAATACCAAAAATATCAAAAATATCCCTAGAGATAGAAAAATTGAATCCTCCAGAGAAGACAATTCCTGGCAGAACCTAGTTACCATTATCTCATGGTTTACTGCCATTGAGGCTCCCAATGGTAGGAACTTTGCCCTGTGAAGATAGCCTTGTCTGTGTAACTAAAGCATCTTTGTTCATGTCACTTGCCCTATCCAGTTTTCACCTCTGCCCCTGGGTTTACCCTATAACTACACCTTAATCATTCTACTGCCAGCAATTTTCTTAAAGCAGCACTGTCTTTTTTCCCTTGCATGCAGGGGCTTCTAAAATCACCTCCTGATAGGAGATACAATGCCACTTAAAAGCTTTCTTTTATTGCTTTTGTGCACCTAAGCCTCTAATGAGTCAACTTTTTCATCTCTTTTCTTGCTTTTAGATCCTGGTAAAGCTGTCTGGTTTTAGAAAATAGCACATAGACTGACTAATCAATAGCTGACCTTGACTTGAAATTCCACATCTCTTACCCCTGTCTTCCAGTGTACCTTCTTTCTTTGCTTTAAAGATTAGGGATAGAAAAGATTCCTCATGGCTCCTGTGAACTAGTCAGTTCAGGGTCCAAAAGAAATGAAGATTTTTCTACTGATAATTTAGCCTCCAGCAAACAAGCTAGCATGGCAGGAGAAGCAAGGCCTTCAGAAGAAGATTCCTCATGGCTCCTGCGAACTAGTCAGTACACGGTCCAAGAGAAATGAAGATTTTCTACTGATAATTCAGCCTTCAGCAAACAAGCTAGCGTAGTAGGGGCTCTCTGTCTCTGTGTCTCTGTCTCTGTCTCTCCCTGCTTCTGTTTTCTCATTTTTTGGTAATTTTTCCTTTTTATGATTTTTTAAAAGGTAAAGTTATTCTCTTGCTCTCAGCTCCACCTTTTGGCCTGTTAATAATCCCCTCTGGTCCTCCCACCCAGGCAGAAGAGGCGAAGCCTTCAGAAGAAGATTCCTCATCACTCCTGTGAACTAGTCAGTTCACACGGCACGCTTATTTTCTATTTTGTGCTTTTTTTTAAAAGAAAAACAATAATTACATTTTTTTTTCATTTTTTTCCATTTTTTCTCTTTCTTTGTTGTTGTTTCTCTCTCTCTTATTCATTTTCTTTTTTCTTGTTTCTCCACTCTTCAATATCCATTTAATGTGTTTCTAGATGGATCTAAGGGCACTATAGTTAAACATCCAAATACTATTAGGGTTAATAAATTCCTCAATATCTACTGAATATGCTGCAACAGCGATCACAACAAAACGGCAAAGAGATTCCAGAGCACCTCTTTCTGCTTGCTCCTGAACATTCAGATTGAACTTCAAGAATTAGAAAGAAACACACCATCCATCAGATGACAAGAAATCACC
>NW_006203773.1:176755-182967 GCF_000334495.1 Tupaia belangeri chinensis
CTTGATTGAGACAATATACAGTGTACTCTGGATGGAAAATCTCATTTTGTATACTGTAATGATGTACAGTGAATGAATGTAAATAAACAAAGATTAGGGATAGATGACTTTCATTATTATACCATCAGTTGGGGAGGTGGGGCTATGCATGAAACGTCTGATGAAGAGTCAATGTAAAGGGGGAACCAGCAGTTAGCGTAATGGCTATGTCGCTGGACTCCCACGTAGTCGACCGCGGTTCACGTCCCAGACCCAGTGGCTTAAAACTCACGCCGGGCGCGTGTGCGTGCGTGCCCAAAGATCCCGAGAGGAGAATGGAGGAGAAGGGATTGCGGCGTGACCATCCCCCCTGGGGGGTGATTTCTCACTTTCTGTCTCTATGTCTCTGTCTGTCTGGCGAGCGCACGCGCCCTACAGTGAAAATCTCTCCAAAGAATCAATGTAAAGGGACCAGCAGTTAGCGTAATGACTATGTCGCTGGACTCGCATGTAGTCGACCATGGTTTGCGGCCCAGACCAGGTGGCTTAAACTCACGCCGGGCGCGTGTGTGTGCATGCCCAAGATCCCGAGAGGAGAATGGAGGAGAAGGGATTGTGGCATGGCCATCCCCCCTGGGGGGTGATTTCTCACTTTCTGTCTCTCTGTCTGTCTGGCGAGCGCACGCGCCCTATAGGAAAACCTCTTAAAAAAAAAAAAAGAGTCAATGTAAAGAGCATATACAATTAAAAAGTAGTAAGATTTTAGAGTCATGAATTATTAAGCTTTATGCATCAATTTTACATAGTAGGTATTGATGCTTTGCTTGGAAAGATGAAGAAAATAGTACTCTTATACTAACTATACTTCTCCCCACTACTTCCTGATTTTTGTGAGTTATATACTCTTAAGCATTATACACATACATGTATCATAATCACTTACAGACATACATATATCACAATCACAGTATATAACATTTACAACTTTATCAGAATATATGACACATTCTATTCTGTAACCATAAACTCCTCCATTTATTCTTGAGACTAGTCTCAAGAATATTCACCATGGAAACCAGCAGTTAGCATAATGGCTATGTCGCTGGACTCCCACGTAATCGGCCGCGGTTCGCGTCCCGGACCCGGTGGCTTAGAATTCACGCCGGGTGCACGTGTGTGTGTGCCCCAGATACAGAGAAGAGAATGGAGGAGAAGGAATTGTGGCATGACCATCCTCCCTGGGGGGTGATTTCTCGCTTTCTGTCTCTATGTCTCTCTCTGTCTGGTGAGCACACACACCCTATAGCGAAAACCTCTCAAAAAAAAAAAATATTCACCACTAATCTTTTTTCTATAGTTTCTCCACTCTTCTTTTCCTATAGTCAGCCATTCATCATTCATTCATTTTATATCTGTCTCTATCTATAGATATAAATATTTTTTAATTAAATACACCATTTGGTAGTTGTTGTTGCCTTTTCTCCTCCAAAGAGGATTCATGGTTGGTATATATTCTGAGCTTTTTTATACTTAAGAATATCTGCTGGTTAAATTTACATTTGATAGAGGCCAGCAGGTGGCATGGTGGTTAAGAGTGCTGGACTCCCCCATGACCAACCACAGTTAAGAGTCCTGGACCTCATGGCTTACTCTCTCTCTCTCTCTCTTTAATTCTGTCCGTCTCTGGTCAAATAATTAAAATAAATAAAGTCAAATAAAGTGATTCTTTAAAAAATTACATTTGATCAAAAATTTGGCCAGTACTCATGTCTTTTAGAACACTAGAGATATTCTCCCATTATCTTCTGACCTTAGTTATATCTGTGAAGATATATCATGTCAGCCACTTTGTTTTTTTCCCTTGTGTACATGATTTACCTTCTGCGCTTGACTCCCTTCTCTAACTTTATAAAGTTTAATCATGTAATCAGGCTATGATGATTTCATTGAATCTCTGTCAGATTCAGCCAGAATACAGAGCATAGTATTTAGCGTTGCAAATTTAATTCTTCCATTAGTTTAAGGAATATTTCTGCTTTTATAGCTTGTAATATTTTCTCTGGTTCATTTTGTAGAATAGGAGCTATTCTCTTTTAGGATTATTTTTACTAGATCATCTTTGTTTCCCATCTCTATCATTTTCTCTGTAATTAAATTTCTTTGTCTTTATCCTTTGCAATCACCATGATTATCTTAGAATTTTCCTCTATTTCATTAATTTTATTTGTAGTGATTTTATTGAGTTCCTTGCTCTAATATATTAGCTTTTAGGTATTGTGGGTTCTTCACAATTTTTTTCTTTTAGCTTTGGACGGATATCTATTCGAGTTCCTGATTTCAAGTCTTTTGAATACACACCTAAGAGTAGAGTTGCTAGGTCACATGTCAACGAAAAATGTTACACCTGAAAAAAAATTCAAAAATGGAGGAGAAATTAAGAGATTCCCAGATGAGTTAAAGCTAAGGGAGTTTGTTGCTAGTAGATGTTCCCTAAAGGGAATTTTTTAGCTTTTGGAACTATATGGTAACTCAAAATCATGCAAAGAAATGTAAAGGTAATGTATAGATGAATAGAAAAGATAGGATAATTACATTTTTGGTTTTTATATTATTTAAAAGATAAATAGCTAAAAAATAATTATAAATATATATTAATAGACACATAAAACATAAAGATTAAATCTGTGACAATAACAGCATAAAGGGAAGGGAAGAAGCTGGAAAAAAAACAGAGTTAATTATAGCTCTTGAACCTAATTTATCAATTCAAGCTAAATTATTATAAATTTAGGATGTTATCTATAATATTCTTGATAATTATTAAGAAAAATATATATTATATACATAATATATGAAAGAAAAACAAAATTTATACTGTAAAAGGAAAAGATGAAGGTGAAAGAGGCAATATTGAAGGAATTGAAGAACAAAAAAATGATATGACATACACAAACAATAGGAAAATGGCAGAAGTAAATCCTTGATTAACATTCCAAGTATAAAGGGTTAAATGCACCAACTAATATAGAGATTGAAAGAATGGATGTTTAAAAACATGAACAACTATGATATATGCTGATTACAAGATACACTCAAGATATAAGTTGGTTAAAAATCAAGTGGTAGAAAAAGTTATTCTATACAAAAAAGAGAGCTGGGATACCAATATTAATATCAAACTACATTTTAAGTCCAAAAGGGTTACACGAGATAAGATTATTATAAATTAATAAAATTTTCAATATACCCAGAAGATAAAATAATTATAAACATTTATACACTTAAAAACAGATTCTCGGGACCAGCAGTCATGTAATGGTTACATTGCTGGACTCCTATGGTTGACTGCGCTTTGAGTCCCAGACCCAGTGGCTTAAACTTCACATTGGGCGTGTGTGTGTGTGTGTGTGTGTGTGTGTGTGCCCAAAATCCCAAGAAGAGAATGGAGGAGAAGGGATTGTGGTGTGGTCATTTTCTTTGGGGGATTATTTCTATCTTTTTGTCTTTCTGTCTTTCTGGCCAGCATATGCATCCTATAGCAAAAATCTCTTAAAAAAGTGAAAAAGAAAACAGATTCTCAAAATATAAGAAGCAAAAATTGACAGAATGGAAAGGAGGCATATATATATTTACAATAGTAGTTGGTGGCTTCAATATCACATTTTTTATCATAAATATAATATCTAGACAGAACAATAATAAAATGAAAGACTTGGACAACTCTATAATCCAATTAGAAATAACAGACATAGATAGAATATACCACCCGACAAACAACAGCAGACTGCACATTCTTCTCAAGTACAGATAGAATATTTTCTTCAGGTTATACATTAGACAGCAAAATAAATCTTAATAAATTGAGAAAGATTAAGGGGCATCAGGTGTCATGGTGGTTAAAGTGCTGGATTTCCCATGGCAAGATTCAAGATCCGGACCAGGCAGTTTGAAAAACACACCAGGCACAGGTGCATGCATGATTAAAATCCCAAGAAGAGAATGGAGGAGAAGGGATTGCAGCATGGTCATTCCCCCTGAGAGGTGACGTTTGATGATGACATTTACTCACTCTCTTTTTCTCCCCCATGAGCACATGTGCCCTATGACAAAAAAAAAAAAAAAAAAAAAAAAAACCTTAAAAAAATAATCTGAAAAAGATTGAAATTAACCAAGGTATCTTCTCTATCCACAATGAAATGAAGCTAGAGATCAAAACAGAAAAAAATGCAAATTTTACAAAGACTTAGAAATTAACCAATTTCCAAGCAACCTATGAATCAAAGAAGAAAGTGCTAGAGAAATTAGAAAATACCTTGAGAACAATGAAATGAAAGCACAATCTATCCAAATTTAAGGGGTGCATCGAAAGCAGTGCTCAGATGGAAATTTATACCTGTAAATGCCAACATTAAAAATGAAGAAAGAAGGACCAGCAGATAGTGTAATGGTTATGTTGCTGGACTCCCACGTAGTCTACCATGGTTCAAGTCTTGGACCTGGTGGCTTAAAACTCACATTGAGCACATGTCTGTGTGTGCCCAAAATCCCAAAAGGAGAAGGGAAAAGAAGAGATTGTAGTGTGGTCATTTCCCCTGGGGGTTGATTTTTCACTTTCTGTCTCTCTGGTGAACACATGTGCCTTAAAACAAAAATAAAAAATCTCTCTCTCTTAAAAGATGAAGAAGAAGGAAGAAAAGAAGAAGAAGAAGTAAAGAAAGAAGAAAGACATGGGAAAGCCATTGATATGGTGGTTAAGGCAGCTGAATCTCACACGGTCAACTGTGCAGTTTGAATTCCCGACCCAATGGCTTGAAAGTTACAGTGGGCATGTATGTATAGGTGCTCAAAAACTAAAGAGGAGAAGGGATTTTTGTGTTATCATCCCCCCTGGGGGTGCTTTTCTTTCTTTCTCTCTCTCTCTCTCTCACACATGCACCCTATAGAAAAAACTAAGTAAAATCAAATAAAGATCAAAAACTGTAAAGTTGAAAAAGAGCACACTAAACTGAAAGCCAGAAGAAGGAAGGAGATAATAAAGATTAGAGCATAAATAACTGAAATAAAGAAAAGAAGCTATTTGTAACCCAATTGTGAGGTGGGGAGAAGGAACAAAGTTTTCAGACATTATTCTGTTATCAGGACTGTTTGTACAATAGCTCCATATAATACAGAAAACAACTTTATGAAATAGGTATGCCATAACCATTTTATAGAGGAAAACACTGTGGCTCAAAGATATTTTAAAAGTTGTCCAAGATCAGACAGTAAGTTATCATGCTAAATTAATATCTAGGTACATTACAGTCAAAAGTTCTTTCTTTAGACTAGCAGCTGGAAAGATATAATGGAAGAGATATTTCGAGGGGGAAAACAGAAATATAATTGAAAAGACATAATGAGAAATGAGATGTGGTGCTTGCTTCAGCAGCACATACACTAAAATTGGAACGATACAGAGAAGATTAGCATGACCCGTGCACAAGGATGACACGCAAATTCGTGAAGCGTTCCATATTTTTATCTGAATGATACCATAAATGAAATGGACTTAACAGACATCTATAGAACTTTCCATCCAAAAACCATGAGATACACTTTTTTCTCACCCCTACATGGAACCTTTTCGAAGATTGACCACATCATAGGGCACAAAGCAAGCCTCTACAGATTCAAAGGCATAGAAACTATTCCCAGCATCTTCACTGACCATGATGGAATTAAACTTGAGTTTAATTTCAAGAGAAATCCTCAAAAATACTCATATACATGGAAACTAAATAACCTACTCCTGAATGACTCCACAGCTACTGATGAAATAAAGTCCAAAATCAAAAGATTCATGGAAGCTAATGACAATGAGGACACGAGTTTCCATAATCTTTGGGACACTGCAAAAGCAGTCATAAGAGGGAAGTTTATAGCAATTAGTGCTCATAAGAGGAAGACAGAAAGAAGGCAAATGGATCACCTAACATCATGCCCCAGAGAATTGGAGAAGCAACAGCAAAATAACCAAAAAAACTCCAGGAGAAAGGAAATAATAAAGATCCGAGCAGAAATAAATGAAATAGAAAATAAGCAAACTATACAGAAAATAAATTAAAGTAAAAGCTGGTTCTTTGAAAAGATAAACGAAATTGATACACCACTAGCAAGACTTATTAAGAAGAAGAGAGAAAGGAACCAGGTGAATCAAATCTGCAATGAAGCAGGAAATATAACAACAGACAAAG
>NW_006203773.1:183685-185785 GCF_000334495.1 Tupaia belangeri chinensis
CCCCCTTTTTCCCCCCCCAAGGCACAGGTGCCCCCAAAAAAAAAAAAAAAAAAAAAAAAAAAAAAAAAAACCTTAAAAAAATAATCTGAAAAAGATTGAAATTAACCAAGGTATCTTCTCTATCCACAATGAAATGAAGCTAGAGATCAAAACAGAAAAAAATGCAAATTTTACAAAGACTTAGAAATTAACCAATTTCCAAGCAACCTATGAATCAAAGAAGAAAGTGCTAGAGAAATTAGAAAATACCTTGAGAACAATGAAATGAAAGCACAATCTATCCAAATTTAAGGGGTGCATCGAAAGCAGTGCTCAGATGGAAATTTATACCTGTAAATGCCAACATTAAAAATGAAGAAAGAAGGACCAGCAGATAGTGTAATGGTTATGTTGCTGGACTCCCACGTAGTCTACCATGGTTCAAGTCTTGGACCTGGTGGCTTAAAACTCACATTGAGCACATGTCTGTGTGTGCCCAAAATCCCAAAAGGAGAAGGGAAAAGAAGAGATTGTAGTGTGGTCATTTCCCCTGGGGGTTGATTTTTCACTTTCTGTCTCTCTGGTGAACACATGTGCCTTAAAACAAAAATAAAAAATCTCTCTCTCTTAAAAGATGAAGAAGAAGGAAGAAAAGAAGAAGAAGAAGTAAAGAAAGAAGAAAGACATGGGAAAGCCATTGTACCTTTGTTCTCTCTACTTACACCTCTTCCATCACTCACTTCCATTCACTCGGTTAAACTGCTACAATGCTTTAAGTCTCCTCCACCTATCCTCAAACTAGGCCAAGGCACCAAGATCTCTGTTCTCTTAGCATCCCATCCTTTCCCTTTATAAAATTTACTGCAGCTTATAATTACTCATTAATTTATGCCTGTTTAATATCTGTCTTTTATATTAGACCATAGGTTTCATAAATAATAGCCAAGTCTTCGTTCACCCAAGAGCTAGCAGAGCATGTAGGAGACACTCAATAAAAAATTGCAGAATGGATAAATAAATGAGGCTCAAAAACTAAAGAGGAGAAGGGATTTTTGTGTTATCATCCCCCCTGGGGGTGCTTTTCTTTCTTTCTCTCTCTCTCTCTCTCACACATGCACCCTATAGAAAAAACTAAGTAAAATCAAATAAAGATCAAAAACTGTAAAGTTGAAAAAGAGCACACTAAACTGAAAGCCAGAAGAAGGAAGGAGATAATAAAGATTAGAGCATAAATAACTGAAATAAAGAAAAGAAGCTATTTGTAACCCAATTGTGAGGTGGGGAGAAGGAACAAAGTTTTCAGACATTATTCTGTTATCAGGACTGTTTGTACAATAGCTCCATATAATACAGAAAACAACTTTATGAAATAGGTATGCCATAACCATTTTATAGAGGAAAACACTGTGGCTCAAAGATATTTTAAAAGTTGTCCAAGATCAGACAGTAAGTTATCATGCTAAATTAATATCTAGGTACATTACAGTCAAAAGTTCTTTCTTTAGACTAGCAGCTGGAAAGATATAATGGAAGAGATATTTCGAGGGGGAAAACAGAAATATAATTGAAAAGACATAATGAGAAATGAGATGTGGTGCTTGCTTCAGCAGCACATACACTAAAATTGGAACGATACAGAGAAGATTAGCATGACCCGTGCACAAGGATGACACGCAAATTCGTGAAGCGTTCCATATTTTTATCTGAATGATACCATAAATGAAATGGACTTAACAGACATCTATAGAACTTTCCATCCAAAAACCATGAGATACACTTTTTTCTCACCCCTACATGGAACCTTTTCGAAGATTGACCACATCATAGGGCACAAAGCAAGCCTCTACAGATTCAAAGGCATAGAAACTATTCCCAGCATCTTCACTGACCATGATGGAATTAAACTTGAGTTTAATTTCAAGAGAAATCCTCAAAAATACTCATATACATGGAAACTAAATAACCTACTCCTGAATGACTCCACAGCTACTGATGAAATAAAGTCCAAAATCAAAAGATTCATGGAAGCTAATGACAATGAGGACACGAGTTTCCATAATCTTTGGGACACTGCAAAAGCAGTCATAAGAGGGAAGTTTATAGCAATTAGTGCTCATAAGA
>NW_006203773.1:188172-195417 GCF_000334495.1 Tupaia belangeri chinensis
AACCTCATTTCTTGGCATCTACCCAAAGGACAGAAGAATTTCTCATTGGAAAAGTGCTTGCACATCAATGTTTATTGTGGCACTTTTCACAATTGTTAAGACATGGAACCAACCCAAATGCCCCCGTACGGATGAATGGATTGAAAAACTGTGGCACATATACTCTATAGAATACTAATTAAAAAAATTTTAAAAAACTGGCTTTTTACAGAAAGTGGAAGAATACGGAAGATCTACTGCTGAGTGCTGAGTGAAGCAAGCCAGGCTATGAAGGAGAGACGCTGTATGTCCCCACTTAATATATACCGAATGTCCACACTCTGTAACTGAAACTGACAGGCTAAAGGATGTACAAACATAAGAGGTGGATGTGAAATGCCAGATGTGGTGTGTGTGGAGGAATGGGGCCTGGGGAAGAACATTTGGAGGAGGGATACAAAGACAGCATTGTTGAGACAGGGAGGTAGTGTTATATTTTGATCAACTCAACCAGAGAGAAATGTTTATATATTGAAATGATCACCTTGTAAGCTAAATAATGTGATTGAATGTATTTTTAAAAATGTAAATAAAAATAAATAATAACAAAGGAGATAAAAAAATAAATTTAAAAAAAAGAAAGAAAGAAATGAGATGTGGGTACCAAGAGAAAAACAAGTTTGGATATAATTCATTCTCAGGGTTTTTTGGTTTTGTTTTGTTTTTAACTAAAGGAACTAAGTAGATTCTAGTGTTGATAACTGATATTGAACAATCAAGAGAAGAGCTAGTTTAGGAAATAGAACTCATTGAGTTCAGAACACGTTGGGTTTGAGATGCCAGAGGAATATTGTAGTGCCAATGCCTAGTATTTGAAAGTACATAAGTACATCTATCTTATGGGTTGATAGATACCAAAGAGTGGAATTACTGGGTCATTTGGTAGTTCGATTTGTAGGTTTCTGAGGAACCTCCATATTGTTCTTCACAGTGACTATACTAATTTACATTCCCATCAACAGTGTAGGAAGGTTCCCTTTTCACTGCAGCCTCACCAGTATTTAGCATCTTTTTTATATATATATTAATTATTACACCATACAAAATGAATTTTTCTAGCATGAAGATTAATACTATATATTAATATAGTCAAAGATATTACCGACAATTATTATCAACAATTTTCCATTTTTGTATCCTTTAAATAATTTTGCTTCTTTCTTTTTCCTCCTGATTCCCTCCCTCTCTATCTCCCATTTATCACCAACCTTGTGCATTGTCTCTAGTATCCTTAGTTGCTCTCCATGTTTTAAAACCTTCAAATATTTCAATTTCTGCCATAGAGTGCAGACATGCAGCATATATTGAGTGAGGACATACAATGATTCTCTTTCATAGTCTGGCTTGCTTTGTTTAGCAGTAAATCTTCATATTTGTCCACTTTCTATTAAATGCCAGAGTACCATTGTATTTTTTTTTAATGACTGAGTAGTATTCCATAGTGTAGATAAGCCCTAACTTTTCAATCCATTCATCTGTTCATGGACATTTGGGTTGGTTCCATGTCTCAGCAATTGTGAATAATACTGCAATAAGCATGGATATGCAAGTGCTTTTCCAGCTGAGTGTATTCCTATCCTTTTAGTAAATATCCAGGAGTGGACTTGCTGAATTGTATGGTAGTTCTCTTTGTAAGTCTTTGAGGAACCTCCATATTGTTCTCCACAGCAGCTGTACCAATTTACATTCCGGTCAACTGTGTAAGAGAGTTCCATTTTCACCACAGCCTCACCAGCCCTTAATCATTTGTTTGTTTGTTTGTTTTCTTAATCTCAGTCATTCTGCCTTGGGTTAGGTGGTATCTCATTGTGGTTTTGATTTATATTTCCCTTATAATAAGGGATGTTGACCATTTTTTCAAATGGTTTTTGGCTGTTCATTTATCTTCCTTGGAGAGTTCTCTGTTCAGCTCATGGGCCCATCTTTTAATTGAGTTGATTTTTTTTTTTCAGGTTAGCTGCTGGTATCCCTGTATATTCTGGTTATCAGTCCCTTATCAGAGATGGAGTTTGCAAATATATGCTCCTACTCTGAAGGTTGTCTCCTCACTCTAATTATTGTTTCTTTTGCTGAGCAGAAGCTTTTAAAAATATTTTATTTAACTATATTTATTTTAATTTGACCAGAGAGGGAGAGGGAGAGGGAGAGGGAGAGAGAGAGAGAGAGAGAGAGAGCAAGCAAGCTGCCAGATCTGGGACTCAAACTGGTTGACCAAGTGGGAGTCCAGTGTCCTTATCTACCATGCCACCTGCCAACCCCATGGGTGGAAGCTTTTTAGCCTAATGTAGTCCAACTTGTTTATTTTCAGGATTATTGCCTGTGCCTTAGACTCTTACTGAAGAAATCTTTCATTTCCCTATGCCAATGTCTCCAAGAGTTTCCATTGTGTTTTTCCATCAGTAGTTTTATAGTTTGAGGTTTTATGTTTAGGTCCTTTATCCATTTTGAATTTATGTTTGCTAATGATGAGAGGTAGCAATCCAGTTTCATTTTTCTGCAGGTGGATATCCATTTTTTCCAGCATCATTTGCTGAAATTTTATTTTTCCCATTTGGTTGTTTTTTATCCTTAGTCAAAAATCAGTTGTCTTTATGTTTTGAAGTTTACTTATGGGTTCTCAATTCTTTTCCATTGCTCTACCTGCCTGTTTTTGTGTCAATATCATGCTGTTTTGATTATATGTTTATTGTAGCATTATTCACAATTGCTAAGACATAGAATCAACCCAGAAGTCCAAGAACAGATGAATGATTGAAAACCAGTGGCATACACACACACACATACACACACACACACACACACACACACACACACATATATATATATATATATATATACACACACACACACATATATATATTATGGAATACTACTCATTCATGAAAAACAATGAGATTCTAGCATTTGATAGAAAGTGAATGAATATGGAAGATTTAATGCTAAGTGAAGCAAGCCAGACTATGAAAGACAGGCATTGTGTGTCCCCACTTAATATATCAAATGTCTGCACTTTTTAGCAGAAACTGAAAGATTGAAAGGTACAATAGCAGGGAGCACAGCTAGAGATAGTATAGAATGGAGTGGGCAATATAAGGTCAGTAATGGGGGTGGAACTGTGGGAATATGAGCAAAAAACATTTAAGAGACACAAATATGAATAGTTATCTGTTGATGATAATGTATATGGCAATGTTTCTGACTTGACTAATACACAGTGTATTTATGCTGGGAAAACCATGTTGTACATTGTAAAGATGTACAGTGATTCAATGTAAATGAAGAAAAAGTAAATAATAAATTAAAAAAATCAAGTGCATGTAACATTATTTAATCATGTAGTATGTGCCAAGTGCTTTACATATTTACATTCATTTAAGTAAGATGAGAGATAAATATTTAGGATTTATCTACATAGAGGGATGATGTTGTGAATGAATAGGAGATTTCACAAAGGAAGATTCTACTAGATTTAGTAAGTACTTGGATTTGGAGATGTACTCCTACGTCCCAGGCCTAGGTGCCTGAGAAAACATTGTTGTCATTGACATTTACTAAGAAAAATACTAATATTTTATATTTATACTGGTCCTTTCCGTAATAGATGTCAAAGCATTTTTCTCCCTTTATTGAGAATTTGCTTGAACAGAATATAATAAGTCTGATATGGCATTTGATGGGTTTGAAGTGGCATTGAAATAACGGCATCAAAATGTCCAGGAGGAAAAAAAAAATGTCCAGGAGGCAGCTGAGATACAGATTTGGAGTTAATGTGATAGGATTGCAGATATAGATTTGGGAGTCACCCACATAGATGTGATAGCTGAAGCCATGTTAATGGGCAAGATCTTAAAGGAAGAGAATGTAGAGGCAGAATAACTCCCAGAATAACTCTTGGCCTCACCAGTGCTCCATGCCTTTTTGGTACATCAACCAAAGGCATGGATTTCTATTCTGATATATTACTCCCTGGTAGTATTTTTTATTTATGACACTGAATTTAATATACCAAGGCTTTCCCTCCTTGAATGCCTAGCCTTGCTGAATTCTCAGTGAATTCAGAGACTTTCTGCTGCATTGCTATTGGTTACCAATTTGCACAGGGTATGTTTTCTCCACTCTTGGAAGAGAAGGTCCATTTTTTTCCCTGACAAATCGACTTTATTCTTGAACTGAGAAACCGCATTTTTCTCCCAATATATTTAAATTTGTTACAGGACATATGTACTTCCTGGAGAGACAGAGAGATGTCCCAGGAGAGATGGCCATGATGCAATTTCCTTTCCTCCATTCTCCTCTCAGGATTTTAGGTACACACACACATGTCCCTAGCATGTTTCCCAAGCCACTGGGTCTGGGCAGTTAGCATTTTATATTGGTTAAGAATGTAATTTCTGGAATCAGACAGACCTGAGCTTGAATGCTTATCCTGACACTCACTACCTACTTGGACTTTAATTCTGACATTTTTGTTGTTGTTGTTCATTGATACATTTTATTTGTATATGTGCAGTATATCCCTAGAAAAAGAATCTCAGGATTTTCCCTCCTTTATGTTTCTGTCTTGCTTCTTCATGATCCATGATACCTGTTAAGGTTGTCAATACAATGAAACCAAACTGACAACATGGGAGTAGACAGTTCTGCCATTTATCTAGTTCTTTGAGTTGCACATCAAATCTAGGGCTGATCACCCCACACTTGTTTAACCTGCTGTGAGGTTCACAACAATTTTTCCTGTGGCCAATATAACCACACTTCATCATCAAAGTTAGAAACTGCACAATGACTTTGGAGCACAGCCTACTAAGAACCTGGTGTTTACCTCTCTTTTCAGCATTGTTGTTGCTCCTGAGGGCATCATCCAGGACATTCATGCACACCATTATGGTGGCACAGAAAGATGGTGGAAAACCTTAATTCTGAAATGTTTCATAGCCCTTTAGCTATGTGCAACATTGAGTAATATTTTCAAAATCTCTGAGCTTTAGTTTTCTAATCTATTAAGTGGTTATTTTAATAGTGTCTACCTTGTAGGCGTATTAAAAGGATTAAATGGGATAGGGCATGTAAGGTGTTCTGCAGATTGCTTGACATATAGTAAATATATAATACATATTTACTATTGTTGTTGTTTGCAGTTATACTGGGATAGGAGAGTAATTTTCTCAAAGTTAGACCAGAATTAAGTAAAGCATTCAGGACTAGAATGAATGTCTCCTCTCCTAACTAGTGGTCTTTTTTCTACACTAGGTCATTTCCTCAGGAAGAACTTTAAGAATTTCCAAGTCCTCTCCTACACAAGTAAATTATAGTGCTTAATGCCTATATTGTTATTTAGAACATTATGAATATAAACATTTCTCTTTTTTACTGTTAAGTTGTGTTTTTTAGAAAAAAAATTTATAATTATTTTTATTTCATTTTCTTTTATAAATTCAATCATGTTATTTAGCTTACAAAGTGAATATTTCAACATGTGAACATTTCTCTCTAGTCCAGTTGATAAAGCTATAAAATTATCTTCAACAGATAATAGCACATTTCTTTGTCCCATTAATGCTTTGCCTCTCTATTTTTCTTTTGAATGTCCTTCCTCAGACTCTACTCTTTCACACATACAATATCTGGTATTCACATGCATTTACTGTGTTCCTATATCCTTTAGTCAATCAGTTTCAGTCATACAGTGCAGACACTCGGTATATATTGAGTGGGGACATACAATGTCTCTCCTTCATAGCCTGGCTTGTTTCACTCAGCAGTAAATCTTCCATATTTTTCCACTTTCTGTCAAAAGCCAGGTTTGTTTTTTTGTTTCTTTGTTTGTTTGTTTGTTTTTTTGGCTGAATAGTACTCCATAGAGTATATGTGCCACAGTTTTTCAATCTATTCATCTGTTCATGGGCATTTGGTTGGGTTCCATGTCTTACTGATTGTGAATAGTGCAACAATAAACATTGATGTGCAAGCACTTTTCCGATGAAGAATTCTTGTCCTTTGGGTAGATACCAAGGAGTGGGATTACTAGATCTTATGGTAGTTTTATCTGTAGATATTTGAGAAATCTCCAAATTGTTCTCCACAGTGGCTGGACCAATTTGCATTCCCACCAGCAGTGTATGAGATTTCCCCTTTCACCACAGCCCTGCCAGCACTTCTCAATTTGTTTTTTTAATCTTAGTCATTCTGACTGGGATTAGGTGATATCTCCTTGTTTTGATCTGCATTTCCATTTCAATGAGGGATGTCGAACATTTTTTCATATGCCTTTTGGCTATTCAAACGTCATCCTTCGAGAGTGGTTTTTTCAACTAATTCTCCCATCTTTTAATAGGGTTGATCATCTTTTTTCTAAACAGCTGCTTGAGTTCCTTGTGTATTCTGGTTATCAGTCCCTTATTTGATGCATAGTTTACAAAAATATTTTCCCATTCTGATGGTTGCCAATTCAAACTAATCACTATGTGTTTTTTGCAATGCAAAACTTCTTTGTCTGATGAAATCCCAATTGTCTATTTTGGGGATTATTGACTGTGCTTTGGGGTCTTATTTAAGAAGTTTTGGCTTACCCCAATGTCTCCCAGAGTTTCCCCAGTGTTTTCCAGGAGCAGTTTTATAGTTTGAGGTCTTAGGTTTAGATCTTTGATAAATTTTGAGTTGATATTTGTCAAAGGTGAGAAGTAAGGGTTTAGATTCATCTTTCTGCAGGTGGAAATCCAGTTTTTCCAGCACCATTTCCTGAAGAGGTTTTCCTTTTTCCACTGGATTGACTGGTACCCCTTGGCAAAAATCAGTTGACTCTATGTTTGGGAATTTGTTCCTGGGGACTCTATTCTGTTCCATTGGTCCACATATCTGTTTCTGTGCCAGTACCATGCTGTTTTGATTACCACAGCTTTGTAGCATATTTTTGGGTCAGGGAGTGAGATGTCGCCCACTCCACTCTTCTTGTGCAAAATTGCTTTGGCAATACGGGCTGTTTTATGATTTCAGACAAATTTTATGATTGTCTTTTCTAGATCTATAAAGATGTGTCTGGTACTTTGATTGGCATTGCATTAAATAGGTAGATTAATTTGGGTAGAATTGCCATTTTGATTATATTAATTCTTCCAATCCAGGAACATGGGATGTCCTTCCGCTTTTTTGTGTCATTTTCAATTTCTTTTTTTAGCTTCTCATAGTTTTCCTTGTGGAGGTCTTTAA
>NW_006203773.1:198800-207563 GCF_000334495.1 Tupaia belangeri chinensis
GGAGAGGTTTTCGCTATAGGGCGCATGTGCTTGCCAGACAGACAGAGAGAGACATAGAGACAGAAAGTGAGAAATCACCCCCCAGGGGGGATGGCCACACCGCAATCCCTTCTCTTCCATTCTCCTCTTGGGATCTTGGGCCCACTCGCACACGCGCCCAGCGTGAGTTTTAAACCACTGGGTCTGGGACGCGAACCGCGGTCAACTACGTGGGAGTCCAGCGACATAGCCATTCCTCTAACTGCTGGTTCCCGGTTTCAGTCTTTATTTCTTCAGTAGTTGTGGAGTTATTCAGGAGTAGGTTATTTTGTTTCCATGTATTTGAGTATTTTTGAGGATTTCTCTTGAAATTAAACTCAAGTTTAATTCCATCATGGTCGGAGAAGGTGTTGAATATAGTTTCTATGCCTTTGAATCTGTAGAGGCTTGCTTTGTGCCCCATGATTTGGTCAATCTTCCAAAAGGTTCCATGTGGGGATGAGAAAAAAAAATGTATCTCGTGGTTTTTAGATGGAAAGTTCTATAGATGTCTGTTAAGTCTATTTGATTTATGATATCATTTAGATCCCTTATGTCTTTACCTATGTTTTGTCTAGATAATCTGTCCAGAGGGTATAGTGTGATGTAGAGGTCTCCCACCATTAGTGTGTTGTAGTCTATCTCCCCTTTTAGATCTAACAGTCTTTCCTTCAAGTGTTTGGGTGCTCCTGTGTTAGGTGCACAGATATTTATAAGTGTTATATCTTCATGATCGATTGACCCTTTTACTACAATATAATGCCGTTCTTTGTCTCTTTGAACAGTTTTTGTTTTAAAGACTATTTTGTCAGTAATTAGTATTGTGACTCCAGCTCTTTTTTAGTTCTTATTTGCATGGAAAAGGTTTTTTCTAAACCTTCATTTTCAGTCTATGTATGTCTTTATCCATGAAGTGGGTTTTCTGCAGGCAACAGACAGAGGGTTTTTTTTTTTTAATCCATTCAGCCAGTCTGCATCTCTTGATTGGAGAATTTAATCCATTTACATTTAATGCTACTATCGATGTTACTGGACCTGTCCTGACGTTTAAGTTGGACATTGTCTTGGTTGCCTTATATTCCTTTGTTTCTGGCTGTTAATTCTTTAGTCTTCCTGGAACAGTACTTTCTTCAGGGTTTCTTGAAGAGCTGGTTTGGTGTTGGCAAATTCTTTCAGGTTTTGTTTGTCTGAGGAAATTTTAATCTTTTTTTCCCACATGAAGGATAATCTTGAAGGATATAATAATCTTGGTTGAAATTGTTTCTCTCTTAACACTTTCGATACATCTTCCCCCTTCTTCCCTTGCTTACATTGTTTCCATTGAGAAGTCCAATGTTAGCCTGATGAGATGACCTTTGTCTGTCACTTGTCATTTCTCTCTTGCCAGTTTTAGTATCTTTTCTTTATCTGTGGTCCTTGCCAATCTGGCTAAGATGTGCCTTGGGGAAGATCTTCTTGGGTTGATTCTATTTGGGGTCCTTTGTATTTCTTGGGTCTGGATATCTGAGTGCCTCTCTAGACTTGGGTAATTTAGATAAAACACAGAGGAAATGTCCTTCAAATCTCCATCTTTCACAATTAGAATAAAGAAACTTGCAGGACCAGTAATTAGCGTAATGTCTATGTCACTGGACTCCCACGTAGTCGACCGCGGTTCGCATCCCGGACCTGGTGGTTTAAAACTCACACCGGGCACATGTGTGTGCATGCCCAAGATCCTGAGAGGAGAATGGAGGAGAAGGGATTGTGGCATGGGGAGTGATTTCTCACTTTCTTTATTTCTGTGTCTCTCTCTGTCTGTCTGGTGAGCGAAAAAAAAAAAAAAAAAACTTCCATTAAGAAACTAGAAAGGGGCCAGCCAGTAGTGTTCTGGTCAACCTCACAGGGCTGACTGCACAGTTTAAGTCCTGGACCCAGCAGCTTGAGGAATATGCCAGGAATTTGTGCATATTTGTGTGCCCAAAATCCTGAGAAGAGAGTTGAGGAGAGGGAATTGTGGCATGGCCATGGCCTCTGGTGAGTGTTTTCTTGATTCTCTGTCTCTCTGGTGAGTGCACATACTTTATAGAAAAATTAAAAAGAAAGAAAGAAAGTGAGAAAGAAAGAAAGAAAGTGAGAAAGAAAGAAAGAAACTAGAAAGGTCAGCCATGGTGACACAGTGATGATGTAATACTCAGCAATTATGAGGCTATATGGGTACATCCCAGGTTTGACTGGCACATGCCAGTCAAGGTGTGTGTGTGTGTGTGTGTGTGTGTAGCTCTTATGCATGAAATAAATAAATAAACTTAAAAAAGAGAAACTCAGAAAAATACTAAATGAGGTAAAAAATTCTTCCCAACCTTTGGACTTGATTTTTCTTCTGTCCAGTCTTTCCTTTCAATGTGGTGTTTATGGGATCACAAATGAACCACAGGCCAATGAATCCTGAAATGTTTAAAATGACTTTAGAGAAAGTAGTGATATTTTTCTTTCTCAATTCCAGAAAATCAAAGAAAAGTGTGTGTATGGAGGGGTCAGGGGGGGGTTGGACAGAGAAGAGGAAACGCAGTAAAACAGTCAGTTGAGGAGTCACTGGGATATGAAACAGGCACAAAACTTATGGAAATAAAAAAAAAGTTGTTTAGCAAAGAGATAAACTCCAAGAATTGACACTCAGATACAGAAAAATTCCAAGTGGCTATTATTCAACTCTCAGAAAAGGGACAAGATGAAAGATATAGGATTCTATCCCTGATTCTTTGGTAATAGCAGAATTTACCTACTGGCTTTCTAATTTCTTCTAGCTGTGACTCACACCAGTACAACCATACCTAGCAAGTAGGTTAAAATCAAGCAGGAATAAATAGCTATTGCCCTCAGATTATAAAACTAATTAAAGCTGCATATTTGTGACCCTCTTGACAGTTTTCAGACTTCCAAGTCTCTCTGCTTATCTCCGGGACCAGTTATGCATTAATTTAGGCCTGCACATTTACCACACAGTTTTCTTATTTTATTTCACATGTCAGAGCATATTTGGGAATTCAAATACTGCAGACTGGGAATGGAATTTAAATTGAATCAAGTCAAGGGAGTTCAGAGCTTAGCCTTTAGCTGGGCAAAACAGCTTATCCCTAAGCACTTCCTCACAACTATTCTTGGATGGATCTACTATTATTATTTTGTATTATAGGTCAGTAAACTAACTCAGTAAACAAAGTGACTTGCTCAAGACCACACAGTAGTAAGTAGTAGGCAAGAGGCTGAGCCCCTTATGTTTTGCTATGAGCTCTTAATCTTTATCACTGTGAGATCAGCATCTCAGCTGTAGCCAGTGCTTCCTCCCACAAAGTTGGGTCTTAGACGCCTTGCCCCTGGAATCACCTCAGGACAAGTTTTTTTTTTTTAATTTTTTCTGTTTGTTATTTTAATTTTTAAAATTTTATACATTCAAACACTATACATCACTCCAACTTGTACAGTGACTATCTAAAATGCATACACTTCACACCAGTCATGTTGAATATACTACACACATTATCATCAATAGATAATCATCCAGTTCCATGTCCCATAAATGCCTTGCCTCTCTATTTTCCTCCTTGATTCCTTTCCTCACACTGTCTCCCTTCTCCTACCATCTTCCCACACCGTCTCCAGTATCCGTAACCATTTTCCATGATTAACTGTTTTCATCAACCATTTTCCCATGATTCTATATACTCTAATCTTTCATAGAGTGCAGACGGTCAGTATATATTAAGTAGAGACATACAATGTCTCTCTTTCATAGCCTGGCTTGCTTCACTCAGCAGTAAATCTTCTATATTGTCTACTTTCTATCAAATATCAGGGTCTTGGGGTTTTTTTATGGCTGAGTAGTATTCCATAGAGTATATGTGCCACGTTTTTTCATCCATTCATTGTTCATGGACATTTGGGTTGGTTCCATGTCTTAGAAATTGTAATCAGGGCAAGTTTTAAAAATGCTGTTTCCAGGACTTTGCCTTATGGATTATGATTTGGCAGGTTTGGGATGGAGTCCAAGAATCTGATATTTAACTGGCACACCAGATGAATCTGAAGTGGAGAAAAGTTTGTGGATCAATAAACTGGAGTTTGAGTTATAGGG
Source organism: Tupaia belangeri chinensis (assembly GCF_000334495.1). Classification (NCBI taxonomy): domain Eukaryota; kingdom Metazoa; phylum Chordata; class Mammalia; order Scandentia; family Tupaiidae; genus Tupaia; species Tupaia belangeri. Next base: position 202,933 of record NW_006203773.1, read on the forward strand.
TGGAGATGAGTTATGGAGGCCTGGACTGAGCTGTTGTGGGAAGAGATACTCTGAAGAAAGTATGAGCTGGAGGTTTGGAGACAAACTGCAATAGTAATATAGGAATTAAAAACCCACTTCCTTGGGTTTGGCAGGTAGCACGGTGGTTAAGAACACTGGACTCCCACATGGCCAACCATAGTTTGCTGGACTTCCACATGGCTAACCACAGTTAGAGTCCCGGAAGGACCTGGCAGCTTGCTTTCTCACTTTCCCTCCCTCTCTTTCTTACTCTATCCCTCTCTGGTTACAGTAAAACTTACTAAACAAACAAACAAACAAACCCATCTCCTCTATGAGCCTTTCTGTTTGTTCAAAGAGACAAAGAAGGGGACTATATTGTAGTAATAGGGTCTGTTTGACTAATCTTCAGGGAATTCTCTGTTCTCTCTTTTTTTAATCCCCCAGCTCCAGGGTGAGTCTCACAATTATACTCTGTTTTGTTTTCCTTTATTTTACACATAGTCATTGCTTAAATGCTCTTTTCAAGTAACTGAAGGAATGTGAGATGTATGACAATTCTTACATATAAATTTGATCATTGGAATACTTTTCATAATGGTGAAAAAACTGTAAATAAGATGTTCACATTATGTCAAGTGGAAAAGTAAACACTAATTCTATGTATAAATTTTGTAAAATGCCAAAACTAAGAAGAAAATAATATCTAAATATTAGATCAAGTATCTTTGGGTGGCCATATTATAGATGATTAATTTTATTTTTATTTATTTATTTAGTTTAGTTTACTATACGGCACATGTGCTTGTCAGAGAGAGAGAGAGAGAGAGAGAGAGAGAAATCACCCCCTGGGAATATGGCTGCACCACAATCCCTTCTTATTCATTCTCTTGGGATTTGGGGTACACATGCACACACAACTGGCATGATTTTCAAGCCACCAGGTCCGGGAGTTGAACTGTGCTGTCGTTCATGTGAGATCCAGCTACCTTAACCTTCACGCCACCAACTGACCCATTGTAGATGACTTCTATTTATTTATTTTTTTACATTTTCCTAAATGTGATTTATTTTCAACAAGAAATGCAGATTACTGTTATATTTTACATGTCACTGAAAATCACAGCAACAAAGAAAGTAAAAGTGAAAGCAAAAAAGAGACACTGCTTTTCCTGCAGAAGCAAGTGGAAAATAAGCCAGTTGTGGGACCGCAGTTAGCGTAATGGCTATGTCGCTGGACTCCCATGTAGTCGACTGCGGTTTGCATCCCGGACCTGGTGGCTTAAAACTCACACTGGGCCTGTGTGCATGCATGCCCAAGATCCCAAGAGGAGGAGGAGAAGGGATTGTGGTGTGGCCATCCCCCCTGGGGGGTGATTTCTCGCTTTCTCTCTGTCTCTCTCTGTCTGGCGAGCGCACGAGCCCTATAGCAAAAACCTCTTCAAAAAAAAAGAGAGAGAAAAAAAAAAAAAAGAAAAGAAGCCAGTTGTGTCTGGAGTGATTATTTCTGCCTTGTTCTCCCATCACATCTTGATCTTCCCCCTTCCAGCACTCATTACATAGCAATTCTGTGTCACTAAAGCTGTTCTTGACTATCTTCCTGCTAGATAGTGAGGGTGAGAACCATGCCCTCCATGGTCACTCTTGTACACATAAGCACCTAGTAGAGGCCTACACTTGGCAGCCTCTCAAGAATGTTTATTACATGGGAAGATGGAGTTTAGAGAATTAATTTGTTGTCTGTAGAATTCCATATATGTATCTTTTATTTTTCTTAACTATCAGTTTTAAAATAACAAATTTTAGGTCCACTTTAACAAAGTGGATAAAAGATAATTCTCTTCCAGTCTAAGAAGCTTGGATTCCTTCTTACCTTCGGTTGGTTGCATTTGCTCCAAGATTTGGTTAGACCCAGTATAGTATTCCAGAATCTTATATCCTCTCTGAACCACTATTCTGAATCTCTGCTTAGCCTTACCTCCTTCTCTAGGGTCCTTATTTTCCATACCAGGTGAGGTGCTAAAAATCAGCATCCCAGCCTAAGAATTTCAGACATACTTACGGCTTCTCTACTGTGGGTATAGATATAGCCTATTTGGGTGTATCAGAGCTTAGGACACTATTCTTAGGCTCAGTTTGTACCCTCAGTTTTCCCCTTACATTATCTTTAGACTCTGCTTCTGTCCATGCCAATTAGGATGTCGAGTTACCAAATTCTGCTTGCATGTTAGGACCCTGCTTTGGTATGTGTTCTTGTGCCAAGACTGGATCTGTGAGCATTAAACCCACTGCCTATTTTAACTCTGTCCATATCCTATTCCCTGTGTTTTACTATGACACTCAGGTCTCTGACCTTAGTTTTTCTTCTCCCGTCCCCCCACTTGGATCTATTATACACTTGAGCCCCTCATTCTGTACAACTTAATTTCTTTTCTCCTTTTATCTTCATGTTGCCTGTAAGACTTGTTTTCCACAGCAATCCTTTTGCCTCACTGGCACACAGGGTTGTCTGTGAGAATTGGAGAAGCCAGGTACAGGGTCTGGACAGCAGGTCTTAGGCAGCAGCTTGATTTTTAAGGCCAAGTCCTGCCCCCAGTTAGGAAGCTAACAACACTGATGTAATGTTTACATAGACAGGGTTAAATCAGACATGGCCAAAGAATTGGGAGATCTGACTTATGATTGGTGAGGACAGAGATTCTTGGAGTACTGCCACTCCTAGAATGGTAGAAATGTTCAGCACTGAATTAGAATCTTCGCAGGTGGCAGAGAGAAGACAGAGTGGCCAGCACATGCTCAGGATCAGAAAGGAGCAATCAGGTAAGATTTCTGATTGCTTTGTATGGATTGGCCTAAATTTTTAATTAAAGTTGTGTGTGTGTGTGTGTGTGTGTGTGTGTTTAAATTTTGAACACTAAGTTCCTCCAGATAATTTCACTCAAATCATGGATTTTTTTCCCCAGGAGCTATAGATTATTCCTGTTTTCTTTGTCCCCTGCCTCACACCTACCACATGGGTAGGTTGTGCCTGAAGGGTTGTTAGTGTTTATAAAAAAAAGTGGAGTTTTCTCCTGAGGAAGACTGGACCTCTCTAGTAGAGACTAGAATTGATGAAGAATAACTACATTCAGCTGGCTCCATTAAGGAGGAAGCTGGCGAGAAAGGGGAGAGTAAAAGCTCCTATTCTTGGGAACCAGCAGTTGGCGTAATGGCTATGTCGCTGGACTCCCGCGTAGTCGACCGCGGTTCGCGTCCCAGACCCGGTGGCTTAAAACACGCTGGGCGCGTGTGCATGCGTGCCCAAGATCTCGAGAGGAGAATGGAGGAGAAGGGATTGTGGCATGGCCATCCCCCCTGTGGAGTGGTTTCTCACTTTCTGTCTCTATGTCTCTCTCTGTCTGGTGAGCGCATGCGCCCTGCAGCAAAAACCTCTCCCCAAAAAAAGCTCCTGTTCTGGGAACCAGCGGTTAGCATAATGGCTATGTCGCTGGACTCCCGCGTAGTCGACCGCGGTTCGCGTCCCAGACCCGGTGGCTTAAAACACGCCGGGCGCGTGTGCATGCGTGCCCAAGATCTCGAGAGGAGAATGGAGGAGAAGGGATTGCGGCATGACCATCCCCCCTGGGGGTGATTTCTCGCTTTCTGTCTCTATGTCTCTCTCTGTCTGGTGAGCGCATGCGCCCTGCAGCAAAAACCTCTCCCCAAAAAAAGCTCCTGTTCTCATGCCAGGTAGGGCTTAGAGGGAGCAAACAGGGAGTTGGGAATCCTGTGGCAAAGCTTAAGAGACTTCAGGGGTGATACCAGAAGGGTCCGCATGAAATCTATTTGCATGATAATCTTTCACACTTGTATAGAGCTTTATACTTCACAAGGTACTTCCACATCCGTGATTTCATTGGGCTCTTCTAGCACCTCTGTGAGGTAGTTAGATCCGGTGTTAGAGGTAAAAGAACTTGCTCAAGGTCATAAAAAAAGTCAGTGGCAGGGTTGGAACTTTTAAAACACCAGGCTCCTGCTTCCCTGTCCTGTGCTTCCAGTTTGGCTGCCTGCCTCTAGATGAATGTGAAAGACCAATTTCTCTGTGGTGAGTAGTTTTTCAAGTGTTCTTAGAATGTACATGGAAACCCCAGAGTGAAGGTCTAACTTCTTACGGGTCACACCTAGAGACTTAGGCTACTTTGTCTCAGATCACTTGAAGAGCTTTCCAAAATTCATTTTTGTTTTGTTTAGCAGTCAATCTCTCTCCTCTTTTCTAACACATAGTGGCCAGTTATTGGTTTCCTAATAAGAAAATGTCTATTTCTATTGTTCAAGCTGATAACCTTGCTAAAATCACTGATTTTTCTTCCTGCAGAGCTTTGGAAATAAACAGCAGATCTTACACCCCTTGTGAGACCCACTACGCTAGTTTCTAATCACAACCAGCCATTTGAAGTGTAGTTGTCATTTCTGGAGGACACCACAATTGGTACTCTGAAACAAGAGGCTCAGGGATGAGCTGACACTCTGAATCGCTCCCTTCAAACTTCACTCTGATTGTTCAGGTGAGCTGAAAAATAGATATTTCCTCTCAAGTCAGTGAGTAGAACTGATCCTAGAATATGACAAGTAGGATTAGTTTCCCTGGGGTT
>NW_006203773.1:207931-222398 GCF_000334495.1 Tupaia belangeri chinensis
CTGTGGACAAATAGGGAACAAAGAAGGCATTTAATTAACTGGTACTGAAAACAGAAGCATATATAGTCAACTCTCCAAAATATTTGAAAAACATGTTGGTTGAATCTGTACTGAACATATACAGACTACTTGTCACTGTTTCCTAAACAAGACAGTATGAGAACTATTTACATATAATTTACATTTTATTAAGAATTATAAGTAATCTACGGATGATTTTAAGTATATGATAAGATGTATGTAGAAGAATGCATACTTAACATTTATATGAAAAAACATACTATTGTATTTTATGTAAGGGACTTGAATATCTGTGGATTTTGTATCCATTAGGGTCCTGGAATCAATCCTCCCTCCACAATTATATATGCAAACCCATAAAAAACCCATTTCCCTGTCCTTCCTCTCTTTCATAAATGAACCACCAGGCTGACCACTAAGTTACTACTCACTCTTAGAACTTGTTATTCCCTGTAACACAAACATTGAGGGAGAGAAAACAGTGTGATTTCCCTCAGGACTTCAATTTGCTAGAAATGGCCCTACATTTAGTCAAATTATTGAGCACAGACTTGCCTGGGTAGACTGTTTCTACCCACTCGTCTTCCCATTTCACAGTTATGTGACCTTTCAGTCTATCCATAACTGCAGGAAGAGCTCAGCTTCTCTCCAGAATCAAGCGATTCCCTGGCACAATTTGACAGCTACCTTTCAATTTTCCTTAGCTCTGGGGATACATTGTTATTGTTTAAAACTAAATGAGATAATAAAATCATAATACTTTAAAGAATAAGTGAAAATTCCAAAAGTGTATCATGTATAGTCAGGTAGTGACTTAAACCTTGTGAGAATCTGATTTACATTACTCTCCCTCACTTGAGTCTCATCTTTCAGTTAATGAAAACATTAAGGTTGCTAGTAGCTGAAGATTTAGATATTTGCTCTATCAAAATGAGAATAAATGAAATTTTTATTTTCCAGACCCTAACATTTATGGAAGTTGCTACTGGATCCTCTGTTTGCCCTCTTCCCCAACTCTCTAGTCTTTTCTTCAAGGATGGTTGTTTTTCTGCCTGCCTTTACCTACCAGTTTGTCACTATCCTTCACATTACATTCACCGCCTGTCTCCTCTCCCCTGAAATTCTCCCTAGATATTTACATGCTGGATATTATATAGTCCATTCAGAAAATTGTAACAGCTTGAACTGGATACCATGTTGTTTCAAATGATATTAGACTTGTTTTAAATTGCACTGGCTCTGTAGGTTTTGTTTGTTTGTTTGTTTTTGTTTTTGCTTGTTTGTTTGTTTGGTGGTGGTATTCGTACTTTCTGGTTTTACAATTTTTTTTTTTTCTATTAGCACCAACCTTTCATTATGGGCTTGCTAGGCTCATGATCAATAAGAAAACTTTCAAGGACCTCTTTATGCAAACCAATGTTTAAGCAGGTCTACTGGGACCAACAGATGGCATAATGGTTACATCACTGGACTCCCATGTAGTCGACCAAGGTTCAAGTCCTGGACCTGGTAGCTTTAAACTCACGTCGGGTGCCTGTGTGTGTGTACCCAACATCCCAAGAGGAGAGTGGAAGGAAAGGGATTGTGACATGGTTATCCTCCCTGGGTGGGGGTGATTTCTTATTTTCTATCTCACTGTCTCTCTGTTTGTGCAGCCAGCACACACACCCTGTAGCAAAAATCTCTCTTAAAAAAAAAAAAAGCAGTAGTAGTTAATTTTCTATTTTCTAAATTAAATTTTGGATAGTTTGCAATAATTATTTCTTACATTTCTTGTGGCTAGATTTTACTCATTCTTTTAAATTGGCATCAGACTGATTTGCTCTACCTTCCTCTTTGTCATCTGCCAATTTAAAAATAATTCCTTTTCTGTTTTTATTTGAGACCTTGATAACAGTGTGAATAAAACAGGAGACCCTGATAATTTTCTACTATTATCAACAGAGAAATTATTAATATATTTGGAGAGAATGGTTAGTCACCTAACTATAAGTACTTCATTTCTCAAACCACAACAATGGAGAGATGGTGTTTTATTCAATTCAGATATACTAGCTATAAGGCATTAATCTGATCTTTCAGCCTATTCATACCATTAAAAAAAGAAAATGAGGTTAATTTGGCCTGTCTTACTGAACATATGCTAGTCTATTGATAATGAAACGGTCTCTTTAACAAAGAGAAATTATATACCCTCAGACTTCAGAGCACTTGTACTGTCTTGACCACCCCCCAGAAGTAGAACTCAAATTTCGATTGACAGAGCTCAAGTTTCAGAAGCAGCCATTTATAACACAAAACTGACCTAGAAGTTAGTATGAAAGACAGAATTAAAAGCTGGAAAACTGAGAGAATATAACCTTAGTCTCTTATGAAATAAAAGTAGAAGGACAAGAGAAACATTAATCTGTCACGTTTCCTATGCCTTTAGAGCAATCTTGCTCCTTTATTCCTTTATTCTCTGTAGTTTGGGTTAGAGACCAGGTGAACAGTTTAAAGAGTGTGTACTGATATGAGGATTGAAGTAACCTTAAAAAGCAAAAGGAGGCAAAAAAGATGTAAGGGAGTTGTGGTCTAGTAAGAGTAGAATAACGAGGTCAAGATTTGGACTCAAATCTAAGCTCTAGTACGTACTAGCTGAGTGAACTCAGACAAATCATTTAATTTTTTTGAGCTCTGGTTTCTGTTTTTTTCTTTTCATTTTTCTTTTTCTTTCTCCCTTTTTTCTTTCTTTTTTCTTTCCAGATGGATGGTACCTCATGAAGTTGTTGTGAAGGTTAAAAGGAAATATGCCCCAAATTCTCAAATCCTTCCTTCATAAAATATGAAAGCCAAGAGCAACTACTCAACAGGGAATCACTTTCCTGCTGCCCTATTTTGAAACCTGTCTTTTGGGAAGTCTTACCTGGCTATTTCATAAGGATTAACTAGTGCAAGATACCCATATGAACCTGACCAAATTCATAGAAATCTCCCTGCCTTTTGAATTGAAGTCACAGCTTGAAAGATAGAGCATTGCTGTTGTTGTTGTTATTATTGTTATTGTTTTTCCTTAGGGCACATGCGCTCACCAGAGAGAGAGAGACAGACAGAAACAGTGAGTGAGAAAGTAAGAAATCACCCCCCCGCCATGGGGAGGGCCACTCTGCAAACCCTTCTCCTCCATTATCCTCCTGGGATCTTGGGCACACACGCATCTGCACCCAGCATGATTTTGAAGCCACAATGTCCAGGACTCAAGCCACAGTTGGCCATGTTGGAGTACAGTGCCATAACTGCTGTGCCATCTACTGGCCCCAAGATAGAGCATTATTAACAATGGACTTTTTTTCTATATATTTTTCTTTACCTTAAAAACATATAGTATGTTTTTCTGTGTAATCTAAAATCTTTACGACTAACCTGAACTAGGCAAATGAGTATTTCTGCAAATTGAAAAGACAGATATCAGGTTAGTACATGGCATAGTCTTGACAAACAAAATGGAAACATGTACCTGTGTGGCCAAAGTCCTGCAAAGAAAAAGAGTTGGAGGAGAAGAGATTGTGGCATGACCATTCCACATGAGGAGTGATTTCTTACTTTTCCTCTCTTCTCTCTCTCTCTGTCTCTGACTTAATTTGCAATGCACAAGTGCAATGCACAGTCTGGCAATATTAAAAGAAAAGAATTAGAAATTGCTTAAATAAGTGTTCTTTTACATGGATAGTACTAAACAATCTATTGGGGTGTGGGAATAAAAATAGTATAACTACTGTTTATAGTTACTTTTAACTCATTCTTTACATTTTCTACATTTCGTGTAAATAAGAGGTATCTAAAAAGTTCATGGAAAATGCGTTTTATGAAAAAGTTATGCATAAATGTCAACTATGCATTTTTCCCACAAACTTTTTGAAGTCCTCTCAGGTGGATACATTAATATAATTTTCATGTGGATACATTAATATAATTGATCTAAAAATTTGAGAAATCCATATTCAAAATTTGTTGATGGAGTATACAAAGTTTAGAGATAACTAGTTGGGGGATGATAGAAATAATATCCAAAAAACTTTATTATAGATTCACTATGCATGGAATCAAATGCCTCTGTTGTCCCTATGAATCTGCTCTTTTTTTTTTTTTTAAGACATTTTTTCTATAAGGCACGTGCACTCGCCAGACAAACAGAGAAGAGACAGAGAGACAGAAAGCAAGAAATCACCGGGGGATGGCCATGGCACAATCCCTTCTCCTCCAGTCTCCTCTCAGGATCTTGGGTACACACATACACGCGCCCGGCGTGAGTTCCAAGCCATCGGGTCCGGGACACAAACCGCGGTTGACTACGTGGGAGTCCAGCTACATAGCCATTACACTAACTGCTGGTCCTTGCTCTTCTTCTTGATCTACCTTTTTCTATCAATGATCTGGTCATTTTTAGTCCCTAAGACTAGGAACTTGAATGTCATCTTTGTCTACTTCTTTCTCATCCATCATAAAATTAGTTGCCAAGTCTATTTCTGAAACATTTTTCACATCTGCCTCTTTCTTTCTAATGCTACCATACTAGTTCACTTTTAATTAATTAAAAAAAAAAACATGGGTTACTGCAATATTGTAACAGCCTCCTAACTGCCTCCTATCTTTTGACCCAATTTAGCCAATCCATTTATTTTTCCTGTGTACCTGTATATTTCATCCCTACTAGGAAAGTATTGGCTACTCAAACACAAGCAGGCATGAGCAGAATTTTTTATCTCTACCTCCACGGTGCTTTGCATATACTAAGCACACAAATATTTCTATTTTGATAAAATTAGATTGAGATTTGATTTTTTTTTGTCTGGAACTGAGAATTGGGGTTCAAGCTGTAGGGTTTGGAACTCACATGACTTTTCCCAATTTACACAATCAAGTAAGGCTAAAGTTAATCTGGCAGCCAACAAAAACCAGTGCTTTCTAAATTCATATTCAAATATTTATTTATTCTTGTTAGCTATTCTGAAAAATCTCACCTTATTGGAGAAATCATGTCAAGAAGAAAATACGTGTATTGTAAATTAAATGCTACTTCTCTTTCTTGAGTTCCTAAGATATGCTCACAGGGAACATTCACTCTCATTCTCTGTTCCTGTCTTGGAAGTCAGAGTTGAATTCTGGGCTATACTTTATTACCAACTTCCTATGATTACTTGAGTGAATTGTTACAAATCATGTAAGCTTGCTATGTTTATAGAAATAATCAGATCTTCCCTTCCTCCCCCTAGTCCACACTTTCCTCTAGCCACCTTATAGGAATGGAGGAAACACAATCCTACATCTGACATTACAGGATTTTCAGAAGAAAACTTTTTTCTTTTTCTCTTTCTTTTTAAAATTAATTAATTTATTTTACATTGATTCACTAAACATCATCACAGCATACAAACTGCAGTTTACCATCCAGAATACACTATATAGGGGCTTAGTCATGCATATTATCATCAACAAATAATTTCCCATTTCTTGTTATTTATATATATTTATATAAATATTTATATATAAATAATAAAAATGGAATATACACACACACACACACACATATATTTCCACTCCCCATTTCTCATCCTCTGCCACTTCCCACCCTCATCCCACACTATCTGGTATCTGCAGTTGCTTTCCACTCCTTTTTTTCCCCTACGTTTTATTGGTTAACGCACTATCTTAGTTGATCTAACTACTTTTAAAAGCAAGTTCAGCTGATATATTAATATCTGTGAATAAGTGCTTGACTTTAGGCATGAAACTGTGAGTAGAATGAATGAATATACTATAAAATAGCACCTCACTGAGGCTATCTAGCTTACTATGATCATTAAATAGGTATTTCTTTAATATTTTTTTTATTTCAAGAAAGGCAGTTTTAGCTTTAATAAATCAAAATTTCAAAATGTTAAGAGAACTTTGCTTAATACTTAAAGCCAGGAAACAGGTTAAGATTCTGTTCAAATAGTAGGTACATGATCTGTCAACAATTCAAGAGAAGACAAAAATCCTTATCTCTATAGTACAAACCATAGAAAAAGATCAGTATTGGGACCAGCAGTTAGCATAATGGCTATGTCGCTGGACTCCCATGTAGTTGACCACGGTTCGCGTCCCGACCCAGTGGCTTAAAACTCATGCTGGGCGCATGTGCGTGTGTGCCCAAGATCCCAAGAGGAGAATGGAGGAGAAGGGATTGCGGCATGGCCATCCCCCCTGGGGGGTGATTTCTCGCTTTCTGTCTCTTTGTCTCTGTCTGTCTGACGAGCGCACGCCCTACAGCAAAAACCTCTAAAAAAAAATCAGTATTGTTTTAGTCAAAAGTCATAAAGTTCTATTTCACCAGTTCAGTCTTGTCCTTAATCTAACTTCCGTTGTGGTCTGAGCTCTCCATTGAAATTCTGGAAGATAATATTCAACTTGTTCCTACTCTTAAGCTAGCCCTTTTCTTAGATGTTTTTTAACCCTTATTTCTGTGTGTCTGACTTTAGTTTTCTTGGTATAGCACTTCCTTCAGAATTTCTTGGAGAACTAGTCTGGACCAGTTCTAGAGAAGGAAAGCTCTTTATAAATTCAGAGCATTGTCATGAAACTGCCTCTTTGAAAGAAAATGGAATGAAAATAAGACCTATCTGACTTGTTTCTTTATAATTATGGACTTGCGTTGTTAGCTTGTTCAAAGACCTTCAGAAATGGTGTATATCAAGAAGTCTCGGTGTAAACGACTTACTGAATGAATAAATAGTAATTTCTATATTCTTTCCCATTTGTGTTACAAATACACTTGGTGAATTCTGCCAAGTACTTAATATAAAAATAATTTTCTCCTTCTGTCCCCATTTTCCTTCCCAGCTGTAACTATATATATGAGCCTCCCTTAAATTCACAATTCTTCCAAATACCAATTACAGAAATTGTCTTCTTTGAATATTATCCCTCTCTTTCTCTAGCCACTATGTCTAGCATTTCTCTTTGAATTATAATTCACTTCTGAGCAGTATTTAGAATATAAACCATATTTTTTTCTGTAAATCTCTACTGTTTTCATTTTAAGCATCACTTCACTAACATATTTAATATTTATGTCCTTCATTTCTAGCTGTGTGTTTTAAGCCCCAAAGCATCTTCCTTTTGTTTTCTATCAGATTGTTTCAGCACCAAAGAAACTGAGCTCCCAATGCTAATATTGACAGTAGTGGCTGGGCCCTTCTTCCGTTTGATTATTACACAACCCCTTTGCTCCTTGCTTCAGTCTGATTATAGCCAGCTCCTTTAGGTCCACATGACAAAGAGACTGCTGACATCACCATTGATTGCTCTGTTTCTCCCATGCCAAAGCAATCTATTAAGTCAGTGCAAAATTGATTTTTGCAACTTGAAGTCACAAGGATATGATTGGTTTCTAAGCTGCCACATCAATCAGATATGTTAAAAAATCATTAGTGAGTCTGCATTTAATGTATGGGTGTGCCCACCATGTGATTAGATAATGTGTTTTCTCTATCTACATACATTTTTTTCTTAATGGTCATATAGTATGTGCAAAATTAAAAATGCAGGAAAGTATACCTCGGCGTGTGGACTACTTTAAGTAGGTTACTGCTATGAATCATCTCAGAGCACCTACTTTAGCAAATTTCCAAGCAATATTTGACTGTTGAATGGGATATGTTCTTTGGTCATTTCACGCTGATGAAAAGAGACATTTTCTCGATCAGATTCTAATTTGTGGGAATTAGGATTTGCCTTTGATTTACTGCTTTCAGCAGTTCCAGTTGAGTGAGGTGTTATTCTCTGGTAGTTAGGGTCTCTACGGCTATCTCCATTCCGTACTTTCTCTCAAAGATTACTGTTATTACAGGTTGTGTGAACTTTAATTCTGTCAAAGCCACTACAGAATTAGCTTCTTTTTTTTTTTTTTTAACGTATGAGCAAATTTTTATAAGTATTGTATTTGACAAGCGTTTTTAGGCCTTGGAGGGCACAAATAATTTCATAATATTGAGGAGGAATAGATCTTTGTTTCTTTTCAGTACTGAGATTTTATGAGATGTTGGAAATAAATAGAAAGTGAAATGGAAAGATTCATGTGATGGTAAGCAAACTTTGGACAAACATGGAGTGAAGTTAGTTTAATCCAAAATGTGGACGCAAAGATCTTATGAGAACAGACTTAACCTGTCAGAATGGCTAAGATTAAAAAAAATGCTAAGTGCTGGTGAGGCTATTGTGAAAAGCGAACTCTCCTACACTGTTGGTGGGAATGTAAATTAGTACAGCCACTGTGGAGATCTTGCTACTTATTTTATTTTTTTTAAGTTTATTTATTCCATGAATGACACAAATACACTGAGAGACAGACAGAAAGAGAGAGAGGGGAAAAAAGAGATACAGCATCCCTGAAAGAGTCCTGATAACATAATCCACCCCACATCCATTCAGTCCCAGTTCATGGGCACATGTGTGCCCAGCATACTCAGGGAGATCTCTGCGAGCCAGAACCCTTCCTATGTGGGTCTACCTAACAGAGTATTACTTTCTTTTTTTTCTACTGCACCACCATCCATTCCCTCTTACTTTAAATCAACACTATGTTTTTCACGTATCAGTCTCTCTTCATTTGCTGATGAATCTTGGGACCATTACCTTTATTTTGTCAAAATATAACTTAAAAATTGCCACACATTTTAAAGTTAAATGTGTGCTTTAGGCACTCTGCCTTTTGAAAATAAAATGGCATCTTTAAATTTTTCTAAATGGCATACAATATTTTATTTTTCATGAATTTTCAATGAATTTGGTTATAGCGTTTTCTTGACTTTTAATTTTTTTACATTGAATCACTGCGTATCTTTACAGCATACCAAATGAATTTTCTCATGAATACACTACATATTAGTTCAGTCAAAGAAATTACCATACACATCATCGACAACAGATAATTTTCTATTTTTGTGCATAGTGGTTTTTTTTTAACGACCATCACTGTATTAAACAACTAAACCCGTTAATGTCACTTAGCAAAGTTTTTAACTTTAAAATAATTTAATGTAGCTTTACATTTAAAAGCTTGGCTAAACCAAAATACCTCAGATGAGTAAAACTCAGTTTTCAAGACTGATTTTGCTATTAGGCTTTTATAGTAGAATCAAAGAACTGATATATCTCTTACTCTTCATTTTAGTGGTGTAGAGCTAGCTAGTCATTTTCCTAATACTCTTATATAGATTATAATCATGCTTGCTCTTAAAGGTTTACTTCAAGTGTGATAGTTTGGGGTAATTTAAATTCTCAATATTAATGATCTGTGTCTCCATGTAAAAAGCTATTTGTCAATTGTACCTTTCAGGTAAGACATATGATATTTTGTCATTAGTTGCTTGACCCTTCAGTCTCTTTTTTCCATTCCCATATCTGGGCAGCCAAGTGTCACCAAAGGGCAATGAGATTCTTTACAAACCTTTGTTACATTTCCAAATGATATCTAAAAAAAATTTTTAAGGTTTTTGCCATACAACATATATACTTGCCAGGGAGAAACAGAGAGGGAAAGTGGGAAATCGCTCCCTGGGATGGGGGGATGGCCAGATCACAATCCCTTCTCCATTTTTGTCCTGGGATTTTGGATATGAGCCCAGTGTGATTTTCAAACCACCAGGTCCAGGACTCAAACTGTGGTCAGTCACATGAGAGTCCAGAACCTTAACCACCACACTACCTGTTATAGATACTTTAGATACTTAAAGTATCTAAAATCTTTAAGTCCCCAACTCCAACCTTATTCTCATCACCATTCCTTTCAGTAATCCTTACATTGTCATTGCCATGTAGATGTTTGCGTAAATGTGCCTCTTTAATTTTTTCTTCTTTCCGCTTCAGATCTCTATCTTTTCACTCTGTATTGTTTCCACATTCACTTATATCTATGGAACAAGTGTTCATTTATTTACAGTGCTAACCCCTATAGCTATGCCTTTATTTCTACCCTTACTCTTCACAGGGATTTTGCTTCACTTGTCATTCATGTCTATAGGCAGGACCAACTTTGGACTAAATGACAAATGAAGTAAGCAAAATATCTCATTTTAATATCTTCTCCTGCTGTAATTTTGCCCTAAGTGTCATTTCCTATATAAAGTATAGTTTTCTCTAGTAGTGACTGTATCTGTGAGTACTGCCAAAAAGTATTCTGGCATCAATAACAAATGACTGCAAAAAGATAAGCTCTAGGTCTTCTTTAGGTATAATTTCATTATAATTTAATGGTGAAGGAAGTACTGAAATCTACAAGTTTTGAAACCCTTAAATTAATGAATCATTCAGGATGTGATTTCAATCACTAGTAAAGAAGGTAGTTTGGGACATGTGCCTTTCCCCATGCCTCTTAAATCATACCACATAGGCAGGCACCTATTTTAGTTGGTTTAAAATCGGCTTTGTTCACCTTCATAATATTATTCTTGTAACATTTTGAGTGTATGTTTTTTGGAATTATTTGGTAGATGATAAATTCCCACATGGTAGAATCTGAAGCAATACTGTTTAGTGTTAGTTTATAATACTACCAAGAAATATTTTGCAATAGTTCTGGGTATTAGCATGAATATCTTGTATTTTAAATTCTGTAGAACTTCAGATAAGAATACTTTCAAATCACTATGTGTTTGTACAGTAAACTCTTGTCCAAATAGCCCAGTAGAAAACATTTAAATAATTGTCTATCGAATAATCTCCCATTTTGTTTAAAATATGTTGTTTCAGTGCCTTAACACTTAGTTGTTTTCCAAATGCTGGCCTCAAATTCCAAAATATTATAAATGAGTGCCTATCCTCCCAATATTCAACTTGGAGTGGTAGTAACCAGGACAGATTTTATTTTGGTTCTTCTTAAAATCCTTACTGGACTGCAAATTATCTTCTAAGTATGTGACTTATCTTCTTCTTCTCAGTTCAGCTCCTGCCCTTTGAGCCTGGAGCTTGTGTACAATCTCAATTTTAATTAAAAGAAATTATTTAAGATAATTCCTTGATACTTCTTGTAGACAATGCTGCAATACCCATAATCTCTACTAATATGGGACATAACTTTTTATTTTGGTGCTTTAGGCTAGGCTGTTCTTTATTTTCTACTGGGTTGTCAGAAAAGTCATAATGTATTTTGTTTATATTTTTCTATGCAAAAATGTGTGATGACTTTTCTGACAACCCAATAGTTTTGGAAGCGCATATCACTGGAATTCTGTCCAATAGAGCTTTAGTATCCTTAAATTAGCACATGGTGATATTAATACTTTTCTATTAAGTCAAACATTTATGAATTCTTTCATTCACAGATACCACTTGCTCTTCCTTTGTTCATTTTTTATCATTCCAAGTAATAACTCCATCTTCTGATTAATTAGTTGCAAGGGTCTCTTTATTTACTATTTGGTTAAGTTCCCATTCTTCTGCAATCTTCTGTTTCATGACATTGATTTTCACTGTATTTAGGAAGTTTTCTTCTACAATATCCTGCTGCCAATTGGTAATATTTTGTTCATTTTATCTACTTTCCTTTTCTGAATGAGGATGAAAGAAGTTGGTTGAAGGAAGCTGTGAGGATCCATTGCTGACCTATACTTTGTTTTGTTACTTTCTAGTTGAAAGACTTAATAAGAACAGCACAATTTTATTCCTCTTGTCTATTTAACATGAGTTCTAGGAAATGTGACTGGGTGATCGGTGGACTTGTATTTCCTGAACATCCCTGAGAATATTGTCTTGGTGGCTCTGAGACATTTTTGTAGTTCCTATCATGAATAGTAACAATCATTCAACCATCCACATATATGAGACTGACCTTTAATGAAATCAACAACTTCACTTTTGCTTCTCCTCTTCTTATTTTGGTCACAGTAATCAAAGTTACTACTTAATGAACCTTTGATAAATTTATTTTATTTTTCCTCTTTTGGAATTGTCAAATCATCATAAAAGGAATAAAAGTGGTGAACATTACATAATGAGGAGCAACTGGTATTTAAGTAAAGTTTTGTGACTGATATAGACATATAGACATACAGAGAAGTTTGAGTTGCTAAACTGAGAAGTAGCTCACCAGTAAACTAGATTATCCCTTGCATCCTCTCTCCACTAGGCCCCTTTGTAAGCCTTAGAGAAGAACATGTGATTGGGGAAACTTACATGAAACATGTCAGTCCTTCAACTCTTAATCTGCATGGCTTGAAGACCAACTAAGTTAGACTTTGAGATATAATAGTAGATCATTATGTAACTTTTGGGGACTGCTGACCTAGACCAATTAGATTATAAGATGTTAAACTTTGAGAGAATAGTTAGTATCATTGATGACTAAAAATCCCAATAAGAAAAGCAGGAGGAAAAAGCCATAGAGGAGTGAAAAAAGAACACACTGATTCATTGTGTTCTATCCCAGCTACTACATAATCCCCATAAGGGATTGTGATTGATGTTACAAGGTAGATAGTGTATTACACCCAAAAAATTACTAAGAGAGTATCTCTAGAAATTTGTATCACCCTCTTCATAACCAGGAATTAAGTTAAAACTAAGACTGAAAAAAGGAATGTTAAAAGTACTAAAAGATATCATCATTGCTTTTTTATTTTTAATTAGTGCTCATTTCAACCAACTCAGTTTTCCTAGATTGAGTGTGTCAGCAAAGAACTCATGAAACTCCTGAAATTGAAATTACAGATAATAAAATAGAAAATAGGCTCACCAATGGGGTGGTGGTAACATAATGCTCTATGATGACCCCCATGGGAAGGTCACAGATTCACATCCCAAGGTTTCCTTGTATACACTGGTGCCTGTAATCCAGGCTGGTTGAGGCTTGGTGGGGATCATAGCATGGACCCCTTTGGGAATAGCACTCAGTCTCTCTCTCTCTCTCTCTCTCTCTCTGTATGTGAGTCTTTCTCTCTCATGGAAGATAGAAATATACTTTTTAAAAATGGATTAAAATAATGAGACAGTTTCAAGTATGGGCAAACATAATAAGAGAAGAAAATGTTGCAGAAAATGTAAAGATAAATAATGAAGATTCCAAGAATTAAAAAGTGAATGATAGTTTATACAGGAAATAGAGATAGAAATTTATTGGCAGCAGATTTAGAGATTTCTGAAATATATACATGGTTTACCAAGAATAAAAGGAGGGAAATAAAATATTGATGCCTTCTCCCTACTTACCCCTCCTCCCAATTTTTTTTTTCTTCTGGAAGAAAAGAAGAGAAAAAATATTAATCAAAGAGATTTTAAAATAAGGAAATAAAACATATCAAAACCATTAGAATTCAGGGACTACAGAATATATTGCAAATAGACTTGAATAAGAAGACATTAAAGTAGAAAAATTGTAGGGATGGGAAGGAAGATGTGAAAATGAAGGGACAGGGAATGGGGTGGACAGGAAACAATGGCAGCTGATATATCATGGGACAACATCATCTGGGAAGAAGTAAACAAGGGCATCTTCGAAGTTATTGATACAATGAATTTTTAAGACATCTAAGGGGCCAGCAGGTGGTATGGTAGTTAAGACACTGAACTTCCACATGGCTGGCTGTAATTTCAGTCTTGGATCTGGAAGCTTGCGTTCTCACTTTATCTCTCTCTTTCTTTCTTTGTCTCTCTCTGGTGAGTGCACATGCCCTATAGAAAATTTAAAAATAATGATAATTAATAGAATTAATAAATAATTCTTTAAAAAAAAAGAACCCCTGAAACCTTTGAGCTGAACTCTAAACTTAATATTGCTAAAAGGTTTATCAAAATTATTGCCTCTAAAGTTTGTCTTTTGTCTGTGTATTTAATATGCTATTGGCTGTACACAATTTCTGGAGAAAAAGAGAGAGAGAGAGAGAGAGAGAGAGAAAGCACGTCCCATGCGAGATGACCACACCGTAATCTCTTCTCCTCCATTCGATTGGGATTTGGGGCATGCATGTGCATATGCCCAGTGTGTTTTTCAAGCTGGGTCTGGGACTCAACTGCACAATTGACCATGTGAGAACCAGTGACCTTAACTACCATACTACTAGTTGGCCCACTACCTCTGAAGTTTTGAGCTCTTGGTTTGGGCCCATAGAAAAATTAACTCTCAATTGAAATTGTATTTAACACCTATCCATCCACCCCTGCAGCATTTAGTTAGTAGAGCAGAGCAAAGCAAGCACTGAATATGGATTGAGAAGTTCAGTTTTATAATGATTCAACACACTATTAATGAAAATGTGTTCCTTTTCATAACTGCCTTATATGATCCATAATGAGCTCCTTTATCAACCTCTTTCTATACCTTCATATCTAATTACAGTAAATTGAGCTTTTGGCACACTCAGAAACAAGGGATCGTGGTTTGTGGACTGTTTCATCCTCATTCTTATTGCTTCCCTGGTATGAGACATTTGAT
>NW_006203773.1:223500-227180 GCF_000334495.1 Tupaia belangeri chinensis
CCCTACAGCTCTAGGAGATAAGTTGTATTTATAATTTGAAATGATGGAGCCAAAGTTGCAGAATGTGATGTAAGGTTTCAGTTTGGAGTTTGTGATATCCTTTGAAAATTGACACTCTTGTCAGTGAATCTTATTGATCGAATAATACAGATCAAACTTTTAGAAGTTATCTAATTAAGATGTGAAGCATTTTCTTCTTTGGCCAGTTTATAGGTCATGAGATAATAGGGACAATGCAGTTAAGTGATTTTCTTCTATTATTCTGTAAGTAGAAGACAGGTAGTAGGAGGTAGAGGTTGTGAGGGTACTGGGTATCCCTATTTTTCAACTTAGTATTTCCTCTGGGGTCTCTGTGCTCCTCACTTCAAAGCTTACCCTTTAAATCAGCCCAGAGACTACAGTTGTGGAAACAATAAACAAAACCTAGAAACCATTTAAACATTATATCTTTGCGCCCCCCCCCCCCAAACAACTGTTCCTTCTGAAACCACAGCAGTTTCTACCAGGCTGGATACCCAAAGCCTCTAACTAAAATGAAAGCTTGAATCTCATCCACTACTCAAATAAGGAAGCTCTTGGAATACATGTTTGTGTATGTACTGAGCTTATTGGGATACAAAGTAGCACCAGGCAATTTGTATATTTTGTAAAGTATTTGTCAAATCATATTTTTTGAGAGATTTTCACTGTAGGGCGCGTGCGCTCGCCAGACAGACAGAGAGAGACATAGAGACAGAAAGCGAGAAATTACCCCCCGGGGGGATGGTCACGCCGCAATCCCCTCTCCTCCATTCTCCTCTCGGGATCTTGGGCACGCACGCACACGCGCCCGGCGTGAGTTTTTTAAGCCACTGGGTCCGGGACATGAACTGCGGTCGACTACGTGGGAATCCAGTGACATAGCCATTACGCTAACTGCTGGTTCCCTCAAATCATAGTTTTACACCAAATTTCTAACTTTCATTACAAATATAAGCAATTGCACCCACCCATCATGGGATTATTTTTTCAAGGTAGACAATAAAGTTGCCTTCATGGCCATAATCTTCCCCAGGAATGTTTACTAGATCATAATTTTAAGGGATATTGGTATTTAAATCAATATATGCATCAGTAAGTAATTCCATGTAGGGTGAGCTAGTTAGTCTATACCATTCAGAAGAGAAAAACATTACTCATGTGTATTAGCATTCTCATTTTTACCACAGTGATGTATCATTCATTTTTCCTGGATGCTAAGAAATGCTGTTCCAAAATGTACTACAAATCTCATGTAAAAACCACTGGCTGGCTTTAAAGAAGTTGTTCATTTAAACACAAATTTCAGCTAAAATCCAAGGAAAACATACTTCACGATCCACGTCTCTTTGTTCACTCTCTCCTGAGAAAATTTACACCTTCTACTTATTCTGTGTGATTACTTATTGCAGTTTCTGATGTAGTACTTGGTAAGTAATTAGGAAGATAAACAGGAAGAGTTCTAGCACCTCTATCTGATTCATGACGCAAATGAAACAAGGCACATAGGTTACAACAGTTGTGAAGAATGATCATTTAAACTCTGAAAATGTAGACTGTGAATGAATGTATAGATGTGAGCAAGAGAGAGAAAAGAGACCTAGAAACAAAAAGACATTCTCCTCTTGAGAATTTGAGCACACATGCAGAAAAGCATGGTATGGTTTTATTATTATTATTATTTATACATTCCATTGTTATACATCTTTTAGATTGTAAAGAGACTTTACCCAAAATGATATACACTTCAGTCCAGCCCAGGTGAGAAAAACCATACACATCCTCATCAATAGATAATAAACCATATCTGTGTCCCACAAATGTCTTGCCTCTATTTTTTCCCCAGATTTCCTTTCCTACGCAAAAAAAAACCACACTCTCCTTCCACTTTGTCTCTAGTGTCCATAACAATTTTCAATGCTTTTATTTCCTCCAGTCTTTCAGTCTCTACCAGAGTGCAGGCAGTCGATAGATGTTAAGGGGAGACATACAATGTCTCTCTTTCATAACCTTAGTTGCTTTACTCAGCAACAAACCTTCCATATTCATCCACTTTCTATCAAATTCTAGGAACTTGTTTTTTTTTTTTTTTAATGACTGAATAGTATTCCATGGAGTATATGTGCCAAACTTTTTCAATCCATTCATCTATTTTTGGACATTTGGGTTGGTTACATGCCTTAGCAATCATGAATAATGCTGCAATAAATATAGTTGTGCAAGTGCTTTTCTGACTGAGCATTGTGTCGTTTCTGTAGATACCAAGGAGTGGAATTCCTGGATCATATGGTAGTTCTATTTAAAGGTCTTTGAGGAATATTCATATGTTCTCCACAATGGCTGGACCAATTTACATCTCCACCAACAATGTAAGAGTGTTCTGCTTTCACTACAGCTCTTCCAGAACTTATCTTTTTTTAAAAAAAACTTTGCTATTCTGACTGGGGTTAGGTGGTATCTCATTGTGGTTTTGATCTGCATCTCCATTATGATGAGGGATGTTGAGCATTTTTTATAGGCTTTTTGACTGTTCATATGTCTCCCTTAAAGATTTGTTCATCTCATTTTCCCATCTTTTAATTGAGTTAATCATTTTCTTCCAGGTAAGCCACTTGGGTTCCCTCTGTATTCTGGTTATCAGTCCCTTATCTGAGGTATAGTTAACAAAAATTCTCTCCCATTCCAAGGTCCGTTGATTCACACTAATTACTGTGTCCTTTTCTTTGCAGAAACTTCATAATCCAATGTAGTCCCACAAGTCGATTTTGAGAATTATGGCCTATGCTTTGGGTGTCTTACTTAAGAAGTCTTTGCCTACCCCAATGTCTCCCAGAGTTACCCCACTATTTTCCACTAATTGTTTTATAGTTTGTGGACTTGGGTTTAGATCTCTGGTACATTTTGAGTTGATTTTTGTTAATGCTGACAGATATGGGTTCAGATTCATCTTTTTGCAGGTGGATACCCAGTTTTTTCAGCACCATTTGCTGAAGAGGTTTCCTTTTTTCCACTAAATTGACTGGTACCCTTTGTCAAAGAACAGCTGGCTGTATGTTTTGGGGTTTATTTCTTGGGTCTCTATTCTGTTTCATTGATCCTCATGTCTGTTTTTGTGCCAATACCATGCTGTTTTGATTATCACAGTTTTGTAATATATTTGGGGCTCAAGAAGTGAGATGCCACCCACTCCACTCTTCTTGCACAGGATGGCTTTGGCAATATGGGGATTTTTGTAGTTCCAGACACATTCTATGATTGTCTTTTCTAGATCTGTAAAGATTGTCTCTTGTAATTTTATAGGGATTACATTAAATATGCAGATTAATTTGAGTAGGATTGTCATTTTGATTGTATTAATTCTGCCAATCCAGGAACATGGGATGTCCTTCCACATTTTTGTGTCCTTTTTGATTTTCTTTTTAAGTTTTTCATAGTTTTCCTTATAAAAGCCTTTGACTTCTTTGGTTAGATTTATTCCTAGGTATCTTATACTTCTTGTAGCTATGGTATATGGGATTATTTTCCTCAGCTCTGTCTCTGTCTGCTTGTTGTTTACATATATGTATGCTATAGATTTTTGTGAGATAATTGTGTATCCTGCCACTTTACTGTGTGCATTTATTACTTTGAGAAGATTTTTCATGGATACTTTTGTGTCTTTT
>NW_006203773.1:227238-233973 GCF_000334495.1 Tupaia belangeri chinensis
ATTAGAATTCTTTTTATTTCCTTCTCTTGTCTGATTGCATAGGCTAGGACTTCCAGCACTATATTTAATAAGAGCAGCAGAAGTGGGCAGCCTTGTCTTGTACCAGTTTTTACTGGAAAAGCTTTCTGCTTTTTCCCATTAAATATAATGTTAGCTATAGAATTTTCATAGATGGCTTTTATTATGTTGAGAAATGATCATTCTATGCCAATTTTACGTAGAGTCTTAATCATAAAGGAATGTTGTATTTTGTCAAGTGCTTTTACCACATCGATTGAAATTATCATATGGTTTTTCTCTTTCTTTCTGCTAATATGGTGTATTACATTTATGGTTTTGCATAGGTTGAGCCACCCTTGCATCCCTGGAATAAAGCCTACCTGGTCGTGATGTATAACCTTTTTTATACGCTGTTGAATACAGTTAGCAGTATCTTGTTGAGAATTTATACATCTATATTAATCAGAGATATATGTTTGTAGTTTTCATTTTGTCATATCCTTATCAGTTTTGGGAGGGAGGGTAATGGAGGCTTCATAGAATTATTTTGGAAGGGTTTCTTCGTTTTGGATCTCTAGAAACAACTTTAGTAGAATGGGGGTTACCTCTTCTTTAAACATTTTGTAAAATTCAGCAGTGAATCCATCAGGACCTGGTCTTTTCTTAAATGGGAGGTTGTTCATTACTGATTCAATCTCATTGCTTATTATTGGTCTATTCAGGCTTTCTATGTTCTCTTGACTCAATCTTGGTAAATTATATGTGTCCAGTAATTTGTCTATCTCATCAAGGTTTTCTTCTCTGTTTGCATATGATGTCTCATAGTATCCTCTAATGATGTTTCTTTTTTTTATTTCTATTATGTCTGTTATAATGTTGCCTGATTCATTGCAAATGTCATGTATCTGGTTCTTTTCTATTTTCTTCTTAATTAGTCTAGCTAATGGTATGTCAATCTTTTTTATCTTTTCAAATAACCAGCTTTTTCTTTCATTTATTTTTTGAATAGTTCATTTATTTTTGCTTGAATCTTTATTATTTCTTTTCTCCTGGCAATTTTGTTGTTGTTGTTGTTGTTTATCCAATTCCCTGAAGCATGATGATAGGTTGTCCTTTTGCCACCTTTCTTTTCTTTGTGCATAATGATTACTATGAACTATCCTTTTATGACTGCTTTTACAGTGTCCCATAGATTATGGAAACTTGTGTACTTATTAACATTTGTTTCCATGAATCTTTTGATTTTATTCTTGATCTCTTCAGTAGTCATGAAGTCATTCAGAAGTAGGTTATTTATTTTCCATGTATTTGTATATTTTCGAGGGTTTTTCCTGAAATTAATATCAAATTTCATTCCATCATGGTCGGAGAAAATGCTGGATATAGTTTCTATGCCTTTGAATTTGTAAGGGCTGGTTTTGTGCCCTATCATGTGGTCATTCTTCAAGAAAGTAACATGCAGGGCTGAGAAAAATGTATATTTTGTGTTTTTTGGGGGTAGAAAGTTCTATAGATGTCTGTCAAGTTCATGTGGTTTATTGTATAATTTAGGTCCAGGATCTCTTTGCTTATTTTTTGTCTCATGGACCTGTCCAAAGGAGATAATAGAGTGTTGAGATCTCTAACAATTATTGTGTTAGAGTCTATTTATCCTCTTAGATCTCACAGTCTATCCTTTACATATTTGGGTGCTCCTGAGTTGGGCTCATAGATATTTATAAGCATTATATTATCTTCATGAATTAGTCCTTTGAGTACTATATAATACCCTTCTTTGTCTCTTCTTGTAATTTTTGTTTTAACGCCTATTTTGTCTGAAATTAGTATAGTAACTCCCGCTCTTTTCTTGGTTTCCGTTTGTATGGAATACCTTTTTCCAGCCCTTCACTTTTAGCCTATGTATGTATTTATCCATGAGATGTGTTTCTTGTAGGCAATAGATGTAGGGTTTCAGACTTTTAATCCAGTCAGCCAGCCTATGTCTCTTGATCCATTAACATTCAACATATTATTGATATTTCCAGACTTGTCCCTACCACTAAGTTGGCCATATTCTTGGTTGTTTTTTGTTCTCTTATTGGTATATGTCACTGTTTAGTTTTCTTGGTATAGTACTCCTTTCAGAAGTTCTGGAAGAGCTGACTTGGCACTGGTAAATTCTACCAGGTTTTTGTTTGTTTGTTTTTGTTTTTGTTTTGTTTGTTTCATTGTTTTTTTACCTTCTTTTCCCATGTGAAGGATAATCCTGTCAGTTATAATATTCTTGGTTGAAATTGTTTTCATTTAACACTTTGAATATATTTCCTCATTCTTTCCTTGTTTGCATTGTATCCAATGAGAGATCCGGTGTTAGTCTGATGGGATAACCTTCGTAAGTGATTCAATATTTCTCTCTTGTCAATCTTAGTATCTTGTCTTTGTGATTTTGGCCAATCTAGCTATGATGTGACATGTAGAGGATATCCTTGGATTGGTTCTACTTGGAGTTCTTTGTATTTCTTGGATCTGAATGTTTCAGTGCCTCTCTAGACTTGGAACATTTTTTTCTAGGATTTTGTGGAATAGATTATCAATGCCCTTATAAGTTTCTTCAACTTCTGGGATACCAATTATTCAGATGTTTGTATATTTCAAGTTGTCTAGTATTTCTCATATATTATCCTCATTTTTCCTTGCTGTTTTCTCAGTATTTTTGATAATTTTTTCTAGGTCAGAGGTTTTGTCTTTTACTTTGGAGATTCGATCTTCTACATGGTCTAACCTACTTTTAATATTTTCAAGGGAGGTTTTGATTTCCTGTATTACAGCCTTCATGTCTAACAATTCCATCTGATTCTTTTTTTATGGTGTCTAATTCTTTTTTCTTAATGGTGTCTAATTCTTTCATTTCATGGAAGGACTTCATCTCTCTCTTTTTTTTTTTTTTTTGGAGAGGTTTTTTGCTATAGGGCGCATGCACTCACCAGACAGACAGAGGGAGACAGAGAGACAGAAAGTGAGAAATCATACCACCACCACCACCCCCCGCCCCCGGGGGGGATGGTCATGCCGCAATCCCTTCTCCTCTGTTCTCCTCTCAGGATCTTGGGCACGCATGCACATGCACCTGGCGTGAGTTTTAAGCCACCGGGTCCGGAACGTGAACCGTGGTCAACTACGTGGGAGTCCAGCGACATAGCCATTATGCTAACTGCTGGTTCCCATGACTTCTTCATCTCTTGATGCTCAATGCCTCTTTTCTCTTGCATCTCATAGTATTGTGTTACCATAAAAATTCTAAATTCTTTTTTTGATATTTTGATAACACCTTCTCATTTTTCCCTACTTTGAGATGCGTTACAGTATTCCCTTGCTGGAGATATATTCCTTGATTCTCTCATCCTTGAGGCTCTTTTAGTCATTTGATAATGTATTTACTTTTGGCTAATATGTTGGAGAAGGATTCTGTGACTGGGATCTCATGTGTTTCCATTCACTGTGAAATAATTTGGTGCTATTTTCTCTCTTTTGCTGTGTCCTCCAGTGTGGGATGCACAGGAAGAGTTTTGAAAGCTGGAGATATATTCCTTGATTCTCTCATCCTTGAGGCTCTTTTAGTCATTTGATAATGTATTTACTTTTGGCTAATATGTTGGAGAAGGATTCTGTGACTGGGATCTCATGTGTTTCCATTCACTGTGAAATAATTTGGTGCTATTTTCTCTCTTTTGCTGTGTCCTCCAGTGTGGGATGCACAGGAAGAGTTTTGAAATTGGATTTATAAAGGGGAATTTCACTCCTTTTGCAACCACTACAGTGAGATACAAGGAATTCTCTAAAACTCACAATGTTCAAATGTTTAGCTTCTATGCATCTAGTCTTCTCTAGGCAATAGTTAAGGGATGAGCAGTAAAACAGAAAATTAAGGTAAAAGAAAAAGAAAGTAGAAAATAGTAATTGGAAGAAAAAAAACAATTAAAAAAGAAGGAAAAAACTAGAAAAAATAGAGGAGGAAAAACAGAAATCACATCACAGAAAATAAAATTGTGTTAAAAATGGAAAACCCAGTACATGCCCTGCAAAGGGTCAGCAAAGGCAGAGGTGGACATGCCCGGAAGCTTTTTATCCTAGGTTAGGGAAGAACAGGCAAATTAGCAAGAGAAAGGCATGAATGTGGCAGAAAGATGATTTTTTAAAAAGAGAAAAAAATATTAGAAGGGACAGAGGAACAAGAGGGAGAGAAACACTTATCTACCTGAGTAGCACTGGGGCCTGGAAGGGGGAGCCCTGCCTTTGGGGTGCTTCACAGCAATGAAGCTGAACTCAGAGGGCCATCAGAGCAAGCCTAGCATGATTTTCAAGTCACCACATCTGGGACTCACAGTGCACAATCAGCCATGTGGTATCCAGTGCCTTAACCTCTATGCCACTTGCTGGCCCCCAAACAAATAATTTTAAAGCAGTGGGTGACAGTTGTATCGAATAAGCTCATTTATCTCATCACTAAGGAGAAACTATTGTGCTTACTGCTATCAAACATTTTTCCTTCAAAAACTCTGGATGATTTGTATGACTTTTCATTTTAGAATTTCTATGATTGATTCTACATAAACTGAATCTTAAGCTAGAAAATTCTGAGATGAGGTAATAAAAAATAAATAAATTAAATACTATTTTAGTCCACTTTGTGAGTTAATAACAGGAAGGGAAAATGGATTTTCTTCATTTGAAATAAATAGAAATAGCTCTCAAGATTGTTTATGGGGAATAATTAAACATACTTTGAATTTTAGTGATTTCATTTGAGCATATGAGCAGTTCTCAAATGGGTTTGAGTTTACCCAAGGTAATAACATTTTTAAATGCCATCCCTAGTATATATTTAAGTTGTAGAATACAGCCTAAT
This sequence comes from Tupaia belangeri chinensis, assembly GCF_000334495.1. Classification (NCBI taxonomy): domain Eukaryota; kingdom Metazoa; phylum Chordata; class Mammalia; order Scandentia; family Tupaiidae; genus Tupaia; species Tupaia belangeri. Next base: position 232,124 of record NW_006203773.1, read on the forward strand.
GATTTCATTAGTGCAGTTGTGAGTGGATCTCTGCAAGGTCTACACAGAAGCCTGGTGAGGCACAACCCCATTTAGCCTTTCCTTGCAATATAAAAAAACTAATTGAGTATTGTCAGTTGTGTGGGATTGAAAGGGACACTAAACTCAGAGTGTCCATTTGCCTCTATGTACAAACCAACATAATCCTTTTACTGGTTTACTTATTTTTTTAGTTTATACAAAGAGCCTATTGCATAGGCTTTTGAGTATATATACATAATTAACAGCACAGGTCTATTTGTCCAGGCACTTAAGCACTTGTCAAACAGGGAAAATCACATTATTAGGGAAGGGAAGAAAAGGAAGAGATGTCCCCAGGCAATATTTAATAAACTATAAAGATCCTTTTCTGTCATGGACCAAATCTGACAGGATATGGGATTTGATAGGTAAGAATAAAAAAGAGGGACCAGCAGATGGTGCAATGGTTATGTCACTAGACTCCACATAGTTGATCACAGTTTGAGTCCCAGCCCTGCCTCCTTAAAACTCACACCAGGCATGCATGTGTGCATACCCAAAATCCTTAAAGAAGAATCAAAAAGGGATTGCAGCATGAACATCCCCCCTGGAGGGGGTGATTTCTCACTTTCTGTCTGTCTCTCCAGCGAGCATACATGCCCTATAACAAAAATTTCTTAAAAAAAAAAAAAAAGAAAGAAAGAAAGAACCATGAGACTGTGTGATTGTTATCAATAATAGAAGTTCAAGAGATTTTTACTGCTCTCTGGAGCATATGATTGAAAGGGTACTAGAGAAGTCCTCAAATCTACCTTTCAAAAGTCTTCCAGGGGGCTGGCAGGTAGCATGGTCATTATGGGCACTGGACTCCCACATGGCCGACTGTGTCATGAGTCCCAGACCTGGAGGCTTGCTTTCTCATTTTCCCTCTCTCTGTGTGTGTGTCTCTCCCTCTCTCTGGAAATATTAAAATAAAGATAATAAATAAAGTTAAATAAAATAATTCTTTTTTTAAAAAAGTCTTCCATAATGCTTGACAATGTCACACTTTGCAGTTAAAAAGATGTGTAAGGTTCTTTTATGATCCTTAGTTACTATTTCAGAGCAGAAACTCATTAGGTGTTTATCATCTATTAATATCTTAACATGAGTTATTTTCTCAGATCATGTTCATTTGTTAAGCAAAGGCCTTCAGAGAAAAGACACTATAAGTTGAGAAAGGTTAAGAGCATAGATGGCTCTTTCAGCCAAATGAGTTTGGGTAGGGGATATAGGAAATTTGGGAGGTTATATAAAGATGGTGGGTTCCTAGATATCATCATAAAACAGGGGCTGGAAGACAAGAGGGAAAGAAAGAAGACATTAGTACAAGGCCCCAAAGCCAGTATTCCTTTTTATAGCTTAGTTGAGCACATCAACCTAGTCTAATGTACTGTTCTCTTGTTTATGACAGCTGTTTTCTACAGCTTTTGTTGAGCAGAGGATGGCCATTGAGAAAGATGACATTTAACAATCATAGGCCACCTCCTCCTCTGCCTTTTTTATCCTTTTCTCTTCAGGCTCACAAAGATATAAACCAGCCTGGTTCACAAGAAACCAATATATTGTCCTCCTCCATAACCATTGAATATGAAGTTGAGCAGGAAAGTGTTGAGAAATAGTGGAGTATAATATCAACTAATTGGAAATAATTTTACTAATAGTTTAGGGTTTGTTAACAGACTTTTTCATGAAAAGCCACATTTGAGATTTTATGGAGTGATGAGGATCTCTTTTGTCACTATGGTGGAGGTGGGTATGGATGTTGAAGAAAAAGTATCATCCTCAACCCAGTAGAATGAGTCAGCAGG
>NW_006203773.1:233984-238481 GCF_000334495.1 Tupaia belangeri chinensis
AAATCAATCAATTTGCAGAAATCCCTTATCTTAACCTTTAAAACATTGCCTTTTCATGGAATGTGGCTGTGAAAAAGAAGAGTGAAACTGATAAAAAGTTGGAAATTTTATTCCATGTGTAATTCATTCATGTTTTTAACCCCTGAATACCTCATTTTCAGGCATGAATTAACAAGAGAGAAAACAAACAAACAACAAAAAAAACCCACTGCCTTTGTGTGGTCCTCAATAGAGGATTAGAAGACAGAAGTATTCCTGGTGCTTCCTTAAGATGCAGGTTTTTGTATTCTAAGCTGGATATCTCTTTTTATTATTATTAAATGGAACTTGTGCTTATCCACTTTTTGAAAATAGCCTTCTTTTTGGTGAAAAAATTCGAATGACTCTCCTGAAAATGGACCTAAATAACCAACAAAACAGAGACTAGTCCCTGCCCCGACCTGCAGGACAGTCGAACTGGTACCTGGGTGAGGTCAGTGAAAAAGGGGATTCACATAACTTTTACACACACACATACACAGACACGCAGAACTCCCACAGACATACACAGAGTGGAGATGAGATGAGGTGCTGATCAAGTCTTCGTTTATTGCAGAGCAAACTGTGCTTTAAATACAGGCTGATGGGCACCAATTGGTTGCCCGAAAATGAAATACAACAGTATGAGCCAATCATTGATGTGGGTGGATCTCCCATTGCCTAGCAACAGTTGTTCACATAATTTCTGAGACATGGTTTGCTCAATGAGGAAGTGAAACCTAAGATTTCTAAGATGGCAAACAGCTCTCAAGAAGCTCCCAAGATGGCTTCCATATGCAATGCCCTCCACAAGTCCCTAACACAAATAATGTTATTCTGTCTGAAGAAGAGAAGAATAAGGAATAATATAACTGCTGCCTGCAAGAAAATGAAGGGGTTTACATAGAAAAAAAAGGGAAAGATTGATCACTTGTCTCTATAACCATAAAAGACTTTGCAGAGGGAGAAATAAATGAACTTAATTTAAAAACAAGATAAATCTTGGTTGGCCAAAGATACATTTTTTTGCAGTTATTCTGTCTGAAGAAGAGAAGAATAAGGAATAATATAACTGCTGCCTGCAAGAAAATGAAGGGGTTTACATAGAAAAAAAAGGGAAAGATTGATCACTTGTCTCTATAACCATAAAAGACTTTGCAGAGGGAGAAATAAATGAACTTAATTTAAAAACAAGATAAATCTTGGTTGGCCAAAGATACATTTTTTTGCATTAGGTCGGAAAAAGAAATGAATATTTTAAAATAAGTGATAAAAATAATATTATTGTGAAAAATTATTTTCCTTATAAATATATCTGTATTTTCTGGTAATTCTACAATGAACACTATATCGTTTATAATCAGGTAGAAATTGATCAAAAAGTGTTAATGTTAGGGTCGGGCACTGGCAAAACAATAATAATAATAATAATAACTAGAACACATGGGAAAAACAGGAAAGGTTCCAGGACCTCTCTTAGTATCCTAAGTATATGTACATGCCTGTGATCTGAGACTGGGGTTGAGAATAGATCCTGGCATAAAAGATATGTTGGGAGGGAACCAGCAGTTAGCGTAATGGCTATGTCGCTGGACTCCCACATAGTCGACTGCGGTTCGTGTCCTGGACCCGGTGGCTTAAAACTCACGCCGGGCACGTGTGCGTGCGTGCCCAAGATCCCGAGAGGAGAATGGAGGAGAAGGGATTGTGGCGTGACCATCCCCCCTGGGGGGTGATTTCTCGCTTTCTGTCTCTATGTCTCTCTCTGTCTGTCTGGCGAGCGCAAGCGCCCTACAGTGAAAATCTCTCCAAAAAAAAAATAAATAAAAAATAAAAAATAAATATGTTGGGAATGCTTATCTCTGTCCATCTCTCTCTTTCTCTTTCTCTCTCATAAAAAAATAAAATTTTAAAATATACCTTATTTTTACTAATTTTTTAAAGAATTATTTTATTTAAATGTGTGAGCATTTCTCCCCAGTCTAGTTGATCAAAATATCTTCAACACATTACACCACACCTTCCCATCCCATCAATACTCTGTCTCTCTTTCTTTATTTTAATTTGACCAGAGAAGGACAGAGAGAGAAAGAAAAAGAGAGGGACAGTGAGAAAGCAAGCTGCCAGGTCCAAGACTTGAACCATGGTTGGCCATGTGGGAATCCAGCGGCCTTAGCCACCACGTCATCTGCTGGCCCTTTATTTTTACTAATTTTCAGAATTTTTAAAGCTTTATTTGAGCTAGCTCTGTGGCCTGGTGATTGATATGGGTGGGTCCCACATGGCCAGCTGTGCAGTTTGAATCCTGGACCTGCTTGGGAGAAGTTGTGGCTACATGTACATGTGTTCCCAGAATCTCAAAGGGAGGAGGAGATGGAGGAAAGGAGATTGTGGCATGGCTGTTCTAGGTGGGAAGTGCTTTCTCCTCTCTCTCTCTCTTTCTCTGTCTCTCTCTGATGAGCACACTCACCTTCCAGCAGGAAAAAAAAAAGATTTTTTTCCATGCACAAGAGAAACAGAAGGAGAGAGACAAAGACAGAGAGAAAGCATCCCACTCCCCAATCATGGTCACATCACAATCAATCCCTTTTCTTTCATTTCCCCATCCCTTCAGGATTTTGGATGCATTCATGTGCCCGGTGTGTTCTTTAAAGCCACCAGGGCCAGGATTTAAACCAAAGTTATCTATATTTGATCTGGCCCCCTTAACCACTGCACCATGGGACCAGCCCCAATAGCATTTTTTAAGAATTATTTTATTCAACTTTATTTTTATTTCATTTTATTTTAATTTGACCAGAGAGGAACACAGTGAGAGAGAGTGAGAACATGAGAAAGCAAGTCACCAGGTCTGTGACTCAAACTGCTGTCAGCCATATGGGAGTCCAGCACCCTTAACCACCATGGCACCTGCTGGCCCTGCCCTAATAGCATCTTCATGTCACAATCCACCCCCAGCTTCAGCCAGCTCAAAATTATGGGCACATACATGCCCAGGGGACTCAGGGAGGTCTTTAAATATGAATCTGAAACCTTCCTACATGGGTCAGTCTTTAAGAGCATCATGTTTTACTGCTGTACCATTGTCTGGAACTAAAAAATTAAAAAAAAAAACTAAAAAAAAGAGTTAATATTGAAAGATAGAGGAAAGACCTCTATTTTCTATAGATTGGACATTTCCACATTTTTTTTTAAAAATGATAATTTTCTGTAATTTTTGTCTGACTTCTTTATTCTGATAACCTTTCAAAAATTTATTCAGCAGTCTTTTCAAAAATTATTTTGTTTTAGTTTGCTATAGGGCATGTGCACTTTCTAGAGAGAGAGAAGGAGGGAAAGTGATAAATCACCCTCCCTCAAGGGAAGATGGCCACACTGCAATCCTTTCTCCTCCATTATTCTGTCAGGATTTCAGGCAAACACACATACACACCTACCATGATTTTCAAGCCACCGGGTCCAGGACTCGAAATGCATAGACGGCCATGTGTATCTAACTGCCTTAACCTCCATGTCGCCTGTTGGTTCTCAGCAACCATTTTTAAGTGCTGATGTCATACTGTATAAAGTATCTAAGTACTGAGCTGGACCCATAGCATATTGGTAAAGGGAGCCAGATTCCACATGGCCAAGTGGCATTTGAATCTTGGCCCCAGTGGTTTAAAAAACATGCCAAGGGCATGAGAATGCACGCCCCAAATCTCAACAGTATGGAGAAATGGAAGAGAAGGTATTATAGCATGACCATGTCCTATGGGAGGGGGGCACTTTTTCCTCTTTCTGATGAGAGTAAATGCCCTCTGTCAACTAAAAAAAAGCACCTGTAGACAAATATGACTAAAGCATACCCTTTGTATAGAGAAGTAAACACTGAGGTAATTATCACAACAAAGTTACAAAGAGACTGTTATAAAAAAGAAGAATGAAGTTCTACAGGAGTTCTTACTATCAAATCTGGAAGAATAAATCTAGATAAGATGAGCAGGAAATATGCCACATAAAGAGGAAGAAAAAAGGGTATTTATGGAACAGGAAGCACTGTTTGCAAAGGCACAAGGTGGTAAAAAGGCTGATTAAATCTAAGGAATGGTGAAAACTTTAGTGAAGTGAGAAGAAGCCGCGGGCCTTCAGAACAAGGTTCCACATGGCTACTGTGAACTAGATTTTTAAGGGAATGAAGACTTTCTACTAATAATTCAGCCTCCAACAAACGAGCTAGCGGTAGGGAGCCCCCCTCTGCACCCCCAGCCTTCTCTCTCTGTCTCTCAGTTCCTGTCTCTCCCTGCTTCTGTCTTCCCTTTTTTTTTGGGTAATATTTCCTTTTTACCATTTTTTTTTTTTAAAGAGGCCCAGTTTTTCTCTGGCCCCTTAGCTCCGCCTTCCTTCTTGTTAATTTTCGCTCTGCTCCTCCCATCCAGGCAGAAGAAGCCGTGGGCCTTCAGAACAAGGTTCCACATGGCTACTGTGAACTAGATTTTT
>NW_006203773.1:240092-242622 GCF_000334495.1 Tupaia belangeri chinensis
TAGCCCCAGTTAGGTGCTAATTTATAGGATATGTAAAGTTAGACTTCTGCTCATGGAAATGTGTGTGTCACATATGTTTGCTAGGAGGGTATTTGGATTGATGAGGGTCTTTGGTGATTCAATAAAATGTTGGGGGGAAAATGGTATAGAAATAGATAACAGAGACAGTGTGGGAGGAGAACAGGAGGTGGCAGAGGGTAAGAGAGAGGGAACCAAGGATGGGGGGAAAAAGCAAAACATACAGAAAACAAGAAATCAAAGATCATTTGCTAATAATAACATGTTTGTTGATGTGCTTGATTGAGACAATATACAGTGTACTCTGGATGGAAAATCTCATTTTGTATGCTGTAATGATGTACAGTGAATGAATGCAAATAAATTGGAAAAAAAAAACTTTAGTGAAGTAAAAGGAAAAGTCAAGGTTGACATCTAGGTTTCTGGGTTAGATAGATGGTAAAGCTATTTACTGAGAATAGAAACAAAGTGATAGGAACCGTTCTAGTAGTTAGGGGATAGAGAAGAAGGTTGGTAAATTTAGTTTTAGATATGTTGAATGGAGTAGCCAGAGGAAAGTTCAAGTGGGAAATAGATAATAGTTTAGAAGAGAGATCTGACTTAGAGATGAAAGATGAAATTTGTGATTTATTAATAAATAGGAATACAATCACACAGGGAAGAGAGTGTAAAATGAGAAAACTAAAGGGCTAAGACAGTATGGTAAAAAAAAATAGCAAAATTTAAAGGACTTTTAAAGGAAGAAAACCCTCCCCCCAGAAAGAAAGACAGATAAGCAACAGTTAAATAGATAAAAATAACACTGTTCTAGAAAACAAAAGAGGAGGGAAGTCAGTAAGAGAAAGAGGTCAATGTGACCATTAGATACAGCATTAAATAGGTAGTTTTTGTTGTTGTTGTTTTAAATGACTTTCTTCCGAGAGAGAGAGAGAAAGTGAGAGAGAGAAAATTTCCCTCAACAGGGTCTTGCACTGCAATCCCTTCCTGCATCTTTTCTATCCAGCCAGGATCATGGACACATGTGCCAAGCGAGTGCAGATTGACTAGGAAACAAAACATAACAAAGTTTCCCTTGAGAAGTGCTACTGTTGCTCTATCAAGACAGCCCAAATTGGTTGTAATTGACTGGCAATTTCAATGGATCGGTGGGGTCAAAATAGAATTATAGTATTGAAGAATAAATGAGAGGGGTGGACATTGAAATAATTAGTACAGACAACTTGTTAAAGAAACTTGCATTACACAGAAGTAAATGATGTTATAGTAACTGAGAGTAGACAGCAGATCAAGGAGAGCCATTTTTGTTCATTTGTTTGTTTTTAAAATTGAGACAAGCATGTTTCAGTGTTGTTAGGAAGAACTGGTAGGGAAGAAAAGATTAAAAATATTGCAGAGATGGTCCAATAGGTGATGTAGTGATTGGGGCACTGGACTCCCACATAACCAACTATGTTTCAAGCCCCAGACCAATAAGCTTGAAACTCACACTTGGTGCATGTGCATACAGGCCCAAAATCCCAAGAGGAGAATGGAGGAGAAGGGATTGCTGCATGTCCTTTTATCCTGGGTGTATGTGGGAGTGACCTCTCACTTTCTCTCTAGTGAGCATACATGTGCCCTACAGCAAAAGTCTCTCTCAAAAAAAAAAAAAGGATATTGCAGAGGAAGCGAGACAGGTAGAGAGCCTGTACAGGTACTTTGGGTGGGGGTCTTGATGACATTAGGAAGCTATAGTATCAAGAATATTTGTGGAGGTATTAACTTTAGACCAGTGGTGGGTCAACTCTTTCATTATAGCAAGAGAGAAGAAGAAACTACTCAGTGCTGAGTAGGTTTGTTTTTGGTTGGGATGGCAGGAAATGTGAGAGGTTCTCATATGATTATTTTTAATCAGTAGTTGTATTATTATTTATATATTTATTATTGTTCATACATTAAGTCACTATACATCATTTAGATCGTGAAGAGACTTTACCCAGCATGATATACACCTCAGTCCAGCCCAGTTGAGACCACCATACACATCCTCGTCAACAGTTAGTTAACCTTATCTGTGTTCCACAAGTGTCTTCTCCATTTCCCCCCAAAATTTCCTATGCTCTTCCCCTCTCACACTCTCTTTCCACTTTGTCTCTAGTGTCCATTACAATTTTTAATACTTTTATGTTCTGCAGTCTTTCGGTCTCTATCATAGAGTGCAGACAGTCAGAATATATTAAGTGAAGACATGAAACATCTCTTTCATAGCCTGACTTACTTGACTCAGCAACAAATCTTTCATAGTCATCCACTTTCTATCAAATTCCAAGGACTTGTTGTTTTTTATGGCTGAATAGTAGTACATGGAGTATATGTGCCACACTTTTTCAATCCATTCAACTCTTTGTGGACATTTGAGTTGGTTCCATGTCTTAGCAATTGTGAATAAGGCTGCAATGAATATACATCTGCAAGCGCTTTTCTGACTGAGTGTTCGCCTCTCCTTTAAGTAGATACCCAAGAGTGGAATTGC
>NW_006203774.1:0-3956 GCF_000334495.1 Tupaia belangeri chinensis
AAAAAAAAAAAAGAAAAGAAAAAACCTCTCAAAAGGGGGAGAGAAATCCTGATCCTTGTGAGGAAAAAAAAGGGTAGCCTTCAGCACACAGCCGGGCATGATTCCGGTTTTTCAAGGTATTGAGGCCAACGCTATGCTTGTCTCCTCTTCTAGCAAGTCGGCTCTAAGAGCAGAACCACATGATTCCCAACGTGGACCCACCTTCTCTTGCCTTGTCCACAGCACTGTCACTGTGAGAGAGAATCAGGAGGAGAAAAGACTGCAGTGACGGCCACGAGGCCTGTGGTCGCTAAGGAGACAGCTGACTACCGGGAGGGCGAGGGCAGTGGGCAGCAAACGGGACATGGAGTAACGAATCCAGTGCAGAGTGCTGGCCAAGAAACCGCGCTTAACACAGACAGGCCGTCCTGCCGAGGGCCACGGGCTGGCCCGTCCACCGCGGGGATGGTGAGCACCCACAGCTCTACACCCTGGCGAGGTGGCCAGCCATTACGTAAGAGAGGCAGGGTGCAGACCCGGTCCTGGGCTTCGGTTTCACATGTTACCAGTGTGCTAATTTGTTCTCCAGAGCATCCGCCTGTTTAACCCCTTCATGGAAAACAGCAACAGTAATTCCGACTTCAAAGACCTGGGAAGATGAAAGCCACAGCCGTGTACGGCGCTTAGAACTGCCCTGCTGTGAAGTGCAGGCCGTGCGACCAGTGACCAGTGCTGACCGCCTTAACCGATGGTACCCAGCCCGCCCCCAGGGCCTGGCTCTGTATCTGTTTTGTTTTTGGCTGTAGGGCACAAACACTTGCCAGAAAGACAGAGAGAAGGAAAGTCAGAAATCGCTCTCAGGGGGATGGCCACACCACAATCCCTTCGTTCTCGTCTTGGGATTTGGGGCGCACACACACACGTGACCCGCATGTTTCTCAAGCCACAGGGTCTGGGACTCAAACTGAGCCATCGGTCATATGGGATCCTGGCACCTTCATCTCCGTGCCACCCTTGGCCCCCAACCTGATCTGTTGCAGAGATGAAAAACCTGCTTAGACATAAGGTGAAAGGTTACAGAGCAGTAAGTGACAGGGCAGAATTCAGACTTGGAACTTCCTCGACAAAGCATCTGGCCACAGGGCTCCAATTCCCTTTCTTGGTCTCTGTGTCCCCAAATATACTTGTGACAACTTGTACAGCTACTCACGTTTGAGTTGACACCTGAAATCCTTACCACCAGTCAGCTCAATGCAGAGAATATGATTTCTGTAAATACTGACGCTTTAATAAGTTTGTAACATCACTATTAAATCTGGTCAACAGAATCCAAATACCAACTGTGATCTAACACCCCCCCTGATCCACTTTAAAATGAAAAATTCACATCTTCCCCTTCATCAAACTCATATCTACACTACACTTGCCCACATTATAATTTCTAGAGCTTACCAGAAATTATTAAAATCCTATCAGTCACTCAGTCATACATGTCTGACGTGTGAATGGAATTGTTAAACATTTTCTTTGACCACAAATAAGCCTCTATGTGTATAAACCACCATGCCACCTGCCGGTCCCTAGCCTGCGTGTGTTTAAAAACTGAAAATCAACTATCATTACAGTTATTAGCAATATGCAGTAAGTTTACACGACTAACATACACCTGAAGTAATTAATACTACTAAGGTTAAACATTTCTTTATTTTGTAAGGATTTTAAATTTTACTTATTTACTTTTAAATTTTCCATAGGGCATACATACGAGACAGATAGTGAGAAAGCAGCCAGGCCCAGGACTTGAACCATGGTTGGCCATGTGGGAGTCCAGAGCCTTAACAACCACGCCACCTGCTGGCCTCCCAAAGTTATTATTTTTAAGTTCATTTTTTTCTTTCTTTTTTTTTTAAAAAAGAATTATTTAGCTTTATTTATTTTATTTGCTTGTTTATTTTAATTTGGTGAGAGAGAGAGAAAGCAAGCCACCAGGTCCGGGACTCAAATTGTGGTCGCCCATGTGGGAGTCCAGCGCCCTTAACCACCACGCCACCTGCCAGCCCCAAGTTCATTTATTTTTTTCTGTGAGACAGAAAGAGAGAGGTAGACATGCCCGACTTGGCCCTCACAGCACTGCCCCTCCCCATTCCCAGGAGGCCAAACCCACGGCGTGCCCACACATACCCAGGGCCCAGGGAGGTTCCGGAGAGGGGCCCAGCGCTTCCGAGGCCCTGATGCACCATGACCATGCCGCCGCGAGCGTCCCTGGGCCACACCTCCTACTCCGAGGGATGGGGCCGTGTTCCAGCTCCTGGCTCTCTCTGTGTACCTACTGCTGATATGTGGGGTGACTGGTAAGTCCCACCTGTCTCTGAGTGTGTGTTAAAGCACTGAGGATCTTGTTCACATAAACAGGCGAACAGAAATGGAAGGAATTTTGTCAGCTCACACAACTTTGCAAATTTCTTCTGAGTCATATGTTGAAAAGAACCCAGTGATTTACCATCAGAAACATTGTTAATGATATGAGAGCTAAACCACTGACTATTCTTGAATATTGGAATTTAAAAATTCCTTCAATTTTGCAGAAGTAAAAAACCAGAAACCATTAAAGATGTGTTCCCCAAAGATGAAGACTATTTCCTTTATTTTTTTAACCGGTAAAGGGTGTGTGCACTCACCAGGGAGACAGGCGGAGGTCGGAGAAAGCACCCCTCAGGGGGCATGGCCACACTACAACCCCCGCTCCGGCCCCGCTGCGTGTGGAACTCCAACCCTGGTCTGCCATGTGGATCTGGCTCCCTTAACCACCAGGCTACAGGGCCGGGCCCAAGACCATTTACTCTCTTTTTTTCTTTTTAAGAGACTTTTGCTATAGGGTGGGTTGTATAACGTGCGGGTTTTTTCAGACCCCATTAGCTTTGCCATGGCAAAGTATGCTTACTAGAGACAGAAAGCAAGAAAATCACACACACACACACCCCCGGGGGAATGGCCATGCTGCAATCCCTCCTCCTTCAGTCTCCTCTTGGAATGTTGGGCATGCACATACACAGGCCTGCCGTGAGTTTTAAGCTGCAGGGTCCAGAACTCAAGCCACAGTTGACTATGTGGGAGTCCAGCACCTAACCATCTTGCAATCTGCTGGTCCCCCATTTACTGTCCTTTTTTTTTTTTTTTTTAAGAATTATTTTAACTTTACTTATTCTTTCTTTCTTTATGATTTATCTATTTCAATTTGACCAGAGAGGAACAGAGCACGTGCGTGCGAGAGAGAGAAAGCAAGAAACAAAGAGAGAGAAAGCCGCCAGGTCCAGGACCCGAACCATGGTCTGCATATGTGGGAGTCCAGCACCCTGAACGCCTGCTGGCCTGGCCCCATTTACCTTCTTTACACCACAATTGGTACTTGGAAGTCCCTCTTTGTGGGTGGAGGGTATTGCTGAGGCTTTATTTAATCATTCAGGTAAACGCGCTCTTTGGAAGTGTGTGATTCAGCGGCATGAGCATACTCAGGATCCAGGCAGTCAGCACCATTCTCATTCAGGAACATGCTCACCACCCCAAAGTCAGACCAGCACCCCACCCCACCATCTACTTTCTTTTCCCATGGGCCTGCCTTCTCTGGACATTTCATATACACAGTTGTATAATGTGCAGGTTTTTTCAGACCCCATTAGCTCTGCCGTGGCGTTTTCAAAGTCAGCCGCGCTGCCACAGGGGTTGGCAACAGCGTCCCCCCACAGGCAGGCCACATCTTGCACATCCACTTGTCAGCTCAGGGATGTTGGGGCTGTTTCTCCCACTTGGCTATGACGAACGCGCTGCTGTGAACTTGCACGTGTGAGCTTTTGCACAAACACGTTTTTAATTCTCTTGGTTATGTACCAAGAAGTAGAACTGCTGGGTCATGTCATCCTGTTTCATTTTTCTTTACCTTCCTTTTTTTTCTGCCGCAGGGTGCATGATTGTCGCCAGAG
>NW_006203774.1:3969-4837 GCF_000334495.1 Tupaia belangeri chinensis
GAAATCACTCCCCACAGGACACGGTCATGCGCAATCCCTTTTCCTCCAGACTCCTCTTGGGACTTTGGGCATGCACGCACACTCGCCTAGCATGATTTTCAAGCCGCAGTCGGCCACGTGGGGGTCCAGTACCTTGACCACCTTGCCACCCACTGGTGCCTCCTATGTCTGAGGAGCTGCTACTGTCTTCCAAAGCAGCTGCACCGTTTCCCATTCCCGCAGCGTAGAAAGGTTCCCATTTCTCCATGTTCTCATCAACACATCATCATCATCATCATCATCATTATTATTATGTTTTACAAACATTCCAGCATGTTGAATGGTACCTCACTGTGGTTTAGATAATTAGACTATTTTCAGAAGCACACTGGCTGTTTGTTCATCTTCTTTGGAGAAATGTCAGTTTGAATCCTTGGCCATTTTTTAATTGGGTCACCTGATTTTCAGGTTAGTTTTAAGTGTTATGTATTCTGGAAACAACGCCTAATCAGATGCAGGACTCACAAATGCTTCCTCCCGTTCTGGGGGCTGTCTTCCCACCTGAGATAGCATTCTCTGAGGACATAGGTTTGCCTGTGTGTGCACATGTGAACGTGAGCGAGACAGCAAGCACCCTCCACAGGTTTGCCTGTGTGTGCACACGTGAACGTGAGCGAGACAGCGAGCACCCTCCACAAGGCCAAGTCGTGCCACGATCCCCTTCCTCCGCTCCTCCACCCTGCCAAGATCCTGGCACATACACCAGGGATTTGAACCTCAGTTGGCATGTGGCTTCCAGCTCCACACTTGGGTATGCTACCAACTGGATCACAGAGGCTGGGCCAGGTTTTTACTCTGGGCTTGGTCAAACTTAACTACTTTTCCTGCT
>NW_006203774.1:4863-10898 GCF_000334495.1 Tupaia belangeri chinensis
TGCTTCAGATGACAGCTCTAAGAAATTTGTCTGGGGCAGGCAGGTAACATGTAGTTAAGGTGCTGGACTCGCAGATGGCTGACAGCGGTTCGAGTTCTGGACCTATGGCTTGCTTTCTCACTTTCCCCTTCTCTCACTCTCTTTCTGTTTGGTCAAATTAAAAATTAATAATAAATAATAACAACAAATAAAATTAAATAAAGAAATAATTTTTTAAAAATCACTAAGCTAGGCATAGTCGTGCATGCCAGAGTCCCAGCTATTCCAGAAGCTAAGGCAGAGGAACAGCAAGATAGTAAGACCCAGTCTTTAAAAGGAAAGAGAGGGCCCAGGAGGCGGCATAGCGGTTAAGGCGCCGGACTTCCACATAGCCCACAGGATTTCGAGTCCCAAAACTGGCAGCTTGCTTTCTCTTTTCCCTTCTCTCTCTGTATGTCTCCATCTGGTGAGTACACACACCTGCTCTCTCTCTCTCTGGTCAAAGTAAAAAGCAAAAACAGATAAAATTAAATAAATAATTCTAAAAATATTTGTAAAAAGTCACTAAAATGCTAATGCCAAACTGCAAATATGTCTACCTATGTTTTCTTCTAAGCGTTTTATAGCTTTAGTTTTTACGTTTAGATCTGAGTCATTGCAAGAACAAAGCTCCGACTTCACTCTTTTGCAATTGGATACAGAATTACCCCAGCACCACTCTCTTGGTGCCACGCACGTTTCACCCCCAAGGTTTTTCTACAACAGGGCAGATCATCGTGTATGACTGTGGACAGGGGAGGGCCGGTCCCACGGTGCAGCGGCTGAACACACTACACAGGGGGCTGGACCCCGCACGGCTGAGCTGGTTTGAGTCCCGGCCTCGGTGGTAAAATCCGTCTGGTGTGCATGTACATGAACCCCAAATCCTGACAGGATGGAGAAACAGAGCAAAAAGGATCGTGGCGTGACCACACCCCACTGGGGGCAGGTGTTCTCCTCTCTGCCTCTCTGGTGACCCAATGTGCCCTCTAGCAATTAAAAAATAAAGTACAAGAGGACAGTTTTAGTCTGGCTTTAAATATTCGTGAACAAGGAGAAGCCATTCTCATCACGGCGCACAGTGACTAGAAGACAGGCAAATCCCTTTCAGAGAAAGTTGCATTTCAGCCGCCTGAGAGATAGCCAAGTGGAACGTAAGTCTGCATTCCCAGAGAGGGCTCAGGCTGGAGACCGGAACCGGGCACCATCACCATTCCGAACACGTGGCCACGGGGGCATGGAGCTTGGGCCCCAGATCCCACACGGCCAACAGTATGTTCGAGTTCCGGAGCTCAAACAACACACTGGGCGTGTGGGGGTACACGCCGAACCCTGAGAGGAGAGTGGAGAAGGGGTTCTCACTTTCCCTCCCCATCTCTGTCTCTGGTGAACACACACACCCGCAGGAAAAATTAAAACACTTCAAACACAGACGGTTTCAAAGCCTGGGGATCTCGTAAGATCAACAGGGACGGAGTGTGGCAGGAAACGGCGGTGAGGACGGAGGCAGGCACGCCATGACACACAGGATGAGGACGATGGGCAGGTTCCGCGTTTGTGCCTGGAGACCTCCCTGTACCCTGGACAGACCCAGGCCTGTGATCCAGGCCTGGCCGAGGCTGGCAAAGGCACCAAGACCCTGTTGGGAATGATCTGTCTCTCAAAGAAGAAATAAACTTTAAGAAAAAAGGACTGAGATGGGGGCGTTAGCCAAGTTGTAAGTCCAGGAGACGAGAGAGGGCTGAGAGCACAGCCTCTGCTAGACCGCAGCCACAGACCGTGGCACTGCAGTGGCTCCAAAGACACCTCTCAGGGCGCCGGCTTCCGCAGTGAAATGAGACAGGAAGCAGCACGCTGATGGAAAGTGAGGAGTGATCTGGAGGTTGGAGGGGAAAAGGAGCAAGTACCACCGAGGCCAGACTGAGAGCAGATGGACCAGGAACTCGAGGGGGCCTCAAAATGCAACTTGAGTCAGAGAATCCGGCTGGCCCCATGGCCTAGCGGTTAATGAAGGGAGCCTGATCCCACACGGCCAACCGTGCGGTTTGGACCCTGGCCCTGGTGGATGGAAAACAGGCCGGACCCGAGCTCAGCCTGCCCCAAATCCCAACAGGACAGAGAAACGGCAGAGAAGGGGCTGCAGCGTGACCACGCCACCGGGGTTGGTCTTCCACTTCCTTTCTCTGGCAAGCACACATACTCTCTGACAAAATAAAAAAGTACAAGTTTATTTTCAAAAACACTGAAACTCACGCAAAGTTTCTCCACAATACAAATTTTCTGTATTTTTTTTTTCTTTTCGTTAAGTTTACTGTCTTGATCTGGAGTAAAGCCATAGAAAACTGTTTGGTTTAGCTCCCAGCAGCCCGCTCCTGAGCTCTGAGGAAGCTTGCCTTCTTCTGGGCTACCCGAGCTTTCTTCTGGGCGAGGGACATTTGGGGACGAGTCCACCTCTTTTTTTAACTTCTTTCTTGGGCATCTTTTCATACACTGGGTCTCTCGTACAGCAGCGTGAGCTTTCTCCTACATCTCCTCCACCGAGTCTGGAGTTACGTTGTTCTTATGTGCCGAGAGGACAGTTTCCTGTCGCGTCGTCATCTTCTTCCCTCAGGGGACGCGTGTGGTCTGCCACGTTCTGGCCCATCATGTGCTCCGATGGACTTCTGTATTAAATGCCTTGCTTCCAGAATCAACCAGGGAATGGTGCGGTCCTCTGAGGGGCAGATAAGCCTCCATCCTCCGCTCCCTTCAGGGCCCCAAAAACTTTACTGCTATGGTGGTTCTGGCAAGGCCTGCATCCCAACAGCAGCTGAAGGCACCAGGCTGACCATCGATGCGTTCTCCATTGTACTCGTCTCCGGTCACTTCCACTTGGCCTTCATGGATCTTGTCCCGGCCAAACTACTGAGAAGCCTGCGGGCCAGCAGCAGGCCAGTCCAACACGCTGCAGCGTCATCTGCCAGGCCAGCCTTCATGCCATGTTTTGGAAGTTGGGGTAAGCTTCGCAGAATATCATACCCCCTTCTCCACGGGCATGAGCAATCTGACAGCGACACCTGTTAGTTACACGAACTATCCTCCTGTACTTATTTTCATGCTGGATTCCGCACATAGTAATCAGTTTTACTCTCTTGTCATCTTCTAAATTTCTCTTGGTATCCCTTAAAGCAGGCCTGACTCTTGACAGCTCTAACAAATCCCATCTGGCGGAACAGAGACAGTGGCTGCGGCTGACCTGCAGGTCCACAAGGAGTATGGGGGAAACGTCATAATACACATTTTCCATTAATTTTCTTTGTGTTACTGAGCAGCATTTAGGGCTGACCTGACCACAGTGGTCATTAATGGGGACTGAGAAGGGCTAGCTCTCAGCTCACTTTCAGCTCCAAAGTGCAAGTGCAGGACACCAACCCCCCAATGTATGAGGAAAACACTGGCAGAACCGGGCAGAGGATAGCCAGTAACACGGTAAGAGGAGATTCCAATACCTTGCTTTCAACAAGGGATGGGACCACCAGACAAAAAGGTCAAAGGGCTTGGGCTTAGAGTGGGCAACTCTACAGACCAACTGAAACTAAGAAACACCCAGAATACCCCACGTGACCTGGCTGAGCACGAATCTCTCTAAGTACCAAGGAATGCTCTCCAGGACAGTGTATGAGGCACAAAGCGGATCTTCACAAACTTAAGAAGGCTGAGATCATACCAAGAATCTTTTCCAACCACAATGGAACAAAACTGGAAATCAAAAACAGTAGGAAAATTAGAAAATTCACAAATATGTGGACAGTCAGTAATACACTTGAACAGCTAGCTACTGGCTCCAAGAAGTCACGATGGAGATCAGAAGATTACCTTGAGACAAATGAAAACAGAAACTGCGGACAGCCATGGGGGAGTCCAGCGCCCTTAACGACATTCCAAAACTTCCGCCATAGCAAAAGCAGTACAGACAGGGATGTGTGTAGAGGCGAACACCTACATTAAAATACAAGGGGCCGGCCCAGCAGCCTAGAGGTTAAGAGAGCCAGATCCCACATGGCCAACTCTACAGTTCAAATCCCATCCCTGCTGCCTTGTAAAACACACTGGGCATGGTGTGAACGCCTAAATCCCCAGCATGATGGATAAACGGAGGAGAGAGGATGGCACGTGAGCACACCTAGCGGGGGTTCTGGCTTACTTCTGGTAAGTACACACATACCCTCTGGCAATTAAAAAAAAAATCAGAAAGAAGTACAGCTAACAGTTGATCTTCAAGGGCTGAGGGTGGTGGTCTCCACCCTCAATGGGAAATCTGAATACAGCTTTTGACCCTCCCAAAAGTTGAGTCTACTATTGACCAGAAGCCTCACCAATAACCTAAACAGGCGATTAAATTGTTTTGTATTTTATATGTATGAGGGGTAGGCCTTCACAAGTTCATGACATGGTATATTTCAAACAATTATGCAAAGATTTCAAAATTTGTTTGTACCTAAGTAAACTAAAACTTTTTTTCGGAAGAATTCTTTCTTATTTAACTTTATTTACTTATTTCATTTTAATCTGACCAGATAGGGACAGAGTGAGTGAGAGAGAGAGATGGAAAGTGAGAAAGCAAGCTGCCAGGTCCAGGACTCAAACCACAGTCAGCCATGTAGGAGTCCAGCGCCCTTAACCACCACACCACCTGCCAGTCCCAGTAAACTTATACTCGAATTCCATTATTTCACCAATTTTTTGAAATCCCTTTGTATTATATACTGTCTTCTTACAATAAAGCTGAAGGAAGAAAACATTAAGAAAATCATAAGGAAGAGAAAACACATTTGCAGCACTTTCTGAAAAACATCCAGGTGTAAGTGGAACCAGGCAGTGTACTCTCGTATTGTTCGAGGTGACTGCGGCAGAGGAGAGAACTACACAGACAGAGACGCGTGGAGGGATGGGGAGCCCAGGAGCCGTGATTCACCGCAAACGGGGAGGAGTAGCTGGTGACATCGGAGGCCGCGAGGCTCCGTGCCCTGTCTGACGCTAAAGGCAGAAGGCAGGGATCTGGAGTAGCAAAGAGGGACGGAGGAGGACAGCCTGCCTCCCGCCCACTCTGCTGGACGGGCTTCGTTCTCTAAGTCTGGCAATCAATTCTCGTGGCCTCCCAGGTCAACTCCGTGTTCTGCACAGAGCGAGCAGCTCACAGATTTTCAGATATCTGTACTTTCCTTCGGCCTCTATTCCACTGTCCAGGGCCTCCAGCACCAACCAGACAAAAAAAAATCTTACTATTCTTCCTTTCAGAGAACAAAAGTTTTTTGGTTTCTTTTTTTTTTTTTGGTTGTTTTTTTTTGTTGTTTTCTGTTATAGGGTACATGTGCTTGCCAGAGAGGGAAAGTGAGAAATCACCCTGAAGGGGAGATGGCCACACCGGAATCCCTTCTCTTCCAGTCTTCTCTAAGGATTTTGGGCACATATGCACACACACCTGGCGATTTTCAAGTCACTGGGTCCAGGACTCAAACCACAGTCAGCCCTGTGGGATCAGCACCTGAGCTCCATGCCACCTGCTGGCCTGCACAGAAAATATTCCATGGGTGGGGCTTGCCATTATGCTTCAGGTGTTCAGACAGGGGCACCACTGGGGCGCTGGTGAAGTTTTCCCGGTGTATCTGCCCCAAGCCTCAGCGAACGTTCTCAGAAGTCTCTCATTATAAGCAGATGTTATCGTTCAATAAGGAAAAACTCTTAAGATCTCCAAAAAAGGCTACTGTTTGCTCTCTACGAGCCCACCTCTGCTCTGCCCGACCACGTCGGCCTCTCGGCAGCCAGTGCTCTGACCGGGCTGCCTTCAAGATCACACTGGGTAAAGCCACAGTTCTGCAAAGAGATGCCCTAGGATTTTGATCCCACTTGTTTAAAATTCCCCAGGGGAAGTTCTACTTGTCTGGGTGCAACAGTTCTGACGCCCACCACGCAGACAGCTCACTCCACTTTAATTCCTTAGTCAGAAGGGCGTGAACGTTGCACCTGCTGTCGCTCCC
>NW_006203774.1:10911-27075 GCF_000334495.1 Tupaia belangeri chinensis
CAGTAAGGCAGGAACGAGGTCTATTTTTCCCTTGCCAATTGATCTGCCTGGTCTGCCACCATGGATTTCATCCTCAAGATCAACTTGTCTTGTTTATTTTTCTAAGAGAGATTTTTGCTATCGGGTGAGACAGAGAGATAGAAAGCGAGAAATCACCCCCCAGGGAATAGCCACACCATAATCCCTTTTCCTCTTGGGATCTTGGGCACGCTTGCACAAACGCCTGGTATGAGGTTTAAGCCACTAGGTCTGGGACTCAAACCTTGGTCAACTACGTGAAAGTTCAGCGACCATTATACCCTCTGCTGGTCCCCCCCCCCTTTTAATAGTTTTTTTTTTTTTTTGCCACAGGGTGCATGTGCTCACCAGACAGGAACAGTCAGACAGTGAGAATGAAAGTGAGAAATCACCACCACCACCCCAACCCGCGGGGGATGGCCACACCATAATCCCTTTTCCCTCATTCTCCACCCAGGATTTTGGCCACGCATGCACATGCACCTGGCTTGAGTTACAAGCCGCCAGGTTCGGGACTCAAACTGCAGTCAGCTACGTGGGAGTCCAGTGACATAACTGCTAAGCCATCTACTGGCCCCAATCTTGTCCCTTCTTTTTTTTTTTTTTTTTTTGGAGAGATTTTCACTGTAGGGCGCGTGCGCTCGCCAGACAGAGAGAGACATAGAGACAGAAAGCGAGAAATCACCCCCCCAGGGGGGATGGCCACACCGCAATCCCATCTCCTCCATTCTCCTCTCGGGATCTTGGGCACGCACACACACGTGCCCGGCGTGAGTTTTAAGCCACTGGGTCTGGGACACGAACCGCGGTCGACTACGTGGGAGTCCAGCGACATAGCCATTACGCTAACTGCTGGTTCCCAATCTTGTCCCTTCTTAAAATGAGTTATTCATTTGTGAATGGCTAATTCCTTCCAGGCATCTCACCCATACACTTTTCATAAACCATTCTCCAACCCAAGTTTTGCCAGAAATCTGAAGTGTGTTTTGCTTCTGCTGCAGAATTCATGTTGTCCTGATGGGGCCTTCTTACAAACACGTCTTATTCTTCTCCCTCAACTAGACCTCGTTTGGACAAGTTACCACAAGTTATTATGAGGTTATTTTGAGGCCAAAATAACAAAATTAAAAGCCATACAAAGTTTTTTCATAACATAAACTTCCCCGTGAACTTTGAGAAGCGCTTCTTAGTGTCTGCTTCAATCCGTTAGCATTTCACTTTGGCCCTAACAATGAGGTGACTGAGCGAGGCTGGCCAACAGCTGACACCACCGTGCCTGACTGCAGGCAGAGCTGTGGCTC
The DNA here is from genome assembly GCF_000334495.1 of Tupaia belangeri chinensis. Classification (NCBI taxonomy): domain Eukaryota; kingdom Metazoa; phylum Chordata; class Mammalia; order Scandentia; family Tupaiidae; genus Tupaia; species Tupaia belangeri. The sequence continues at coordinate 12,231 of NW_006203774.1, forward strand.
GCTTCAAAAGCATATTCTCTTCGGCAATCTTCTTCTCTCCTGTGTAACGTAGGAATCATCTGTTATTTTTAAAGTCTTTAAGAAAAAATCTGGCCCTTGAAAAGTGCGTATCTTGACAATTTTTCTTCACTGGCTAATGGGTTATTAAACTTTTCCATTCCTCCAGTTCAGGCGTGTCCCATGGTCCAAGGTCATCCGTGAATATTGACAAAAAGGAAGGCAGTGATGGGTTCACGGGAGCATCAAGAGCTTTCAGTATTGCCGAAGATCCCGATGTGTAGTCCAAATAAAATACTGATTCGATGCCGAAGATATACATAAATAAGAAACCTAACTTCGATCCAAAAAAGAGCCATTATTTTTGGAAAAGAATTTAACTTTTAGGAAGTGGAAACCATTCCACAAAACTGTGTAAACAATTGGCTTAAAGATAACTAGAGACACGAGGTCCCTGCAGATGTATGTGTCGTGGTCAGTGACGAGGCTGTGTGCTCAGCTTAGGCCGTTCCCTTGTTCTCCTTCCCTTTTAAACCGAGAGGGAGAGGTCTACGTACCACACTGGGAACGGGCAGGCCACCTCCTGTCTGTCCTCCTTCCTTTTGGGACTCCAGGCACACAGGCACTCACACACACGCTCACAAGCCCAGCTGAAGCTGTCGGGTCCAGGCCTCGAACCACAAGGCTGGCGATGTGCAATGCATCTTCCTCCACCACCAGGCCACAAAGCCAGCCCTAGGATATGTTGTTTTCTCAAAGTTTCTTTTCCTATTTCCAACCTATGAATAAAGAATGCACAGCTGCTTCGCAGATGTATCATCCCAGTGTTTAGATTTCATTCTTTCTAGCTTCATTCTGCTAGAGGTTTTGGATTTTGTATTTCCATCTGGTTTTTGACCTCCCTCAGTTTAGGTTCTGCCTCCTCACATCTTACTCTATTTTAGTCCATTATAACAGAATAAAAAAAAAATCAAATTTGAAACATCTAACTTTTTCTAAAGCTCAAACGTTATAAAGCCAAGAACGAAACAGAGAATTTACAGAAAGGAATGCCATGTGGTAACTAAGGCGAGAGGGCGACACCTTCAGAACTTCGCTCCTATTTTCCAGGCTGTCGGGAAAGTCAGGGCGCATTTTTGTACAGAAAACCAGGAAAATACATCATGACTTCCCTGACAACCTGGTACTCACCCCAGGCCCAGATTATGTTCTTAGATTTCAGGTTTTGACATTCAGGTAGAACACATGACCAAGACCTCTATTTAATTTCACTTCCTAAAATGATGATGCAGACATTTAGCAGTAAGAAACACAGACCAACGTACACCGTGTACACAGAACGTCTGTCGATGCTCTCTCTGAGCATATGGACAAGAGGGGCTTTTCCTTTTCAGTGGGGCTTTTGTGCTTCAATTTGTTCTGTTAGCATCACTTTTGTCATCGGAAAGGAAAAAGGACTTTAATTCCAAAGAGAAACTTTCACGGAAAGGAATGACCTGAAATGTCTACATGCCGTCATCAATGAAGTTTGAGCAACGTTCGGTACAACAGGGGCAACTTCCTATTTCGGATTACCCAGCACCCCGCGAGCACGGGCCAGGGTGCGTCTCTCCATTTAGAATCTGACTCCACCACTGCCCCAGATGGGCTTACACACATTCACTTTCGGTCGCTATGGCAATATTGCTCGTACTTTTTCCCTTCTTGTGCTATCACAAAATAGACTGTAAATGTATTCTCGGCATTTGGGGCACACAAGCATGTGCACCTGCAGTGACTTTCAAGCCACCAACTCCACGTGGGGCTTCAGGCCTAACCACCACGCCACCTGCCGGCCCCTCAATTCCAACTATAAGGTCATTGGGAAAAGCCGTGATCTGATTTTCTATGCAAAGAACAGGTCGTGGCTTTCCCAACAACCTACGTTTTTAAGAAAAACATGGCAATGCTGTGGACAAACCCGTCCAAGTCACCATCACCAATGAAACATGAGTGTACTTCAGAAACAAGAGAAACGAAAGGGGTAACTTTTTAAAATATCAGTCACCGGTAGTCATGAGCATTTTTTCATGTTTTTTCTATCAAAAATGCATCATAACTTTTTGACGCCTCAATATATGGGAAAGGTTTTAGATAATTTTTTTTTTGGAGAGGTTTTTGCTATAAGGCGCGTGCGCTCGCCAGAGAGAGAGAGACAGAAAGTGAGAAATCACTTTTTTTGGAGAGGTTTTTGCTATAGGGCGCGTGCGCTCACCAGACAGAGAGAGAAAGAGAGATAGAAAGTGAGAAATCCCCCCCCAGGGGGGATGGCCAAGCCACAATCCTCCTCCTTTCTCCTCTCGGGATCTTGGGCACGCACGCACACGCACCCGGCGTGAGTTTAAGCCACCGGGTCGAGGACTCGAACTGCGGTCGACTACATGGGAGTCCAGTGACATGGCCATTACTCTAACTGCTGGTCCCTAGATAAATGTTTTTAAAGTGACTGTATTCTACTGTTAACGTGCAAAGGGAAACACCGGTCACATCAAGGAACACCAGTCAAGTTACTGTGGGGCGGGCCTGCAGCCTGGGGATTCAACGGCACTGGTTCCCACGTGGCTGAACATGATTTGAATCCTGGCCTTGGCAGCTTGAAAAAACATTCTGGGTGCATGTGCCTGTGTGCCCCTAACCCCGACAGGAGGGAGAAATGGAGAAGGGACCACTCATTGTGTCGCTGGGTCTTTTTCCTTCCCCCTTTAATTTTTTTTAGATTTTTGCCATATGGCACACGCACTTGCCAGAGAAAGAGAGAAATCACCCCCCCTTCAGGGAGGATGGCCACCCCATAATCCCTTCCCCTCCATTCTCCTGGCACGATTTTGGGCATGCAAGTGGGTCAAGCTGCTGAGTCCGAGACCTGAACCAAGGTCTGCCTTGTGGGGATCCAAGCACCCTAACCACCACGCCACTCGTTGGCCAACCACGCTTGCCCTCTGCAGTTAGCGTTGAAAAATTTCCAACACATTCTAAATCTCAAAAAGAGAAGTAAGATTACTTAATTATGAAACTTCGTTCCAATTTAAACCATCCAATATTGTTATTTAGACTTCGAGTGACGATTTTTACTAAGCACCTCAGGTACAGCAAACACAGGCATGTTCACCTATTGTATGTGAGAATGGGCAATTAAAAACAGGTACATGTGTGTGCACGCGTGCACATATGTGTGGTGTGTTGCGTATACATTCTCAACTTACAGCTATCCTCCTCCATGTGACGACTAACACACGGAGCAATTCTGTGGTTAAGAGCATGGACTCTAAAGCCAGACTGGGCTTAAACCCACTCAGGTATGCGTTAGCAGAGCCATCCGGACCAGTCGCTGGACCAGTGTCCTCACCTGAGTGCCACTCGGGAGGCTGGGACCACACAGGAGGCCGCGGGCAGTTCCAGGCCAAGCTGAACACAGCCAGTACAGTGCCACACCCGTGACCCGAGCGAACTGGGCAGCTATGCCAGAGGACCACGGCATGCAAGACCACGAGAGAAGTGCCTGTCTCCAGGTCTGTCCCACGGCACAGCCGTTAGGCACTGTGCGATCGATGGTGGCCAGATCCCACTCGCACAACCACCGTTCAAACCCCAGCTCCAGTGGCTTGAAAACACTCCAGGCACTTGTGCGTGTGGGCCCCAAATCCTGACGGGGTGGAGAGGTAGAAGAAAAAGCCTAGTGTGACCATGCCCCCGGAGGGCACTTTCTCTCTGTGGTAAACACCTGCACCCTCTAGTAAAAATAAAAATAAAAAACCCATCTCTGTCTCCCACTTGACCTGCTCTCTCCCTCTCTTCCCCTCAAAAAAGGGGAAAAAAACGGTCCAGTACATAATAAACACGTTAGGTATCATTGATTCATCTCAATCTTTAATTGCTCGACATTCCTTAAACTAAAGTCTATTTACCTTTCCATGTGAATAATGGCAAAGATTAATTTAAAACTTCACAGGGCCGTGCCAGCACGCAGCATGGTGGCTGGGATGCTGGGCTCCCACACGGCGCCAGTCCAAGACCTGGCAGCTTGTTTTCTCGCTTTCACTTTCACTCTCTCTCTCTGGTCAAATTAAAAACAATAACAAATAAAATAGAATAATTCTTTTTAAAAATGGACAAAATTCAAAATCTGCTACTCTAAGTAAATATTACAACACTAGTGCTTTTTATTGAGTTTTTTGTTTTATCTAATGTTTTCAAGGTTTGTTAAATTCCAACTCCATAAAACTAAGGTGTATTTGAGTTCCGGTGGAAACGGTAATCACACAGGTACAGGCTCAAAGAGGATTAAGTAAAATACACCTACCCTAAACCTCCACTGAGCATAACCAGCACACACTGGAAACCAACGCTGAGGTGACCGAATGGGAGCTGTACAATACCAGGGCAGCTTCGGGCTGGGTGTGTGTCCGAGGGGCTCTAGAAGGAACGTAAGGGGCAATTAGGTAAACTTGTCTGAAATCAGTACGAACACGAGATGCTGTTTTACCTCCAGTTTCTAACCCCAACTGTGGCTGGTTAAATCTCCCATTTTTTCCTCTTAAGTACATATTGAAATATTCCTATATAGCTTTCCAAAGGTTATTAAACATTTCCATCCCAAATTAAATTAACTATAGTTTAAACTTTCATTATCAACCTTTTTTTTTTTTTTTCTGGCTATAAGGCATATGCGCTTACCGGAGAGAGACAGTCTCTCAAAGAGAGACAGACAGGAAAAAACGAGAACTCACTGCCCTGCCCCCAGGGTAGGTACCCGTGGCACAAGCCCTTCTCCTCCATCCTCCTCTCAGGATCTCGGGCATGTGCGCACCTGTGCCCAGCGTGATTCGGAAGCCGCCAGGTGTGGGACCTGAACTGCGGAATCTGCCATGGGATCCAGCATCTTAACTACCACATCAAACAAAGAATTTTTAGGGAAGGTAAACCGGCCCTTAGGAGAACAGAGATAAAATAGTTTTGTGGCAATATCTTTTTTTTTTTTTTATTCTTTGGTTTTTTTTTTTTTTGGAGAGATTTTCACTGTAGGGCGCGTGCGCTCGCCAGACAGAGAGAAACATAGAGACAGAAAGCGAGAAATTACCCCCCGGGGGGATGGTCACACCGCAATCCCTTCTCCTCCATTCTCCTCTCGGGATCTTGGGCTCGCATGCACACGCGCCCGGCGTGAGTTTTAAGCCACCGGGTCCGGGACACGAATCACGGTCGACTACGTGGGAGTCCAGCGACATAGCCATTACGCTAACTGCTGGTTCCCTGTGGCAATATCTTTTGACCAGACTCAATCTTTTCTGGCTGCAGAACTCCCAGGAATGAGGCTGTGACAATGAGTTCTTTTGGGAGGCTCTGCTTTTAAACAGGTAAAATTCTGGAGGAAAAATATCCTACTCAAATGCCTTTGGTGCAAAATAATTTGTATGCCATAGTATATTCTGGACCCCTCTGTCATCAACACCAACCATGCTTTAAATTAACTTTAGTCATTATTCACACTGCATTCAAACCATGAGCAACAGAAAATTCCTTAGGACGAACTCAGTCAAGAAAGCACTTGTAGTAAGTTGAGCGTTTAAGACAACCTGAAGTTTTTTCTTTTTTAATACTCTCACAACAGAAAGGAATTTTATATCATGAATAAAGTATTTTTTTCTGCCGATGGGTAGCAAAGGTTAAAACAGATATTGCATGCTGTTGCGGAAGAATACAGGCAAGCAGTGTTGGTCAGAATGTGAATTTGCGAAGCGACTGCAGGGCAGCCACGCGACGCCCAGCAGATCAGCACGGCTTCTCTTACAGTAAGCGCATTTCTCCGAACCGATGCCGTAAATCAGAAAGTCTCCCAGAAGACAACACTAGGGGGGTAATGCAAAAGAAGAAAACCCGGAGGGGCCACCCTGGGAGCGGCCACCTGTGGAGCAGCAGTGAAGTGCTGTGTAGAGGGAGCTGGAGCCCATAGGGCCAACTCTGGTTCGAGTCTGAATCCTGGCCCCAGCACAAACTGTACCGGTGGTCTTGGCAGAACGGAGAGGGAGGAAAGAGGGAGCAGCATGGCCAGGCCCCGCTGACAGCTGCTCTGTCCTTCTCTCCCTAGCATACCTCTGGCAAATTTTTAAAAACAACTAGAACAACCTATTCATCAATGCAAAGTTGATAAATAAAGTTAAGGTAATTGGTAAATAAAATAAGAATGTATATCCATAAAACGACTACTAATTAGCTACTAAAAAGAATGAGGAAAGAAAGGCCTGCCGGGTGGTCTAGTGGTTAAGGGAACTCCAGATCCCACACGGCCGACCACGGTTCTAATCCCAGTCCCAGTGTCTTAAAAAACATACCAAGCGCGTGTGCGTGCATGCCCCAAATTCCAAAAGGATAGAGAAATGGAGAAGGGACTGCCACACGACCAAGCCATTAGAGCGAGCTTTCCCTCTCCCTCTGTGAGCACACATGCCCTCTGACAAAGGGGAGAGGGGGTACCTCTTACATACTCAATGAAAACAGGAGGTTAAAGAAAGCATGCATCATTTGACTTCATTTTGAGTAAGAGATAAGAAAGAAATGAAGGCAAAGAAAAGCAAGATTATACTTACCTTTATACTTTAAAAAAATTTGCCAGAGTGTGTGTGCATTCACCAGAGAGGGACAGGGACAGAAAAAGTAAGAAGGCACCCCCTCCAAGAGGGGATAGCCGTGCCGCAATCCCTTTTCTTCCATTCTCCTCTCGGGACTGGGCACACACACACCCTGTGTGATTCTCAAGCCACTGCTCTGGAACGCAAACCGCAGTCACGTGGGATCCAGACACCTTAGCCACCACGCCACCGGCTGGCGCAATCTCTACACTTTAAACAGACAGGCATCTTGGGGAGGGCAAGATGGACTTAGAAAAGACTCGCTTTCGACTTCGATGATGTGTTGTTTTAAATTTCATGTAACTTCTGTTAGCATTTTAAAAAAAGGTTCTATGATAACAGAGAAACTGTACTGGAACGTCAACAGGTGTATTAGCATGTTAAAAGCTCTGAGAAGATCCGCAGTAAGTAAATTTCACAGTAACAGGTGGTACAAGAAAAACCAAAATACTACCCTCGATTATTAAGCGAGAGAAGAGTTAACGTTTAGGCTTCGACCACGGAGAAAGATCGTGAAAGACAGAGGGTTTACACTAGATCTTGAAGCATTCATGCGGGAGGTCTAAGGCAGCATAGAATGCATACTTTTCCATTTTCTAGTTGTCACATTAAAAGGCAGAAAGAATCAAGTGAAATTGATTTTAATGTTATTTTTTGAACCAAATGTATCCAAAACAGTATCATCTCAATATGTAGCCAACATTTTAAAAGCCTAACAGGATATTTTACGCTCCTCTCTGGGGAACTACCTTCACAAACCTGGTGCAACTTACAGTCCACGGCACCACGCACCGGATGACCCACAGTGCAGGTGTGTCCAGCAGCCACCGTGGCACTGGCTACCGCGCGGACAGGCAGTCTGAGGCTTCTGAGCGCAGACCTGGGCACGAGGGGACTCGGGCGAGTGAGTGAGCAGCAGGTAAGTGTGGCCGAGAAGGCCACGGCCGGGATCCGGCCACTCCGAGATCATTTGACTTTTGTATTACAAGCAAGAAACCAGAGAAAAACAGTGACCGAGTAGCAGTGATAACTAAACCACCGTTTCGGGAAGATGAACTGTTTTTCTTTACTCAGATACAAATACGAATTCATGATGCATTTTTTCGCAACATTTTTATTATATCAAAGATTACTAAAATGGGAAGTAGAAAAAATAAAATTGGTCCCACGATCATACTTTGTAGATTTGATGTACCTATGAGAGACTTCCTGATAGTTACTGTTGAGATATTTTTATTTCATGACATTTGGAAATCATTTCTTTTTTGTAATTCAGAACTGTAATTCAAAAGCTCACCAAAGTCTAACAGCCTTACTTTAACATCTCTTACTGGAAGCTTCTTTTAAACAGGAATTTAAAATATTTTAAAACAAAGACAAACTGAAAACGCGATCTTACACTCCTAAAATGTATTACAAGAAACTTCCTCGCCACTAGAACTACCTACAGACTTCAACACACATGAAACTACGGTAACTATGCATGTGTCTGACAGATCCTTAACTCCCAACCGGACAGTCTAGTCGCACCCCAGACTTCACCTAAAGGTGAGAGGAAAAGAAACTGATGCTCAAAAGGAGAGCCCAGAACAGGGCATGGGGAGGCGGCCGCTTCCGGTGCCCCTGCGAGGCTGCCAAGCTGGGAGCCAGAAACCTGGCGACGTCGTCCCACAAAGGCCCCACCACCTGAACTTCAGCCACCAGCTGCTCGGCTGTCAAGACACGGGACTGTCTTCTTTCTCAAAGCAGGGAAGTCACCTTAACGCTCACGCGCCCATTCACTCTCTGAGGCCAGGAGGCTGGGACCCAGGTTGGGCAGCATGGCACCCAGCTGGCACCACTGCCTGCGGCTGGGCCACCAGTGGCCATCACTACACACAGAGAATGAGAGCCGCCACCACTGAGCTGCCGCTGTTTTCAGACTTCGCGAGTCCTCCAGTAACGTTGTTCTTCTATCGTCCTTTAAAAGCAGCAAAAAACTGCTGAGAAAGTCCCGCATCCTTTGACAAACCTCCTCCCTCCTCTGGTCTCGGCTCTGCCCTGTTTCTGAGGGTCTTCTGAAGCAGGGGTGGGAGACAGGCAGGTCCCCTGCCACACACTCCTGTGAGCACCTCAGGACTGCCTTCTGGAAATCTCTCAACTTCGCCAGAAGGCACGTGTGCTCCCAGAGAGAGGAAAAAAAGGCAGTGACAGTGAGGAAGCACCCTCATGGGGTGGTCATGCCTCCCAGCTCCCTCCTGCCAGGATTCTGGGCCACATGCATACATGCCTGGCGTGTTTTTCCTGCTACAGGGTCTGAGACCCCAAACACACGACGGCATGTGTGACCCAGCCGGCTCTACCACCACGCCACAGGCAGCCCCTCCTGTAAATCTTAACATAGCTCCAATTAAATAAACACTTAATATCAATCTTCTTTTTTAAAAAAAATTGTCAAAGGGCATGTGTGCTCATGGTGGGGGGGGAGAAAGAGCATATGTGAGCTCACACAACCCCCTCCATGGAAGACGGCCACACTGCAAGGCCTTCTCCAGCCTCCCCTCAGGATTTTGGGCACGCACCCCAAGTATGTTTTTCAAACCACTGGGTCCAGGACTCACTCCGCAAAATTGGCCATGTGGGACCAGGTAGGACCAGTCGAGACCAGTCGAGACCAGTCGCCTTAACTGCTGCGCCAGCTGCTAACCCGGATGTGCCTCTAACTGCGGTTCTCAGGGCTCTGTTCTGCACTCTGCTGTCTACACCGGGAGCCGATGGGAGGTCCCCAGCCCATGAGACTGCACACCAACGGTGCGACCTGTGCACTGCGCTTCAGACTCCACAACCACAGCCTTGACCAAGGTCAAGGACCAAGACAGACTGCTACCGTGCCCTGCCCACGTCATCTTCCCTTTGGGGAACCACCGCGGCCCACCAGTGACTGCAGGAAGACGTCGCTCGGTCCGACGGGCTCTGGCTCGCGGACCGCACCACGCCTGCCCCTGCCGGCCCACTCTCCCTGCAGGCCCAGTGGGCGCTCTGCGCACCTGGAGAGAAATCCCCCTTGTCCTCCTGAACCCACGGCCCCCAGGCCCCTGTACGCTGCAGCTGCCAGTGGCTGGCCCCTTTTCTCGCACGGCCCCTGGTCCGTTGCAGCTGCCAGTGGCTGCCCTCTTACCTGGAAGTGTGGCCCAAGGCAGAGAACAGAGGAGAAAACCACAACTACATCACGTGAACACAGGGCCAATCACGGCCATTCTCGGTCTTTAAAAAACTGTGGGAGACTTTCTCCCTTTAAGCCGGTTTGAGATGGGGCTTGCCTCCTGCAAGCAAAAACTACCCAAGAGGGCCAAGGGCCACAGCACAACCCCTCTCCTCCGTTCTCTTGGGGTTTGGGCACGCGCAGAGGCGTCCGGCGTGTCTTCCCAGTTGCTGGGTCTGGGACTCAAACCACCCATCAGCCATGTGGGATCCGACACCTTAACCACCACACGACCGACCTCTATCGAGGTTAATGATGTGAGGCACACTGGATATTGTGTATCCACCCAATCTAAAACGACCCACGGGACTGGCCGACGACTACCCCACAACTCACCCTACCCAGACTGTTGGTCTATGAGAACTGTCCGCTTAGACCAGCGAGAACTTGAGGGGAGGGGAATAAGAGAATTCAAAACGCTGGGAATCAGCCTGGCCTACCAAGTTACGGGAAAACCCACCCAAAAATAAATATTCCTCTACACCGCTTGAAATTTTTCACTTGGTAAACAGGTTTAACATCCTCATTTTAAAAATAGCTTTTTCAGCCCCAGTCCTGGTGCCGTAGGTAATAGGGTGCCCCTGAGTGATGCTGGAGCCTCATGGAGATGCCCAGGTTCAGACCCTGGGTCGATCTGGACATACTGGGCATGCCCACAGGGAACCTGGTCCTGGCAGGCTGAGGGGCTGGGGAGGACCGTGCTGTGGCTAGACCCTGCTAAGGCTGTGCTCGTCTCTCCTCCCTCTCCCGCCCTCTCTCGGGAACTGAATGAACTTAAAACAGAAAAAAAAAAAGGGAAGGAAGGAAGGAAGCTTTTCATTAACTAGAGCTACAAGTCATTGCATGGGTTTCGGTCCTCCTTCCAGCATCTACACTAAAGGAACGGGACTTCACGGGGGAGACACTGAGCATTTCGGCATCCCTGCGGTCGGGCGCACCACACAGACGCTGGCCGCTTACAACTAGAAGTATGTTCTCCACGAGCTTCCTGTAAAATTACACTACACCTTGCAACTGACTTAACACGCAACTCAACATTCAATCTCGAGTGAAAGCAGTTGTACTAGGCCCGGCCACACGAGCTGCCACGGAGACTCAGGAGGCTGGGGCCACGGAGGGAGGGTGGGGCTTGGATTCCCAGGCCCCCTCAGAACTCAGGCATGGTGGTGCATGCCTGCAGTGCCTGAGACGAGGGAAGCTGAGACAAGGGAGTTTCCACATAGGAGACTGTTTTTTTTTATTTTGGAGAGGTTTTCGCTATAGGGTGCGTGCACTCGCCAGACAGAGAGAGACATAGAGTAAGCGAGAAATCACTCCCCAGGGGGGACGGTCACGCCGCAATCCCTTCTCCATTCTCCTCTTGGGATCTTGGACACACACGCACACGCGCCAGCGAGTTTTAAGCCACCGGGTCCGGGACGCGAACTACAGTCAACTACGTGGGAGTCCAGCGACCTAGCCATTATGCTAACTGCTGGTTCCCAGGGGACCCTGTCTTTAAAAAAAAAAAAAAGACGGAGCCAGCAGATGGCATAATGGCTATGTCACTGGACTCCCACTTAGTCGATCGTGGTTCAAGTCCTGGACCCAGTGGCTTAAACTCATTCTGGGTGCATGTGCGTGCGTGCCCAAAATTCCGAGAGAAGAATGGAGAAGGGGCTGAGATGTGGCCATCTTCCCCAGGGGGTGATTTTCTGCTGTCTGTCTCTGTTTCTTTGGCGAGCGCACATGCCCTACAGCAAAAATCTCTCTTAAAAAAAAAAAGGGGTTAGACTGATCTGCTGAATGTGGACTTTGTAGAATTAAAAAGACACCCTAAAAAGCAAGGAAGAGTAAAAGGTAGGAGGGGAGAAAGGAAAAGAGTTCCTACTTAAACATTTAGCATGACAGGAAGCCCACTTCCCTTTTTCCACCATGGTTCCATTCTCCAGGATCCTAAAGTCAGACTGGGTCAGTTGAACAGCCTTGCGAGGCCAGACAGGAACCCTTCCCCATCGGTCCGTTCTATAACATGCAGCCCGGCCTGCAGTCCAGCCCGGGTCGTGTTTGTCTGCAGCGGCTATGCGGGCAGACGGCTCACAGCACTGCCCTTCCACGGATCACCATGCCTAAGTGCAGCTCACTTCCTGAAGAGGCACGAGAGCCAGCACGCACAAGCACAACAGACACAACCCGCACACCTCAGCCCATGCACGTGGGCCTTCGGAGCTCCATTTACAGGAGAACGTGAACGACTTCAGGAAGAGGTGGAATCTGAAACGGGCCTGAAGAACAGGCAGGGCCTGGGCACAGGACGACCGGCCATACACAGCCCAAGCAGGAGGCGCGGTAGAACCCACAGTCCAGGCCAAGGGAGGGAAACGGGGAGGCAGAAATAAGGCAAGAACGGAAAAACATACCCCGGGAAGGCCTTCATTTGTGAGCAGAGGGAGAGCGGCAGGGGCTGGGTGTCCAGATTCACCTGGCAGAAAAGCCTGAGATACGCTGGGAAAGGACAGGGAGGGCCAGACAACCACAGCATCGGTCCAGGTGGGATGAGACCGATTCAGTTAAGCAAGGTAAGCAAAAGAGCAGGGGGCGGGCACCACTGTCTAACAGTAAAGAGAGCGGATCCCACCTGGCTGGCCACAGTTCGCGTGCTGGACCCAGCGCTAGAAAACGCACACCGGCACGCATGCATGCTGCCCCGAATCTCAACAGGATGGAGAAAGGAGGGAAAGGACGCAGGATTGCACCCGACCACACCCACTGCGGGGCACTCTCCCTGTCTCTCTGGAGAGCAACCAGCACTCAGGCAACATGTCTCTAAAAAAGTATCAGTAGGGAAAATAACCAAATATAGCAGAGTTTTTTTTAAAAGAACAGGGGCTGGCAGGTGGCATGATAATTAAGGGCGCTGGACTCCTACACAGCCAACCATGGTTCAAGTCCCAGACCTGGAGGCTTGCTTTCTCACTTTCTCTCTCTTTCACTCTGTCCCTCTCTGGTAAAAATAAAATAAAATAAATAAATAAAAAAGGTTCAATAAACTAATTTTTTATAAAAGAAAAAGAACTATGTGAAAACCAAGTAATACTAGATTTGAAAGCTCAATGAATTTCTGGAAAAACTAAGGAACACTAAAATTGACACAAGATACAGAAAGCCTTCATAAACCAACAGCTATCAAATAAATTGAAATGGTATTCAAAGTTCTCTCCAGAAAAAAAGATCAAGGCCCAAACGGTCTTACAGGTGAGATCTGCCAAACTTTCAAGGAACAGATAACCCCACAGTATAAAGCGCTCCTGAAAGAAAAAGGCAGGCTGCCCAGCTACCTGCAGGGGTCTGCCAGACACGGTACCCACAGGAGTTCAGAGCTGTGCTGTGGGTGGCAGGAAGAGACAGGGTCAGCAGAAGTTGGCTGCAGACAAGATGCGAGGCAACGGGAAAGTCTGGATTTGATACATAAAGTAAGGAACAGCAGAGAAGCGAGTCTGGAGAGGAAGAGGAAAAACAAGCCGGCATAGATATGCAGAGCAGAGAAAACAGCACCCCTGTGAGTTAGGACAGAGAGGCAAGAACTATCCAGACAGAAAGGCCTGCAAAGTACTGGCAAGGGCACACAGAAAGTGCTCTGAAAAGTGAAACTTGGAGAACACTTAGGAGGACGCAGGAAAAACGAAAGGCAGCAAGGTGACAGAGAGGAACAAGCTCGGTATGTCACAAAAGCCCCCTCTTTGTCTAATGAATTCATCCTCATCCTTACATAAGGCCCAGGTGCCAAAATAACACGCTTAAGGGAAGCTTCCCCAGACTCCCCGCACCAGGCCAGCCCCCATTTTAAGCTCTTGTAATACTCTGCACCTTAATTATAATCGCAATTATACTTAATTATAGAATTCATTCTTCAATACCTGTCTCCCCCACGACTTTAAGCTCTGCCAGAGCAAGCACCCTGTCAGTGGGGGTCCCTACTGCCCCCCCTGCGAACGCTGCACGTGGCACACACACGCGGACCGAGGCGGCCGGGCATCTCAAGGAGGGAAGCCCGGTTACAGAAGGCCCCGGGAGGACGCAGGTAAGGTGCCTGGCTGCTCGACTAGCTAGCTTCTTTGTGAAGATGAAATCCAGATTAACAAGGGGTTAAGGAGCGATGGCCACTGAGCAGGGGCAGGAAAAGACTGCTCACAGCAACCTCTGGACACGGTATTTTCACCTCACATCAATCTTGCTGTGTTTTGTGACTTTTCTGTGCCGACTATGCATTACTCTGAAATGCTAATATTTGTAAAGGAAAAGCAGAATGAGAGAGCCTGTGGGGCGGCAGACTTGAGGAGAGCTTCTGTAAATGGAGGGCCTCTTAAGCACATTTGTACTTTAGCAACCCAGAGAGGACAGACTAAGGCACGCTCCACTAAGTAGGAAAGGTAAGAGGAAATGAAACGGTGTCAGCGAGGAGCCAGGACGACAGACGTTCTTCCTGGGAGCTGGAACCAGGCAGACCAAATCCTGCCCCCAGCCTCGATCTTTTCTAAGTGTGAAGAAAGTGGAAAAGTTTGAAATGGCTCCACGGAGAAGGTGAAGGGGAGAAAAACAACGCGAGAACAGAGCACTGGCTCTATTACAAACGCATTCTCCATCCACCGGCCCTCGGCAAACACGACCCCTTCCTCCAGCAGAGAACTCAGCTTCGGCTTCACATTTAGAAACCGAAATCATTCCACTCCGTCTTTTTAGCTTAAGTGAAAACGACGGTAAGCATCGAGTTACACTCCCCTTTAATTCCGAGTGTATCAATAATTCCTCTCACGAGTAAATACAATAAAGGAGTTGTTTTCAACTCGAGCGAGAGAACAGCGGGCACTTGAACACGAGTAACTGAAAAAATATTCCGAAACGTAAAGGTGTTTGCAGAAAGAGTTTGCTTTTGTAAGACAAAAAAAAAAAAAAAAAAGAACTG
>NW_006203774.1:27555-28005 GCF_000334495.1 Tupaia belangeri chinensis
AAAGAGTGTGCTTTTTTAAAAAAAAAAAAAAAAAAAAAGTACTGGTTACGCCCGAGTACGAAGTTCTAGGGTTCAAATCCCAGCTCCCGCAGACAAGTTCTTCGCCCCGTTTGCGTCTCGGTTTTCTCCCCCGGAGAGGGGCTGCGAGTGCCGGGGTTAGGGAGAGCAAGTGACGTAGGCGAAGGGCCAGTCGGGGCTGTGCTCTCGGGGCGGCGTGGTGACCGTGCGAGACAAAAACTGCGGCCGGGGACAAACGAAAACACAGGGCCGGGGAGAGCCCGAGTCCACAGCGCCAGCCCGAACACTCGGCGCATTATCCTCTTCCCTGACGCAGCCGTCCCGCTCTCGCCAAGTCTTCCCACCCGGAGTCCGGGCGAGGAGAGGGCTGCGTGCGGCCGGCGGGAAGTTTCCGCCACCGAGGGCAGATGCGGGCAGCCCCGGCCAGCGGGG
>NW_006203774.1:30131-37946 GCF_000334495.1 Tupaia belangeri chinensis
GCAGGGAGGCGGGGGTGAGCGGCGCGCTCGTGGGTCGCGCTGCGCCCCGGCCGCGGGCTCCTGGGCCTGCGAGCCCCGGCATTCCCAGGCGTAAGATACGGGGCGGCGTGCGCCCAGCGGCCTGCAGGCAGCCGCCTATAAATATCCCTCCTGTCGCTGCCTTTGGCTCCCGAAGTGACCTCAAGCACCCTCGGAGCCTCATTCCCTCCGTCTGGAAAAGTGCAAATAGTTGTCACTACCTCTTTTCTTCCGTTCCCTCGTTCTCTGAGAAAACGCTGTCGAAAGCATTCACGGACCTGTGCGTGGAGAAGGGGGAAGGCCCTGTAACCAGAGCGACTGTAACCTCTTCGGTAAGGAGTTCAAGGAAATACCAAGGTCAATTAAGGCACGTCAGCAACGGGTAACTCTTAAAATCCCTTTTAAAACGGTAAAAAGAAAAGGAAAGGAATGTGCCAGGCACCGACAGCTGTAGTTGAACACATTCTTGCCCCCAAACACGTTTCAGTCCCAGGGTATTCCCTTAAATGTTTGTGTTTAAGTTCCCTTATATTCCTGTTTAAATTTTTTGTTACTCTTTTAGTCTGCTTTTTTTTTTTCTTTTATCCATCTTTGCTCTTAATGCCTCTGTAATTCTGTTCAAATGTATTTTCTTCTCTAGTCTCCCCCGCCCGGCTCTGCGTCTGTGTCAGGTGTGTGTGTGTGTGTGTGTGTGTGTGTGTGTCACATCGCTATGCAGGAGGCTACTGTGATATGTGAGATTCCTGCACCAACTGAGGTTTGTCACTCTCAAGTCTCCTCCATCACCCCCTCCTTCGAATTGACGGGAAAGGGAGGACTTTTGCTCAAGGAGATTCAGACACCGGCCAAAGACTGCGCTGGGGTGTGTGGCGCTGTGTGTCGTGGCAGAGGACACCATGGCAGGAGTCCCTGTGCTCCCTGGCGCCATCTGATTTTAGACAAATCATCAGGCTATGAAGTGGCAATCGGGGTGGGTTTCTGAAATGTACACCCGGCGCTGCCTGGCTGGTCACATGCAGCCGTGGGAATGAGAGCCAAACGGAGGCAGAGGGCTTTAAGTCATGGCCTCTGCTTCTCTACAAGAGGCTCTTTTCAAATCTTTGGGAATATTACTTGGAATCCTTTGCTCTTCTTAGACCAGCCCACCTAGTGCCCAGGTTGAAACCGGCAGGTGACCTGCATGCCTCCCAGCAGCTGAGCCGACATGGTGTTCTCTGCTCCTGGCACGGGCATACATGCCAGCCAGCCCCTCCAGCCTGCCTGACCACTACAGCGACATTGCAGCCAGGAAGCCCAAGGAGACACGTGGGCATGGGTTGCCTGGCCCCCAAACTCAAGGCCAGCAGCTCCTGGTCTCAAGCAAGCATTCGCTAATAGGGTGGTCTCCCTTTAACAGGCCAATAGACCAGGCTGTGTGTTAGGTCCGAGGACAGGTGCCAGAGTGGTCGCTGGTGCTGGTGCATGCCCAAATCTCGGAGCATTAGTTAGGGATGGAAATGACCCTTGCACAGTTCTCACCTCCTCAAGGACAACTTCCCAGGTCACCTGTCTTAACACCCCATCAGAGCTAGTCTCGTCTACACTGCACCTTTCTGTGAGATACCCTTGTTCACCCAGTTACTGCTCGTGATCCCAGTCCCTGCCCCAGTAGAATAAGAGGGTGTCCTTCTCAGCTCTCGGCTCAGAGTCTGCCGCCTCCCAGGGGCGAGTGCTCAGTCTGTTACATGAGCAGGACAGATAAGCACAGAATTTCCTCTGAGCCAGCCTGCACCTTGTCCCCAGGACCTGCCGGTGTTGGAGTGTGGCGCGACTGCGTTGGAAAAGGTGAGGGCCCGGATGACATCATCTTCAGTGAAAGGGGATTTCTGCCTTCAGGGAGCCAAGATTAATCCAAGTTAATCCACCCAAAGTCATTTTCTTCTTGTAGAGATGTAACGAGTGAAAGGCAGCACTAGATCTTGTGGGTACAGACAGCAGTTAGCGCCCAGGAAGGCGGGACTAGGGAGGGGATCCGTGTGGTGGGTGACACTTGAGGCTGGCTTCAAACCCAGCGTTATGTGGACAAAAGTGCTGTGGACAGTGGAGGAGGCAGCTGCGTTTTCACAGGACCTGCCCCATCACTTTGTTGGTTAGTGATACGCCGTCACGGTTGAGAACCAAGCCAAACAAATCGTGTTTCAGGGGGCCAGCAGGTGAGTGGTGGTTAAAGGTGCTGGATTCCGTCATCGCCGGCCGCAGTCTGAGTCCAGACCCGGCGGCTTGCTTTCTCATTTTTCCTTCTCTCTCTTTGCCTGTCTGGTCAAATTGAAAAATAATAACAAATGGAATTAAGTAAATAAATAAGTTTTTTAAAAAGTTAAATTGTGTTTAAGAAAAAAATGGATGTGTGGAAGTATAACTCAGTGCTCAAGACAGAAAAAAGTCAAAAATCTGAATTTGTTCTTTTCTTTGGAATGGTACAGTGTTTTATTCCCCCTTCTGTGTTTACTATGCAACAACCTGTTCCTTCTCCCACATCCCATTTTAATTTCTCTATCTTCAAAGCACTTATTTCCTATGATTGAAAGAGAGCTTGGGCCGGTAGGTCACATGGGGCTGAAGACAGCAGGATCCCCATGGCCAGCAACGTGGTTCAAGTGCCGTATACAACTGCTTGAAAAGCATGCCAGGTGCAAAGAGCTTACTGTGGGTATTGCTGCAAAGCAGACATGGCTTGGTCCTGCCTAGTCCCGGGCCTGTCCCCCCCCCCTTCTCTCCTGTCCATTCACCGCTGGTCATAGAACCCAGTCCTCCCCGAGACTCTGTGCCAGGAGGACTTAGAGCTTCATTCCCAAGCCCAGGATTTCGCCCCTCTCTGCCTCTGCTACTCACAGGAGCCTTGGCTTTGCCCCGTTGTGAGGTCTGACTCGCAGCTCTTGTACTTGAAGCCCTGACCTGCTCCCCTACCTGGACCCGGTTTCTGTGTGTGCTGTCTGGGCCCGGCCCTGCGACACGCACCATGATGTGCACTAGCAGGCCCAACAGCCCTCGTCTCTAGACTGGCTGCGTCCCTGTGCCACCAACTAGCCTTCCCCATCACTTGGGCTGGGTGTCCTGATGTCACCTGCTCTCCTGGGCCACCATCTGGGGTTTGCTCACTGGGCTCTGGCTGTCAGGTGCTGCCTAGAGAGCTGCAGTCCTTCCACGGAGTGCCTGAGGCCCAGCTCCTGCTCAGCAGGTAAAGCTTGCCCTTCCCTTGTCCTGCCTCGGCTCACCCTGCCCTGCCCTGTCTGGACAGCACCCGGGTATGACCATTCCCCTTGGATCCCTCTTCAACCAGACAAAAGCAATGTGTTATCTCCTCGGTGTGTATATGTCAAATAAATGTGTATATGGTGTATGTATATTATGTATAGGTTTAAATATGAATCCGTGTGTGTGTATGTATGTATGCACACACGTATGCACAGAAATTAAATTCTAACACACGAGGGCCAGCAGGTGGCATAGTGGTTAAAGGGGCTGGACTCCCACATGGCTGACCACAGTTTGAGTCCTGGACCTGGAGGCTTGCTTTCTAACTCTCTCTCTCTCTCTCTCTCTGATCAAATTGGAAAATAATAATAATAAATAAGGTTAAATAAAATTCTCAAAAAAATTTATAACATGCACATTTGAATAGAGCCCTAGCATCCTGGAAAAAATATATAAAGCACACATATTCAGGAATGAAAGACTCATATCTGCTTTTACTTAATACTCTAAGCACTGATTCTGGCCAGGAATTCCTTCAGGGCTGGGGGTCCAGAGATCCCAGCGTCTGGAGCTCAGTGTGATACCTTGGAGTGGCCGGCCCAGGGAAGGCAGGGTGCCTTCGGGTTGGGAGAAGGAGGGAGAGAAAGCCCTGGACACGGTGCTGTCACTAGCAGGCATGCTGCAGCTACCCCTGTGGCCTGCGCAGTTACTGGGGTATGCCAAGGTGTGGGCGACGTCCTCAGTGGGACTAGATGTAGCATCTTACCTGCCAGATGTGGTGGGGCACCATCCCTGTGCCCGGTTCACGGTGCCAGAGGTCAAGGGCAGTCGCATTCTCCCTCGACGTTGCTAGGAGGCACTGCTATGGTCGGGGAGCCTCGAAGGCAGGGAGGACTGCGTGGCCTAAGCCACACTGCAGGCTCCTGGTCTCCCGGAGCTGGAGCCTGGTGACAAGGCAGGTGTATACTCCTGCCTTTGCTACTTTGGGTCAGGACGGGACCTTCAGGCTGTCGGTACTTTGTTCTCTGACAGTTTGCCTTCACACATTTCTTTCTACCAACCAAGGCAGGTGTGGGGAGTGTTTGGCTTTTCTTTGTTTTTGTTTTTTGAGAGGTTTTTCGCTATAGGGCGCGTGCGCTCGCCAGACAGACAGAGAGACAGAGAGACAGAAAGCGAGAAATCACCCCCCAGGGGGGATGGCCACGCCGCAATCCCTTCTCCTCCATTCTCCTCTCAGGATCTTGGGCACGCACGCACACGCACCCGGCGTGAGTTTTAAGCCACCGGGTCCGGAACGCGAACCGTGGTCGACTACGTGGGAGTCCAGCAACATAGCCATTACGCCAAGTGCTGGTCCCAGGAGTGTTTGACTTTTCAGTATTTTTGAGAATTAATGATAAAGCTGTTATCTCAGTGAAATTAGAGTCTAACAAATTCTGTCCAGGGTAACGACAGAACCGTCCCTGACTTGAGATTCTAAGAACTTATTTTTGACCAGTAATGCTTCAGGTCCCAATTGCTCTTTAAAACAATCCCCTCGGGACCAGCAGTTGGTGTAATGGCTATGTCCCATGTAGTTGACCATGGTTCGAGTTTAACCCGGTGGCTTAAACTCACGCCGGGTGCGTGTGCCTGCGTACCCAAGAGGTGAAGGGAGGAGAAGGACTTGCAGTGTGGCCATCCCCCTGGGAGTGTTCTCTCACTTTCTGTCTCTCTCTCACTCTGTCTTTCTGGCGAGCGCATGTGCCCTATAGCGAAAAAAATCTCTCCAGAAAAAAAGGAATAAAACAATCCCCTCCATCCCTTCGTGGGGATACCTAAGCCTGCTTTATCCCGTCACCAGTACCTGTCAGTGTTTCTTTCAGAATGCCTAGTATTTTCCACCTCGCTTGCCCGCACCGTGAAGCCCGTCTCCCTCTCCCCCTCCGTGCACTAGCTCCCGTCGCTGCTGATCTCACCCAGGTGTTCTATGTCCCCCTTAATGAAGCCCCACTCCCATTACACCTGGGAGCCCTGGCGCATGGCGATGCTCTGGGAGACGGGGCTCCCTAAGCCCTTAAGATCGGGCCACCTTCCTTCTCGGTTTGATGCCATTCCTCTGTCTGTCAAGTCCAAGTACCTCCTCTTCCAGGAAGCCATCTCTGTTCCATCCTAAACACTTAGACTTTTCTCCCTGTAGTCATAGCATCGATCTTTTGCATAGCTTCGCTGTTCGTACTCTCTCTTTCAAACGAGGTGTCATGCCTTTATTCACTTACACATGGATAGGGCTTTCCTAGCCTCCCAGCCTGGGGAAGGACAGTTTAGGAAATATCAGAATAAAACCTGCATCAAAAACAAAGCGGTTCGTGTCCTGGACCCGGTGGCTTAAAACTCACGCCGGGTGCATGTGCATGCGTGCCCAAGATCCCGAGAGGAGAATGGAGGAGAAGGGATTGCGGCGTGACCATCCCCCCTGGGGGGTGATTTCTCGCTTTCTGTCTCTCTGTCTCTCTCTGTCTGTCTGGCGAGCGCACGCGCCCTACAGTGAAAATCTCTCCCAAAAAAAAAAAAAAAAGCAGGCCTGGGCTGGCTGCCGCGCAGTCACTGACCCCTTGTCTGCTGGTCTGTCGTGTGCAAGGTCTGACCAGGCGTGTCACAGACCCTGAGGCATCGCTGTGCTGCGCCCCCACTCCCTGTGGTCATTCGCCGCCGCTGCCCGTTCCCACTATGGCTGCTGCAGTCTGGGTGCTGAGCACCGGGCTGTCAGGGTCCCCAGCTGCAAGGGGGCACCATTGCTGTGCCGCCCGGTGTGAGGGAGGCTCGCGGTTATGCGTCGTCGTAACTGCACCAGTTACTGCCCGGGCCCCAGGCAGGGAGCCAAATCCCTGGCCACAGAGAGACTACCGGGATGGGGAGAGTGCCCCAATGGGACACGTCACATGCCGTCCCTTCTCTGTTCCTCATCCCATCAGAGTTTGGGGCACATACACATACATGCGTGTTTTTCAAGCTGCTGGGGCCGGGACTCAGACTCCTTAATCAGGAGGCTGTGGCCAGCCAGAACCAGCTTTGTATATTTTCCAGGACACATGGCAACATATACTTAAGCATTTAAATTCCGTTTTACAAAGTATGTATGCCTATAGATAAACTGAGAGGAGCTGGAACCAGGCGTGGCAGCGCCTGAGAGGCAGCCTGAAGGACGGCGTTCCCTCCCGCAGGCTTAGCTCCTGGGTGGGCAGTATCGCTCTCTCCCCAGGTTTGATCACTCAGCTCCTCCATCAAGGAGAGGGGCAACACAGGCACCCCCCAGGCATGGGCTCCCACATCACGGTCCATCCCCAGCCCCAGCCAGCCTGGTCGTGGGCATGTGCCCAGCGTGTTCAGGGACGTCCCGGGACAAGAACCTTTCCCACACGGCCCCAGTGTGTTACCACCGCACCACACCCAGCCCCGTGTCACTTTCAGACCCGGGGAAATAAATATTAGCTAGAAAAACTGGTTGATGGATTACAAAGATGTGGGAGAACAAAGTGGCAAGTTGCATAGTTGTCAGAATGAAATCAATTAGAATGTAATGTAAGAAGTGTAATTGAAGTTTCATTTATTTGATGTGAATTTATTTTTGAGAGGCTTTTTGCTATAGGGCGCATGCGCTCGCCAGAAAGAGAGAGACAGAGAGACAGAAAGCGAGAAATCACCCCCCCGGGGGGATGGCCACGTTGCAATCCCTTCTCCTCCATTCTCCTCTCGGGATCTTGGGCACGCATGCGCACGTGCCTAGCATGAGTTTAAGCCACTGGGTCTGGACCTTGAATCATGGTCGACTACATGGGGGTCCAGCAACGTAGCCATTATGCCATCTGCTGGTTCCTTGATGTGAATTTTTTAACAACAAAAGTTATTCTGTTGTTATACTTGTAATAATGCAGCATACGAATCAGATTTTAACTATAATACCATATTTCATTAAAACAGACACCAGGCCACCAGTGGCATGATGGTTAGGGCAGCTGGATGCCATGTGGCCAGCTGTGCAGCTCAAATTCTAGAACTGGTGGCTTGATAACCCCACCAGGCGTGCATGTGTGTGCCTAAGCCCCTGAAAGGAGGGGACGATCGAGGGGAGGGATTGTAGCGTGACCATCCCCCATCGGAGGTGCGCTGTCTCTCTCTCTCTCTCTGGTGAGCTTATGTACCCTCTGGCAAATGAAAAAAATAAACAGAGGGCGCTGAGGCCCAGCCACAGTGGTGCAGGCAGCAGAACACCGCTAAGTGAGACAGGGGCCACAAGGGAGGCCGAGGTTCAGGTCCTGGACCAACCTTCACAGGCCAGGTGCAGTAGCCACAGCGCGAACCCTGGCCGGCTGGGAGACTGGGGCAGGAGGATCACGGCACGCAAAACCTTGTCAAAAGTATCTGTCCTCGCAGGCCGGAACGTGAAGTGGCACTAACCAGTCCCTGTCGGCTCATCCAGGCAGGGAGGGTCTGGCTCATGTCGCCGGGACTCCCTGATCATACCATGATGCAGGAGGTTGAGGTTTTGGACGTAATCGAGGCCGTACGTGTTTGATACCATAA
>NW_006203774.1:46743-54334 GCF_000334495.1 Tupaia belangeri chinensis
CGGGGGGGGGGTTGGAATCCTGCTGGGGATGCTCCCCACTCCTCTCCAGACATAGATCAATACACTTTCTAAAAAATTAAAAATAACTTGTCTGTTTCTCTCATTAAACACCGTTGATAATTTGATACCTCCTTTTTATGTACAACTAAGAAAGGAAAGCGCTGATAAATGGTGACTCATCACCAACTGTGAGCATCCCGAGTTCAGAGGCTAAAATGCTACAAACGGCTAAGAACGGATGAGCTATGTTGCGTTGTGATGTTTCTAGAAGACAAAACAATGCCACGCTGGCCAATTCATGACATGCAGGTTTCAGAAGTTTGGGTGTGTCATCTTCCTTGTTATGCGGGGTCCCTGGACAGCCACACTGTGACCGTCAACCGCAAGAGCAGAGGCAGCACCATTCAGCTGCATGTAAACACGTGAACCCAACCAAAGTAACTCACACTCGGTCCCAGCGTTCAGGCGCTCCCGCATCAAGCCCCACGCGTGCACTGCATGGCCAATCAACGTCCGGCAGTTGCTCCTGCGGGAGCGTGTGATGATCGGAGGGATCGAATGTCCAACGTGAACACACGGGTCTCCTCGGAGAAGTCGTCCGAAACGACAGCAATCTCAGCCGTGCTGTGGCATGACTTGACATCTGCCCCGGAAGCCGAACAACAGTGCTTGGGCTTATGGGGCCATCAGGAAAAGCCAGCTGTGGATTTCTTTCTAGCACAATTAATTGCTTCCGCTGTATATAAAATGGAACGAATTGGGCGCTTTCGTGCGGAAAAAGGATATCCTGCTACACTGCTCCTGTTTCCTCACAAAGGCTATTACGGAGCCGTTGGCCATTAATTCACATGCACTGGATTATCCTGTGGCGAAAGAGCGGCAGGCTTTTCATTTTTATAGTCTCTTATCTCCTATTCATTTGGCATCTCTCTGGAGATACCTGCTCTTCTCCCAGGACTGGCTAATTGCTAGCTCGGCAGAGGTGGTGGCGACTGGCTGCCTTTTCAGAGGCTGGTTGTTGAGCCCACGTCTGTACTTTTTCTTGGGGTGGCCTTTCATAGCTGAGAAATCGTCTGGGTTCTGTCATTATTTGAAATGACAGATACTGCAGTTTTAGAGCCAATTTTTAATATCTACCCACTGCATGCTTTGGGATCAGCAAGTAACCAACCGTTTCAGAAATCTGTAGACCTGGACCGGCCAGGACAGCAGCCAGCCGCCCTGTGTGACTGTAAGCTCTAAACTGTTTAAAAGTAAATGTCTCGGTCTACCTCTCTAAGTGCTTGATGACCGTGTGAGGTTAGGGCTACCATGCTGGGACAGGGCAGGTACACGGGACGTTTCCGTTCCCCTGGAAGTCCCACTGGACGGGGCATGCTGCCGCCTGCCCAGTCGGCCTGAGGAGCAGTCTCCTGGACCACCGGCCGGATGATGCACCTTCGGAGACTTTCTATAGTTGCTAGAGACGTGTCTCTGAAAGGGTAAAGCACCAGACAGCCCCTTCGGATCAGTGTCCTCACCGCGCTAGAAATGCGTGTGTTTTAAATGGTAGAAGATGGGCCAGAGTGCTAACTAGTATTCTCTAACGGAACCACGATCACTTTTTCCTTCTTTTTATTTTAATGTGTTTTTCAAATTTTATTTCGTAAGCACATATTCCTTTCTTAATAGAAAAAATGAAAGATACCTAAACCCACTCATTTCTTTAATTGCCAATTTCAAACTAAAGTGGTCTCAGTGAGCACCCGTCTCTAAAATACGAACTTGTTATCTGGAGCAGCTGTTTCTTCAAAAAGTACCCTCAAGCAGCACCTTGGAGAGACTTGTGTCCCCTCTGTCCTGGCACGGACAGCGCTGGAAACATCGGGGCGGCGGTGGTCTCAGAGACGGTTCGTAAGGCCTGAGCCCAGCAGGCCGAGGTCGGCCCCAGCGCTGCCCACTGGAACCGCCATTGAAAACGGAGCTGCCCTCTACCTGCCACCAACCTCCTGTGGCTGCCTGCTGTCCCCAGTCCTGCCAAGCAGGGACTGTCCTCTGGGCAGAGATGGCTCACGACTGCTGGGAATCCCCTCACCCAAACATTGGCTGGGCCTTTTGCCAGGATCCCTGGATTTCCAGACTCCAGAGTCTCCGAGGCAGGGCCCAGGAGGGCAAGAAGGCTGGTGGATTGAAGAGGGCTCAGGTTGTGCCGCTGAGAAAGCCATAAAAGGAGGCCTCGTCTCCTGAAAGTTCTAACATGATCACACAGGTTTCATGAGGAGCAGCAAGCTGTTTACAGCAAACTATAAACTGGAAAGCAGACCATGGACACTCCCCGGGACGTCCGTGAACCTCCTCGTCCGCAGACGTGGCAGGGTGCAGCGGGGGCTACCACGCCAGCCCGAGGGTCCCTCAGAAATCCCTTTCCAGGACTTTCCACGACCAAAAGAGCTGGCCGAATGGCTCGTGGGGAGTCTGTCCCCTTCCCTTCTCCCTAGGACCTTGAAGCCACTCCCACGGTTCCCAGCTGGCTCCTGCGCCCATCCTCCAGAGGCCCTGGAACAGGTTGGGCAGCACCGAGGTGGTGGGAAGAACGCAGGCTTGGGAGCCAGAATCCCGGCTGTACTTCCTTGTTTTTGACCTTGGGCAAAGTTTGCCACCCTCTCGGAACCCCAGTTTCTTCAGCTATAAAATGTGGACACATAATATCAACACAATGGGACAGACGTGGGAATGAACTTACACGGCGTATAAGGTGGTTTAGGCTCAGCCGTCAGTAACTGTCCTCACCTCTCCTCCTCCTTCTAGAAGGTGGTCCATTAGTCCAGGTTGGAGGCAGAGAAAGCAAACTGAAGCTCTGAATGAGCCTGACTGTAGGCGCGGCCCGTGCAGTTCCGTAATTAGGCCCTGAGCTCTGCTGAGAGCTCCTCGTTCTCCATCCCAGTCTTGGCTCTGGAATCTCCCCTTCTGGAAACTTAGCTGCCCACCCTAGGCTGAGGAGTGGCCCTCCTGAGTGGTCATAGCCCTCACCGGGCCTTCTCAAACCAGGGCCCCGGCCCTGAGCATGGGGCATCTCTAGACCTCAGGGTCTTCCCAGTAATAAGTCGCAGCAGAGCCACGTGGCAAGGGCACCAGCTCCAAGAGACCTCCCTGAGTGTGCCCCAAGTCTGGAGCGAGCTGAGGTGGGCCAGGTCACAGTGCAACGACCCTGGCAGGGTGTGGTATCTCTGACTGTGTTGGCAAGTACCTGTGCCCTTTGGCAGTTTTGGGGGTTTTGTTTTGTTTTGTTTTGTTTTTTAAAGAAAAAGAAAACAGAAAATTCTGGTCATTTTGATCATTTTAGACAACTCAAAGAGGACCTAGTGTCTGGTCTGAGGCACTGCCCAGCGGCGGCAGCTGCCTGTGCTTCTCCTCGAACTCCGAGCTGCAGGACCACACCGCTCGGCAGCCTGCTACCCAAAGCCGGGCTGCCTTCAGGTTAAGGCGGGTGAGGCCACCAGAACACTGGGCAAGGCAGTGGGGGCTGCAGAGCCATTTCTAGCCTCACCCACGTAGTACCCAGTTCACCCTCCCGACTCTGGGGACAGCCCTGGACAAGTGGCCAACCCCTGACAGACGGCGCAAACAGGGGAATCGGGCTCTGAACGCGGCTGTGACCCTCCTCTGGCCCTGTGGCCAGAGTAGCTTTACCAGGAAGAATGAAGCTTGAGCTACAGGGCCCTTCGCATCAGAGGCCCGTGGGTGCTGACAGATGGGATATTCCCAGCTGACAGAGGAACGCAGGTGGCCCTCAGGGAACATTCCCACAGAAGCAGGTCCGACTCCAGTCTCTTGTGAAGGTCTCCCTTGCTCTGAGCACTCTGGCATTCTTTCCTTAAAGGCAGCCCACAGCCTTTCCTGGCCTGAGCTGTAGTGCTCTGGGTGCCCTCCCCTGCGGTGTCCCTGGAAGGCCAGACGCACGGGAGGGCCTCTGCCGGGGTTGAGCTGACCGTACCAGAGACCCCACTGCCACTCGCACTCCCACCCCGGCACACACTGGATGCCACGGGCCAGTTCCACAGATGCCTGGACCCTCTGCCATTCCAACTGCTACATTAGAAGGAAAAATGAAAACCTCTGGGGACCAGCAGTTAGCGTAATGGCTATGTCGCTGAACTCCCATGTAGTTGACAATGGCTGGGGTCCCGGACCCAGTGGCTTAAACTCACGCAGGGCGCGTGTGCGTGCATGCCCAAGATCCCAAGAGGAGAATGGAGGAGACAGGATTGCGGCGTGGTCATCCTCCATGGGGTGTGATTTCTTGCTTTCTGTCTCTCTGTCTCTCTGTCTCTCTGTCTCTGTCTTTCTGGCGAGCGCACACATGCCCTATAGCAAAAACCTCTCAAAAAAAAAACAAAAAAACAAAAAAACAAAAAACTCTGTTAGCTGGCTCCTCCTTTGAATCTGAATATTATTTTGAGGTCCAGCTGTGGCGACAGGCACTGATTGACGCTGCTGCTCGGCAGGCACGCAGGAGCCCCATACGAGACCCAGGTTCAATTCCCAGCCCACCCTCAAGGCTGGGCAGGCTGGTGCCAGTGAAAGCTAAGGCAAGAAGATGGTGACATCGCGAGACCCCGCCTTTACAAACCAACAGGGACCAGCAGATGCTGCAATGGTCATGTGCCCGGACTCCCACATGGGTGACCGTGGGTTCCAGTCCCGGATGCCGTGGCTTGAAACTCACGCCGGGTGTGTGTGTGCCTGCTCAAAATCCCAAGAGGAGCATGGAGGAGGAGTTGTGAGTAGCCATCCACACGGGGGGATTTCTCACCGTCTGTCTTTTTCTCTGTGTCTCTCCAGTGAGCACACATGCCCTATCGCAAAAATTCTCTCTAATAAAACTCCCCAAAAAACAACAAAAGCTCTTTTAAATAGTCTCTTCCTGGTTACAGCGGTTGGGAGAGGAGAGGTTGGGGCACTGTCTGAGAGGCTGGAAGCCACACTGAAGCACCGATTCGGTTCCCAGCGGGTGAAGTCGTGTGAACCTGTAACCCGGGAGGCTGGCCCAGGAGGACTGTGACACAGGAGACCTCGTCAAAAATACATCCCTGTGTTTCTCCCCCCCACAAAGGAAAGGAAGCTTGTGCCCGTACACCTACCCGCACACATCAAATGGACTTTGAACTCGGCTTAGATAAAGGAGCAACTGACTTGCAAATGGTAAGGGAGTCTGTAAGAATTTACTTCATAGAATGTGTTGGGTTTTGAATAGAATTTGTTTGTGAGGGAACTCAGTTCCCAGCCAAGCGATGACTGTGATGGCCTTCGATTGTCATGTCACTTCCCGCTCTCTCCAGCCCGCGGCTTCACGTGGGTGGGGAAACCAACAGCACGAGCCCGCGCCTGCCCTGCCCGGGAAAAGAACCTGGCACCTGCCGCGGAGGCTAACGCGTCCACGTGCTGCAGCCTGCTCCTCGGCCAGGCCAGGTGAGCAGGTGAGCAGGCAGCCACTCTGTGATACCGGGTGCCGGGGCCAGGAGGGCGCCCAGAGTAGCCAGGACGCAGGCGAGTTATGAGAGGTGGGGAGGTGAGGCCCGGGAGGCGGACGGGCCCAGAATAGGGGTTCTATCGGGGAGAAGGGGAGCCATTTACGAGCGCTACCTGGGACCACTCTATGGCCAGACTGACTTCTCGAAGGGCAGGTGGGACTGGTCGGACAGGCGCAGTGGGGACGGGGAGATCAGCGAGGAGGCCCATGGGATAACCCAGGGGCGTGTGTGAAGGCAGGCGTCCCGAGGACGGGAGGCACAGATGCAGGACTTGGGAAGCAAACCTGGCCACCCGCAGGAATCGCTGGCTGTCAGAGCTGCGTGGGAGAAGACAGTCACCTCGCTGCCTCCGGGGTTCCCAGGCTCGATGACTGGGGAGCACCTGGCAACCTCCGAAAAAAGGGACGTGACAGGAGAGGAGCAGCTGGGTGACGGGATCATTCAGCCAGTGGGGCTCCCGACTTCCCACAGGAAGGGGTGCAGGACAGCAGAGCCTGGGACAACCTCGAACCACGTCCACAGTAACCCGCATCTGCTTTCGCTTAGTCCGCCTGTGTGGATGGGATGACCCGGCTCCCTAGGACAGGAGCAGGTGCAGGGCCTCCACATCCCGCCAGCCTGGACTCAGCACGAGGTGTCACGTTGTTTGAGAGGCTTCTGGTTGCGCCGACAGAACCTAGTTTTCGAAGCTGAAGCTCGAGGACAACAGGAACCTGAGCAGACGGGGAGAGGGCATGGAGCCTCCGGTGCGTGGACCCGGGGTCCTGGGGTTGGCAGGATGAGCTCGGCCTCCCGTCCTGCCCTTCTCTCCTTAGGGCCTGCGGGCTCTGTCCTCTCCCAGCCAACAGACGTCCCCACGCAGGAGGGACAGAGGGACCGAGGGCTCCTTCCTCCAGCTCCCTCCAGACCCCAGTGCTCGCAGTGTCAGGGGTCCTGGCTGCTCTGGCTCATGGCTCGGCTGGGAACTGAGTTCTCTCGCAGACCCACATCAGAACCAATCACAGTGCCGCGAGGGCAGGGCGGGCAGTGCCGGAAGGAGGCTGGGCAGGCTCAGCGGCTCCAGCCAGCGAAGGAGAGCCTGCTGGCTTTGGGCGACAGTGGGCCGTGGGCCGTCTGCACATGTGCACCCGGACTCGGAGGAGGGCGCTACCTGGACCCGTCTCTTTCTACATTTGCGTTTATTTCTTATTTTTGTCAGAGTGCTTGTGTGCTGGCCAGAGAACCAGAGAAGGAAAGTGAGAAAGCACCCTCCCCACCCTGGGGGTGGTGGCCATGCTGCAATCCCTTCTCCACTCTCCTCTCAAGAATTTGGGAACACATGCACACACACCCGCTGTGTTTCTCAAGCCACCAGGTCCAGGACTTGACCTGTGCAGTTGGCCATATGGAATCCAGCTGCCTTAACCGCCATACCACGGGCTTGCCCTTATTTTTAATTTTTTAATAGTCTGAGTGTGTGTGCACTCACCAGAGAAAAGAGAGAGGGAGGAGGGAGGGCAAGAAGGAGGGAGAGGAGAGGGAGAAAGCATCCCCCCATGGGGATTGGTCACAGCACACATGCATATGCGTACCTGACCTGTTTCTCAAGTCTTCAGGGCCAGGTCTCAAACTGGCTGGCCACGTGGGATCCGGCTCCCATCACTAGGCCGCTGGGCCAGCTCTTAGGTGTCCCTAGTGACTCAGAAAGGCAGCAGACCACCTTGACAAAGTAATGACAGGATTTATTCCAGGAGCTCAGGAAGTGTGTTCACTCATGGCCTTCATCATCGTTATTCTCAGCAACCTTTGTACTTTACAGAGGTTCAACGGGGTCCGACTGCGAAGCACACGGGTGCTACGTAAGCCATCTTCAGAAGAAAGCGTGCTGTCCTAGGGCAGGGTGATAGTAGGGTGGTGGTAGGTGGTGGTAGGGTGGTGGTAGAGTGATGGTAGGGTGGTGGTAGGTGATGGTAGGGTGGTGGTAGGGTGGTGGTAGGGTGGTGGTAGGTGGTGGTAGGGTGATGGTGGGTGGTGGTAGGTGGTGGTAGGGTGATGGTAGGGTGGTGGTAGGTGGTGGTAGGTGGTGGTAGGGTGGTGGTAGG
>NW_006203774.1:55584-76723 GCF_000334495.1 Tupaia belangeri chinensis
GGTAGGTGGACTGGGACTGGTGTGGTAGGATGGTGGTAGGTGGTGGTAGGTGGTGGTAGGGTGGTGGTAGGTGGTGGTAGAGTGGTGGTAGGGTGGTGGTAGGTGATGGTAGGTGGTGATAGGGTGGTGTAATGTCTAGAAACACAGTACCTTGGAAAGAGGGAATTGATTTAAGCATAGTACCCTCAGAAGGAGCATCGTTCTTTAATATATATATATATATGTATGACTTTATTCTGGGCTTATCTGAAAACAAATTATATGACAGAAAATACAATAATGTTTTTAGAAATGAAGCCAATTTAGAGCAGAATAAAAACAAGTAAATCTCGCACCAGCATGGAGGGTTTTTTTTTTTTTATTTCTTTTTTTTTTTTTTTTTTGGAGAGATTTTCACTGTAGGGCGCGTGCGCTCGCCAGACAGACAGAGAGAGACATAGAGACAGAAAGCGAGAAATCACCCCCCAGGGGGGATGGTCACGCCGCAATCCCTTCTCCTCCATTCTCCTCTCGGGATCTTGGGCACGCACGCACACGCGCCCAGAATGAGTTCTAAGCCACCGGGTCCAGGACGCGAACCGTGGTCAACTACGTGGGAATCCAGCGACATAGCCATTACACTAACTGCTGGTTCCCGCACCAGCATGAAGGTTAAAGCATTGGATCCCACATGGCTGACTGTGCGGGACACAGGTGTGCATGCCCTGAACCCCGAAAGGCGGGAGAGAGAGAGGAGAGGGTTGTGGCATGACTGCCCCCCAGGGGAGGCTTTCTCATGTTCTCTCTCTGGCAAGTGCAGGTGGCTCTCTGGCAAAAATTACAAAAGCAAACAAATAAACAAAAACAAAGGAAATCTGAAATATTTGACCACCAAGTAGCTAAATAAACAAAACTTTTTAAAAACACAGGACGAGGCCTATGTTGTTCTGTTTCTTATTCACCTGGTAAATTCCTTTCAAAAGGCAAACATTTGTATTCTTCAGGTATCTATCTATTTATTTATTTTTAGAAAAAATTTTGCTATAGGGCATGTGTGCTCACCAGAGAGAGAGAGAAAGTGAGAGACCACCTCAAAGGGAGTGGCCACACCGCAATCTCTTCTTCTCCATGTCCCTTTCAGGATCTTGGGCACACATGCAGTGTGAGTTTCAAGTCACCGGGTCAAGGACTCGAACTGTGGTTGGCCATGTGGGAGTCCAGTACCTTAACCACTATGCCACCTGCTGGCCTCAGGCATCTCTGTTTAAACAAAGTGATTCAACGGCTGTTGCACGACATGGCCAATGAGTTGTCTTCTCCTTTGAGTGTTCTCTATTGGGTGTTCCCCAATTTTTACTCATGGCCATATGGAATAAGCTACTTTTGATGTCACGTGAGGAAAGTTGACACAGAAAAATCTGTACTTGCACATCATTTTGGGGGTTTTTTATTTTGCTAAAAGTAGAATTCACACAGGCCAAAAAAAGAGAAAAGAAAAACCATGCAGAACATTTTCCTACACACCTCTAACACGCTGCATTCCGCTTCTGAAATCTTACCAAAGAAAGAAAAAGAACTCCCAAAGCTGGAGGACTGGATCGGAAGGCCGGCACTATGAGAGCTGGATTCCTAGCACAGGCACTGCAAGTAAAGTTACTCATCGCACGAAGTCAGTACTCAGCGAGGAGGGGGCAGAGCGTGGCCAGAATGTAGTCCCCACGGTGGACTAGGACAGCCTGGCCTGGTGTCACGGGACGTCCTTGATGCTAACGTGAGCCAGACACAACCAGTCCTGGCGTGCGCCAGGTGGACAGACGCTGGGCCCACCCCATGGAAACTGCTTCCTTTTCTCGCTAGCTTTAAAATGCTTTTGTTTGGCTTGGTCTTTTATTTGTTGTTGCTGTTGTTTCCTTTGGTATATACAATGATCTCTCAGAATCCACACTTCTCTGAGCCATGGGAGAACTGGGTTCAATAAAGGACTACGGTGAAGCTATACTTTAAGCTATTTCACTTTTCTTCTTCATGCTCATAGTCTTTTTAATGGTCACGTGTATAGGTGTGTGTGTATAAAACCTTTAAAAAGAGATTTAGGAGATTTAACTCCAGGTTACTTTTTCTTCTTTCCTCAAGATCTGATGAATTCATAGATTGTTTTGGAGAAAGCCCACTTGCCTTCCTGTACAGGTAGCAACTCCCTTGACCCTGTATTTTTGAACTTTCTGAAAGTGACAGAATTCTCCAAGGTACTTGTTTGCAACTTCTGAAAAAAATCTCCAGGCAGTCCCAGAAGATTTTATTCTGCCTGGTGCTTTGGACTGACTTTCTCACTGCAACAACGTAAAGAAGGCCCTTCCCTGGTGCTCCCGAAGGGAGACTGACAGCCATGGAAAAAATATGGGCTTCCTACAAGGGACATAGCTACTGCTTCCTTCCCGCCAGGACAGAGGGACACTTAGGTAGGATGGTGGCTAGTCCCACGGAAGCCTCAGTTCTCAGGAGAAAAGGAGCTCTAATGATGTCCATTAAGTATTTCAACAGTACAAGAGCGAGGCAAGAGTAGCAGTGGGCGGAAGAGCACCTCAATATCATGCTCAGGTGAGAAATGCCCCCGAGAACCGCCTGCTTCCATGCCATCCTCTATAAGCGGAACAAGAGGGACCCTGCGAGGAAGAACTCTGGCATTTCCCCCGCAGACATGGAGCTGCTCTGTTAGCACCAACAGCTTTAAAACGCTTACCTAACCCCAACTACCACTAACCTCAGAACTCTGAAGGCCCAAGTCTATTGCAATAAATACCTAAATAGTTGCTAGACCACCTCAGCTCAGGCAGTTGCCCAGTACTGGCCAAGACGGCCAGGGGTGTACACATCGGTCCAGCTCTTCCATCCAGCAGCCACTGCCATGCACACAGCCGACATGGCATGAAGGAGCGTGTGCAGTGGACGTGCTGCCAGCTCAGAGGCGCTGCAGCTCAGGCTCTCCTGCTGAGGTTGGCAGGAGGGAAGGCTGCTCTTCCCCACCGGAGCCTGGGCCCGTCAGCCTATCCTGCCATCCTGTTTCCGAACACCTTCTCATTCTCATACATAGGCTACGAGCCTGCTCGGGGAGTAGGGGACAAAGAAGACACCTTGCGTGAGCCGTCCCAGGTCAGGGTGAGATACATGCTTGGATAGACACTCATGCTAACGGCCCTCAAGGGAAAACCAGGAAAACACAACCAGGGGTCTTCCGACACTCTCCCCTCACACACTGCAAAGCAAAACTGGAAAACCCAATTCCACTTTCCTGTCACCATTCAACAGAGAGCCGAGCCTTCCAGGGACACCGGAGGTTTCAAACTGAAAGAAGGTCGCTGGGGCCCACCTTTCCTCGGCTATGCGGCGGGAGCCAGAGCCCTTCTGGGAGCCCTTCGATGGCCCAGAGGCTGCCGGGAGCCACCCCTTGGCCTCCGGGCTCCCCTTAGGACTTGGCAAGTTTGTTCGGGGCTGAAGCCCAATGCGCAGAGGCAGCTCTGTGGGGCCGCTCGGGGACTAGACTGCCTTTTTTGGTGAGGAGAGCCCAGTCGGCCTCGGGCCTTGGCTAACAAGCTCCGGGCTATGGTTCTAAAAATACCCGCAGCCAGTGCCGTTTGGCACTTCATTTCATCCTGGGCCTGGCAGGGGAGCTCGCCAGAGCCCCGCACAGCCCGGGCCTCACTCTGTGGCCGCAGGCAAGTGGCTCGCTTTGGGAAGGTCACGTCTCATTTTTCACGTCGAAGTTCCTGGAATTCTGTCCTAAACGCTTCCAGTGCAATCCGAGTCTTGGATGACTGACTAGCTTGGTTTAGAATCGTCACTTGGATCTAGCCTGAACTACGCAATAGGTGATGTGTGTGGAGGAAGGGACTAAAGGTACACTCCGGAGGGTTCCACGGCTTCCTCGCGCCCCCGGCCCCAGAACAAACGTCGCCTCTTCAAATCCTCGGCTGCAGCCGCCGCCTGGGCCCCTACACGTTGATGGCGTGCGCGTGCTTCTTACACAGGGGTCTGTCCTTCTATGAGTAGAACGGCTGCCCCTCCAGGTTCACATGGCACACCTGGGAGAAAACAGGCAGCGTGAGCAGGGCTTTGCAGCCACCCACAGGGGACGGCAGTGAAGATTCCAGCCCGAAACGTGCTGCTCCTGCAGGGGAGCCAAGGCAGCAGCTTCTCCTGCTCCTCCCAACGCGCCTCCCGCACAGCCACGCAGAGGGCCTGGGTCGAGCCCCTCAAAGCCGAGGCTTCCAAAGAAGGACTCGGAGTAAAATGCAAGTTAAACCAACCGCTGGACTGGGACGGAGAAGAGATAGGTGATGAAGATGGCCAAGTCCCACTCCCCAGGACGTCTGAGGACCCAGTACGAGTGCTCAAGTCAGCGTCCCCAGAGGAGGAACGTCCAGAGAAACACTTGGCCAACTAACGACCCCGTCAGCAAAGATCATGTTCCCTCATAACTACGGAGAAAGCGAGACCTCCCCGGGATACACTGAACACCTGCTTGTCTAGAAAGCCAGACAATGAGGAAACTCAACAGCTCGCCCTTTAACCTTGCATGGCTCTGGCAAAAAAGTCGGGGGGGAATCAGCAGAGTCAAAAGAGAACATGGCTTCCTTGTCCACCGCTAGGGACACATGACCCGGCTCAGTGCGCTGGAGGGACGCAGCCACACTAGACAAGGGCCATGAAGCTGAGCCCGCCCTGGACCTGGCAGTGCCCTTGGACGGACTCTGAGGAACAACTCCACAGAACAAGAGAGCCCTGAGTGCCCAACTGGAAGTCCAAAACTACCACTTCTCTCAGCAGGGAGACGGCCTAGACGTTCACGGGGGAACGCCATCGTGAGAAAAGAGCAATGAGCTGCGGAAAAGCACACGCAAGGGTCCAGGACACGAAGGAAGGACAGAGATGCTGCAACCCCGTGAGGACAACGCCCGGGTGCAGTTTGGGGCTAGAGAATCTCAGAGAAGGGAGCTGATGGTACCTGCCCAGGTCCCACGCCTCCAGCTGGGCGGGAGGCGCTGTGTATCCACCACCAAGCCTCGCCAAAACCTCGCAGGGGGTGTAGGCAGGCCTTCCCTCCGCACAGTGGAACAGCTGGGACTCGGAGGGCCTCGTGTCTTGCTCAGTCACAGCCTCAGTAACTGCCGAGCCGGGACCCAGCACCCAGGTCGGGAGACTCCAGCTCGGAGCGTTTCCCCACACCCCACCGCAGAGGGGCGGCACACACTTGAAACTGTTCTGAGCATCCAGCCTGCACAGTCAGCCCCCGGCGTGTGCTGGCCTGATCCAACACATATGCTGGAAACGTCAGAGAGGCCAAGAAGCCATCTTGCTGAAACGGGCCCTAGCCTCAGGGGGCACTGACGAAGCCTGCTGGGGCCACACCGCGTCAGAGGGAGCGGCGTGGTGAAGTCCCACATGCAGGTGTCCAGAGCAGGGGGAAACCGCCCTCTCGAGTCAAGCACGGGTCAGTGAGCGCGTGTCCGCTCCGAGAGAGCTGGAAGGACACGAGGCACCTGCTGTCCCCACGTGCGCAGCTGAAGGCCACGTGGGGTGTTATATTTGGGACTCGCAAAGCGCTCAGCAAGCTGGCCTTCATTTCACGTGCTCTGGACTTCAGAGCCCACGCTGTTCTGCTCTGGAGTCGCTCTACCTGTCGGCTTGGTTTTTCTTTCAGGATTCTCGAAGCCTTGAAGTTGGAGACTTGTTCTGGGACTCTCCTGTATTCCCCAAACTCCAGGGATATTTGCTTACCTAAATTATTCTAAAGAACGTGTTACCCCCAGCCCGCAGGCGGAGTGGCGGTTAGAGCAGCTGGATCCCACACAGTGCAGTGCACGGGGTCCTGGGCCCTGCGGCTTAAAACACACGCTGGGCATGTGTGTGGAGGAGGGGCTGTGGCACGACTGTCCCCGGGGGAGCTTCTCACTCTCCCCACAAGAGCACACCCTCTCTAGCAAATTAAGAGAGAAAAATGTACGTGCTGTCTAGAGCTCTGGCAGGAAAGCGGCGCATCTGCAGGAAAGCTACTGGCTGCTTTCCTTACTAGTCCTTCTGTCGTTCCTTTTTTATTTTTTCAAAATATAGGACAATATATACTCATTAAAAATGATTTGAAATTATAAAGTGATAAAAAGAGGACATTCTCCCCCCAAAAAATCTGTCAAAGTTTTCCAATTAAAATACTTCTTCCTGGGCTGTTCTGTGGCCTGGTAATTAAGGCAGGTGGCTCCCACATGGCAGCCCTGCGGTTCGAGTCCTGGACCTGGCAGCTTGAGAAACAAGCCGGGTGTGCATGTGTGCAGGTCCACAGTTCCAGGGGACGTAGGAGAGGGGACTGCAGCATGGCCAGGCCACACGTGGGGGCTTTCTCCCTCTGCCTTTTGCTCTGTCTCTCCACGGTGAGTACATGCACCCTCTGGCAAAAAAAATTTTTTTAAAAAGATTTCTTCCCAAAGATTATAACCGTGTTTCACTTACGTGCCTGAGTGGAGCTGTGAGTGCCAGACAGCGCCTACCAGGCTCCCCCTGTGCTAATTCTCCCAAGGTCGGGATCTGCCTGGATTCCTTGGGCAGATACCCTGGGAGTGACAGGGCCCTCACACCTGCGACCTTCACTCTGAAACCTAATTGTACCAGCAGCCCCCTCAGTCTACACTGCCCCTTCGGGCCTCTCTCCAGGGCTCATGCTGCCATGGTTCTCAGCCCAGCGCGGTGAGCTCACTTGGCCACGGTTCCCTCTCTGCGGCAGACCCCTCATCCACCTGCCCGTGGAGAACGGGCCCCCTGAGCCACGGGCCTCCTGGACCTTCTCCAAGCCTCTTGGATCCTTCTAGAAGTTGGGTAACCAGACTTGCAGGCAGTGTCTCCAGATCTGACAAGCCTTGGCTTGAATGGAAGGGTCAGAGAGCCCCATGCTGTACCTGCCTGAGCCATAGCTCTGCAGGACACAACCCATAGCAGGGATGTTGATGGCTCTGTCCCTTCTCAGAGCAGATACCCTAATATTTTAAGGTTTTCTAAATGGCAAGTAGGTACTCTCTTTAAAGAACTGGGAATCAGGAGGTATGGGGATTGAACTCCCCAAATTCACACATTTAAATCCTAATGCAGTATCTCCAGCCTGCCCACCCCAGGAGCAGGGGGGGGGGCAATGACCTTATTAGGAAACAGGGTCCTTGCAGATGTAATTAAGTTGTAAATTAAAACAAGCTTAGAGCGCAGGCCTTTAATTCCACATCACCAGCCACCAGCATCTTTCTGAGAGGAGGAGCCCGTGGAGGGAATGCGCCAGGAAGTCACAGGCCCTGGACTGGAGAGGAGGAAGGCAGCGAGGCCGAGGCTGGAGTCTGCACTACAAGCCTACAGGCTGAGAACCGCCTGGGACTGCTGGCAGCTACCAGAAAGGAGGAGAGCGTGGCTCCTTGTTAGAACTGCTGGCCTGCCAAATGGTAAGAGTTAAGTCTCTGTCATGGAAGCCATCAGTTTGGGGTACTTTGTTACCGCTCCTCACGTGTGCATGCATGTGTGCCCAAATCCCTAGAGGAGAATGGAGGAGAAGGGACAGCGGCATGGCCATCCCCCAGGGAGTGATTCTCACTTTCCATCTCTCTGTCTCTCTGGTGAGTGCACACAACCTGTAGCAAAAATCTATAAATATATATATATACTCATGGTAGGGGCCAGCTGCTGGTGTAGTTGTAATGCACCCCTCTGTGCTGCTGGACCACACGGGAGGGTGCCCGGTTCATGTCCCAAGGCCTCCCCGAGCATGTGGGGTGCACGGGAGTGCTGGGAGTCCTGGCCGCAGGGTGGATGGGTGGCAGCGTGAAGCCCGTGTTGGGGTGTACCTGCCTTTCTCTCGCTCTCTCTCTCTTGCTCTCTGTTTCTCTTGCTCATGGAGGAAATAAAAACTTTTAAAAAGGAATAAACAAAAACTTTTTAAAAATTGATTTTCCCAGGACCAGCAGTTGGCATAGTGGCTATGTCGCTGGACTCCTACGTAGTCGACCGTGGTTTAAAGTCCCTGACCTGGTGGCTTAAACTCACACCAGGCACGTGTGCGTGTGCACAAGATCCCGAGAGGAGAATGGAGGAGAAGGGATTGCAGCGTGGCCATCCCCCTGGGGGGTGATTTCTCGCTTTCTGTCTCTCTGTCTCTGTCTTTCTAGCGAGTGCACGCGCCCTATAGCAAAATCTTCTCCAAAAAAAATTGATTTTCCCAAATGGTCACTTACAGATCGGCATTCAGAGCTTTATTGGGGATGACGACCCCCTCCCTCTAGCTTGGAGAAGACTATCAGGAGGCTTACTGCCCTGTCCTTGACCCCACCAGAAGGGAAAAGGCCCATGGTGCAATATGAATGACCTGGCTGCTCAGCAGAAACGCGCCGTGGGGCCTAACAATGACCCTGGGCTCAGCTCCCGGTGGTGGACGGCACGAGCAGGGCCACCTCCTACCGGGCTGCCAGGAGCCTCCTCACCGCAGCTTCCACAGAGCTACTCCGTGAGCCCAACTGCTGTCCCTATGGAAGCTAGGAGGGAAACCTCAAAGCGCTTCCTCGCATCCAAAGCTGTAGAGCATAGGAAGCCAGCTGCCTCAGGAAATCCGGTGCCCTTCCGGCTCTGCCCATTCAGAGTATCACTGAGGACACGAGCCCGGGCTCGCCAACTCCTGGACACTCGGGAAACAATGCCGCAAAGCCGCACGAGCTCGCAGACCCCATCATAACAGTACGCACTCAGAGGCATCGCGGTGCCCGCTAGCTCCTACCCGAATATCAGCAGCTACCGTCGCAGGGCTGCCGAGGCGCCACTGGGCCCCACCTGCTCCCCGCCCTCTGGAAAAGCCAGAGTCCCAGGCTAAAAACCTACCGCGCAGATGAAGCAGGTGTCGTGCCAGGTATGTCCCAGGGCTTCGATAAACTTGTCACCGGCCTCCACGGGGAAATCGCAGCCGTGGCACTTGGTGCTGAACAGGTTGACATAGTCTGAAATGGAAGGTGGTGTGAAGGCAGGCACCCAGGCTGGCAGGGAGGGGCACGCCAGCCAGCTGTACCCCAGGCCGGGCTGGCCCGCAGATGAGTGGGCTAAGGTGCAGTGGATTAACCCTAATGGTCACTTGTCATCCAGAAGACATATTAGTTACACCCTGCTCTGTTTTCTGTGTCCCGTACCTTGCGCTGACGCTGTGCAGACTGACTCAGTCACCACCTTGTGCTAGTTTGATTTGCAAATGCTTTCCACAATTGTCACTGGATTTCTACAGCGTGACAATCTCTTCTGCCTCTGTCACCTCTGATAGCTGAGTCCCCAACACTTCCCAACAGTTGTGCTTATTTTGAAGGGATGGGGGTCCCTGCACTGGCTCGGTGGCCTAGTGGTTAAGGGAGCTGGCTCTTACATGGTCTACCATGTGGCTCGAGTCCCAGCCCCAGTGGCTTGAAAAACATGCTGCATACCCCAAATCCTCACAGGATGGAGAAACGGAGAATGGATAACAGCACGCCCATACCCCAAGGTGGGGGCTGTGCTTTCTCGCTCCCCTCTGTCTGACTCTGTCTCTCTGGTGAGAGCTGGCACCCTCAGGCAAATTAAGGAAAGAATGAAAGAGGATCCTTAACATTTTTAAGACTTATATGCTCTTTGCTTGGCCATTCCTGTCATTGGGCGTTTGCAGTGACGAGTGTCATTATGAACCGTTTTCGAGCTACTTCAGTTACTTCACTGGGCAGGTCCTCCCCGCAGCCGGAGGGCCAAGGAGATCGCTGCTAGAGGGTCTATGCATGGCCCCAGCTCGCCATGACCTGCTGTCGACGCACACCCGCTGCCAAGGCCCACGTCTCAGTTGTTCGTGCTCCCAGCACCATGTGTGCTCACGCTGAACACACACGTGTGAACATGTCAGCCAGAAAGTCAATCGTGACCCTCATCTTGAACCATGATTTTTGTTTTGTTTTGTGGATGAAGACACTGAGGCTCAAAGAGCTGAGCTGACCAGCCGGAGCCCCACAACCAAGAGCAGGGAGGCAGCTCCTCCTCCTTCGCAGCAGCTGTCCTCTCTGGGCCAAGGGAAGCAGGTCACCATACTCACTGTAGGGCTTTCCGGACTCTTCTAGAAAGTTGAATCCCCTTGACAAATTCTTCTCTGTCACCCCCACGGCCGCCCTGTCCCCAGAAGTAGGGACATTCAACCACAGCTGGCTTTTCTTTCTTTCTTTCTTTTTTAAGGAATTATTTATTTAATTTTATTTATCCACTCATTTATTTTAACTTGACCAGAGAGATATGGAGTGGGGGCGGGGGGAGTGAGAAAGCAAGTCATCGGGTCTGGGACTTGAACCGTGGTCGGTCATGTGGGAGTGAGTGTCAGCGTCTTAACCACCATGCCACCTGCTGGCCCCCAACAGCTGGCTTTTCCTAACAGCACTTTCTTCCTTGTCCCTTGTTGACATATTTCTGCTAGTTTCCTCACGACAGCGGGTCTGCTCACTGTCACAGGCCACATGAGCGGCAGCATGCCGTGAGGGTCACGGACTTGGAAAGACTCCGAGGAAAGAAAGAGCTGAATTCAAATCACAGCTCTGTTACAGAATTGTTCAAACCTGGGGCAACTTCTCAGAGCCTCGACTTTCTCATCCCTGTAACGGGAGCAATCACAGTGCCGAGCACGGGGTTGTTGCTGGATGAAGTAAGCTAATGCAAGCGGAGTACTTGGCACAGACACTCGAGCACGTTGGCTTTTATTCTGAATCTTCGTAAATGATGAAAGGAGGGACAAGACTATAATTTGAGCGTCTACTGTGGTTCTTACTGTTTTTTCGTTTGTGTTTTTTTCTTTTAGTTTCCCTAGAAGGCACGTGCACTCACTTGAGAGAGAAAGAAAGAATGATTCTTCTCATCCCAGGAGGATGGAGGATGGCACAC
Source organism: Tupaia belangeri chinensis (assembly GCF_000334495.1). Taxonomy (NCBI): domain Eukaryota; kingdom Metazoa; phylum Chordata; class Mammalia; order Scandentia; family Tupaiidae; genus Tupaia; species Tupaia belangeri. The sequence continues at coordinate 66,511 of NW_006203774.1, forward strand.
CAGAATTCTCCTCCTGGAATTTTGAGCATACGTGCACATGCGCCTGGCATGTCCACGAGTCACGGTCCAGGACTAGAGTCTGCAGTCAGCCATGTGGGATCCAACTTCCTTAACCACCGCGCCACCTGCTGGCCCTACGGCTACTGTTTCATCCTCACAGCATCTCTGTGAAGAGGTCATATTCCCATTGTGAAGGGGAGGTAGGCGAGCCCGTGGTGTGGTGGTTACGACCAGCATCAGGCCTGCTGGACTCCAAAGGTCAGCGTCCGCCCATGGCTCTCTGAGTCTCCAGCTCCTTATCAATTTGCCACTGCGCCTGGATTAGGCTTATCTCTTGCAGGGTTTTCCAATATCGCTTCCCCTTTGGTGCGTAATTGCAGCTTGTCATGCAAATGCTCCACATATGCCAGCCCATCCTCTCCACAGAGCAGTTCCCTTCTTCAGCAGGCATACACGCGCCACCTTGCTGGAGCTCAGAGAACACTGCTCTCTCTAGAAGGTGAGGGCAGGTTAATGGCTGTGCTCTGTAACCGTAAACACCTACTTCTGACCTCTCGCTCAGCACTCCCAGTCGACCTCCAGGCACCCTGGGCTCGCTCTTACACCTCCAGGCCTCGGTATAAGCCAGGTCCTGAGCTTGGAAACCGCCCCCAACTTTCTCTCCCTGCATCTCTGCAATCCTTTGGGCCAGGCTTTTCTCCTAAGAAGTCCTCATCCCCATCCCAACCGGAGAGCTGGAATGGCTTTCTCAAGGCAGCCCTCTTTCAGCCGTCCATCCATCTACCCATTCATTCCTTCGTTCAGTCTCTGGAATGTCCATGCACACGTCAGCATATCATATACTGATGGGTTTGCTTGAGGGTTTAGAGGGCAGCCCCAGACACACACGCCTCCATGCTCGGCATCTTCTGCGGGCACTGGCACAGAGAACGTGTCCGGCACACGTCAATGGGTATGCGATGGACAGACAGACAGACGGCTCCTGTGATTTCTCCTCCTGTGGTGTCTCACAGAGTAAGCTCTTCCAATGGCTTGAATCCATTTCTGGAGTGTCTAGTCTTGCCTAGTGGTTGGTTCTCTGTCTCACCCTTGAGTCTACATAATCTGGAGAATTTCTGCCATGCTTTAGGATGTGGTAGCACTTGAATCCATTTCTGGAGTGTCTAGTCTTGCCTAGTGGTTGGTTCTCTGTCTCACCCTTGATTCTACATGATCTGGAGAATTTCTACCATGCTTTAGGATGTGGTAGCACTTGAATCCATTTCTGGAATGTCTAGTCTTGCCTAGTGGTTGGTTCTCTGTCTCACCCTTGATTCTACATGATCTGGAGAATTTCTACAATGCTTTAGGATGTGGTAGCACTTGAATCCATTTCTGGAATGTCTAGTCTTGCCTAGTGATTGGTTTTTCTGTCTCACCCTTGAGTCTACATGATCTGGAGAATTTCTACCATGCTTTAGGATGTGGTAGCACTTGAATCCATTTCTGGAATGTCTAGTCTTGCCTAGTGATTGGTTTTTCTGTCTCACCCTTGAGTCTACATGATCTGGAGAATTTCTGCCATGCTTTAGGATGTGGTAGCACAGGCCTGACTTGTACACATTTTTAACTTTCCTGATCGACTAGAGAAAGCGAGTGTCGTGGGTATCGGATGGAGCCCGTTAGGGCCTTTCCCACCAGGAGCACAACCCGCTGCTCGGTTACCCGCTCCTTCCTTCTCCTCTCCCCTCGGGTCTATCATTTCTTCAGCCGACTTGCTTACGCCCCACGCCGAAGCACTGCCTTGTATTTAACGGGCTTTACTGCTAAAAGCCTCCCCACCCATCAAATCAGATGCTCTGTGCTTTAGAGAGAGGGCGCTTGAGCAGCAGAATGATGCGGACGGTTTGCAGGAATACAGATGGCTGGGCCCACTCCCTGAGATTCTGATTCCCCAGATCTGAGGTGGGGCCGGGAGGTCTGCATTTCTAACAAGTTCTCAGGTGATGTTGCTGGCCCTGGGACCCACCGGGGGAAACATCGCTGATCCCCAAACCTAAATGGGTATCGGAACAACTGGGGCAAGACAGGTACCCCGTGCAATTCTGCTTCTGGGTCCAGCATGACTACACCCCATTAGGGGGAGCCTTCTCTCTGGCAAGCACGTGCTCCCTCTGGCAATTAAAAAAATTGAAGAACCAAACAATGTGAGTACACTTAACACTACTGAACGGTATACTTACCACCGAGGAAGATGGCGAATTCTGTGTTCTGTGTTTACCACAACAAGCGAAACGGCGGCAGGTCGGACCCCAGCCAGTGTTCCATGGCGGGACACTGAGCCTCCCTCCAGGCTGACTCTCAAATCCAAGGAGACTCCAAAGTACCGCGAGTAACGGGATTTACATACATGTTTAAAGCTAGATAGTGGCATGGGGGCTGAGGCAGCAGGAGCCTCAGTCTGGCCGTGAAGAGATGGGGCCCCCAGAGGAAGGGCCGTGGATTGAGGAAAGAAACGAAAAAAGCAGGGGTTGGGCGGGCCAGGTGGGCCTGATGGAGACCGCTGTGGCCCTGAGCTGTTTTATGCTCGTTCTTTCACAGGGAAGGTGAAGCCCCTGCTTTCTGTATTGACCGCAGCTGTGGAGCATCGACACCAGTCTCTTCCGGCCTTCTCGGGGCCTACGCTCAGCTCCCTGTCTGTAAAGCCAGCAGCACATAGCGCCTTGGTTTAGAGCTTCCACAGGCCCTGCAGTGTGAGCACAGGCTCTCTACTTTAAGGCGCCCCCTGCAGGCTGGGTCCTACACCTATGGTTCAAGTCCCAAAGTCCCAGTCTCAGTGGTTTCAAAAACATGTTGGGTGGGAACCAGCAGGTGGCATGGTGGTTAAGGCACTGGAAACTCCCACATAGCCAACTGTGGTTCGAGTCCCAGACCTGGTGGCTTGCTTTCTCATCCCCCCCAAACTCTCTCCCTCTCTGGTTAAATTAAAATAAATAAAAAAAATTATTAAAAAAAAAAAAAAGAAAAGATTATAAGCATCTGCAGGAACATCAGAGTCTGATAAATACCACGGAAGCAGAGGATGGGACCTTTGCATCCAAGGCTTTGTACGCCTCTGGCCTAATCCTCACCACAGCCCTGGAAGGTGGGCGTCCACAGCCGAGGAACTGAGGCTGAGAGAAGAGCAGGAACTCACTCAGGGCTACAAAGCCAGCCCTGGAGGAGCCAGGGATAGAGCCTAGGACAGAGCCGGAAGGAAGACCTCTCAGGCGAGACCCACAGTCTCCAAGTCAAAATAACCTGGAGGGTCTCCAAGCAGTTATAAGACGCAAACTCGGGATTCACACACGGTATTTGTGTTTTGTTTTCTTCAGGCTCTTCCCATAGGGCACGTGCACTTGCCAGAGAGAAAGAGAGGGAAAGTGAGAAGCCACCCCCAGGTGGAATTATCATACCTCAACCCCTTCTCCTCCTAAGATTTTGGCACACACTCATGCACACACAACCCACATGATTTTCAAGCCACTGGGTCTGAGACTTGGTTGACCATGTGGAAGTCTAGCACCTTAACCACCATGCCACCTGCTAGCCCTGTATTTGTTTTTGGGGGGGGAGGGGGTGTTTGTTTTTTTGCTATAGGGTGTGTGTGCTTGCCAGAGAGAGAGAGAGAGAGAGTAAGAACTCACCCCCCAAGGGCATGGCCACACTGCAATCCCTTGTCCTCCATTCTTCTCTTGGGATTTTGGGCATGCACACACATGCGTCCAGCGTGATTTTCAAGCCTCCAGTTCTGGGGATCGAACCACACAGTCAGCCCATGGAATACAGTGCCCTTAACCTCCACACTACCTGATGGCCCTCACACACTGTATTTGATGCAGAGAAGGGAACAGAGGCTGAATGTACAAAATAAGCTGCAGCCTCTGCTCCCTTCTCCCCGAGAAAGGTGCATCCGCATGGGTGGGAAGGAAGTCCACCAATATCCTTCGTGCAGGACCAGCAAGATTACGCCTCTGGAAGCAGACCCAAGCCCCAGTGCTCCTTCCAGGCACGCAGGCCCCTGATGGCCAGATGCGAGGGGTCCCAGCAGCGGGCAGCTCCCTGCCTGCCCGTCTCCCAGACTGGGCCCCCTATACTGCACGGCAGCCCCCTACCTTTCTCGCAGTAGGGCTCCCCGTCTTCCATGTGGAAGAGGCTGTTCCCGAAGGGCTTCTTGCAGGCGGCGCAGACAAAGCAGGTGGTGTGCCACGTCTGTCTCAAGGCATGCATGACTTCCTAGGGAGAGAGCCCGAGCTCGGGACAGACCCCACCCAGGCCCCAGCCTCTGCCCAAGCATCGCATCAGGGAATAGCTAGGAGAGCAGGCCTCGGGCACCCCGAAGTTGACAGAGAAGGGGTTCCCACTACCCAGCCTTGCTGGGAGTCAGGTTCTGCGCATGCTTACCTAAGCTGGGGTACTTAGTCCTCCTACCAGGTCTGAGAGTGGGCTACTCTTGGACTGTCGTTCTACCAGAGGGGCTTCAGGGTCAGGTCACATGCAGGGAGTGGGGAGGTCGGCTACAGTGTCCTAACTTGCTCTGAAGCAGTACCACCACCACTGCAGGTGTGGGGAAGAGAACACGTTCCCCTCTTTGAGTTCATTCGTGCCTGAGCTCAGAGGTGGCAAACTGACTCCCTTCAGGTCAAAGTGCAGCTGCTTTCTATTCTCAGCAACTCTTGGCCTCTTAATGGGACCGCACGATCTTGGGGGTGGGAGTTGGTCATCCTTGGGGAAAAGACAAGGGTGAGGGAAGAGGGGTGCCGTCCACCTACCCCCATGATCTTGGTGTTGCACTTGGCACAGAGCGGGGCAAAGAACTGCTCATAACAGCGCTCGCAGTAAACGTTGTTCTGCTCCTCCACGAAGCACACGTCTGCCAGGGAGGTCTTGCAGTAGGCGCAGTTGAACTCTTCCGGATGCCAAGAGCGGCCCATGGCTACCAGGAAGGGGCCCCTGGGGAGCAGAGAACAGCGCCTAACAAGGCGGCTCCTAAACCCAGAACCAGACAGCGTGCGACCCCAACAATGTCCAAGCTTTCCCCTGTAACTCCAACTTCAGTGGCTGCTCTGACGAGTGGGAGTGAAGCCAGAGAAGGGTGTACACGTTGCCTGGCCTGCGGTAAAGCGAGGGGAAGCCTCGAACAGCCCCTGGGCATGGTGAGCCCAGTCCAGGGTCCTGCTGCCCACCGACAGCAACGAGCAGCACGGAGCTGCCCCGGCTGGCAACGGCGAGGTCCTGCCCTGTGCTGGACACTGCTCCCGCTGCCCACGGTGGCTGCCCACAGCGGCCCTGTGAAGCAGGTCCCACTGGAATGTGGATTCCAGGTACAGCTGCTGCTCCAGGCCATGCGACAGGAAGGACGGCACCTCACGGCCATCGACAGGAAGTGGTAGCTCGCGGTCACGGGACAGGAAGGCAGTGGTAGCTCGCGGCCACAGGACAGGAAGGAAGTGGTAGACCCAGGATACAAATCTGGGCCATCTAGTTCCCAGTCAGTGGTTGGCACAGTAGAGCTAAGAGGAAGTTATACTCTAAGTTTTACTTTTCCGTATTTTCTAGTTCTTCCCTAGAGAGTTTGTTGCTTTTCTTTTTTTTTTTTAATTAAAAAAAAAATTGTTTTTAAATTTGCCAGAGGGAGCTTGTGCTCACTGGAGGGAGAGGGGAGAGGAGGGGAGATGAGAAAGCATCCCGTGGGCATGAGCGCGTCACCGCCCCGTCTCCTCCTTCCTCCTTTTGGGACTCCAGGCACAAAGGCACACGCACTCAGCACGTTTCCCCAGCTCCCAGGTCTGGGACCCGCACAGTGGGTCTGGCCATGTGGGATCTAGCCACCTTAACTACCTGCCACTGGCTAGCCCACGTTCATTTCTTCTGGATAAAAGCGTATTTTTCGTATCTTTTAGGTTATTAGGAAAGTCATAATAAAGTACGTTTCTATGCTTTTCTATGTAAAAATGCATCATGACTTCCCTGATGACCAATATAAGCTCACTTCTCTCTCACACATACGCGCACGCACACATGCGCACACACACACACGGGCCAGCTCTGTGGCACAGTGGTAAGTGCTGCTCAAGCCAGATCCCACATGGCACTGCGGGTCAGGTCCCCAGCCTGGGCACACTCACGCGCACCCAGGCTCTGACGGTCTGGGAGAGTGGAGGCGGGGAGAGGGGCGGTGGCTGACCGTACCCTGTGGAGGTGTGCCTCTCTCTCTCTCATGCACTCTACCATGGAGAAAGAATAAGACGGAGTTTCACAACTTACAAGAAAATCACACCCACACTGTTTGAGCAGCACCGCCCAAGCCTGGCCTCGTGAGAGGACAGCTCTCGGGGCGGCAGAAGCCCTCCAAGCCCTGAGCAGCACAGGCCTGTCTGCAGAAAGGCCCGGCAACATCCCTAAAGGAAAGCTGGGTCAAGCCCGGCTCCGTCTGCCAGCTTGCAATGTCCGCAGGAAACCCAGGACAACACTGGTGTTCCAGAACCAGCCTCAGCCCAGGGGCAGCTCCTGGCACTGGCATCAACTGAGAGCTTCGCCCGCTCACCTCATGGGCTCCTCCCGACTCCCCAGGCAGTGGGTGTCAAGCCGGTATGGAAGCCAAGCTCAGAGCAGGCCAGAGGGCCTCCAGGCTGCCCTGCATGTGGCCTTCTCCCAACGCCTGCCTCCCCTCCCACCCCCAGCGCAGGGCACGGGCTGTGGGCAAACACCTGCCCGGGGCCAGCGCCCAGCACGGGCACAGGGGCCTACCTGATGATGTTGTTGCAGTGGCCGCAGAGTGGAGTCCGGCTGCTGGCTGGGAAGCGCTCAGCCCTCTGGACGGTGCCCCTGGCGAGGGGGGACACCTGGGGCACCGGGGTGTAGGCTGGGGATCCCCGGAGCAGAGTCTGCTTGCTGATGGAGGTGGTGCTCTTGCCAGGGGCAAACTTCTGAGAGAAGTTGTCATCTGTCACCCAGGGTGGACGGCCTGCAGACTCCGCAGGGCCCCCGCTGTAGGCCGCCGAGGGTGTGGGTGCAGGGTTATAGCTTGGGGCAGGCGAGGGGGTGTAGGCTGGTGCCGGGGAGGGAGAGTAGGCTGGCGCGGGAGATGGGGTGTAGGCAGGGGCAGGAGAGGGGGTGTAGGCAGGGGCGGGAGAAGGGGTGTAAGGGGTTGGGCTGTAATTGGCCCCTGGGGATGGGCTGTAGGTAGATGCAGGCACTGCAAACCAAAAACATCCAAAGAAAAAACATGTCAGGAATTCATTCTGGCAACTTTCCCGCCTCTGCCAGAGAGCCACAGGGACTGACTCCTCTACCAGAGCAGAACAGTTCCCGTGCTGTGGGAGGGCCTCTGAGCCTCCAGGTGCCCCTGACGCTAACTCTCAGCGGGAAGCCCAGACAGATGAAGAGCAAGGAGGCAGAGCAGGCCTCGGGAGCTGAGCTGGGCGAGAGCAGCCGTCAGCCTCAGCCGGCGCGTGGGCAGGAGGGCGTGGCCAGCCGGGCCTGGACTGGAGGATGCATGCAGTTGGCTCCGCCCAGTCGTCCAAGGCGAAATGCCCGGCTGGCAGGTGTCTGCTGAACTCGGGTGGGGTCGGGTCCCCGGACAAGGCTGAGGCCCGCGGCAGGCTCAGGTCTGGGCGCAGGCTGGGCAGATTGCTTTCCTGACAGTGGGCTTGGTCTGCAGCATGTTCACCTTGGCTGGCATGGGAGGGGGCTCGGAGGACTGGTCCAGAGCAAGCCTGGGAGATGCCGGCGAGACGCGGCCCAGGTCTAGTTGCTCTGTGGCTGCCTGGGGGCACCCCTGCTCCCCCACATCACTTACATGGGTACAGGGTGTACTAGAGGTTCCCAGGAAGCCAGAGCACAAGGAAGGGATCCCTCCTGGGATGCCCTCCTCCCTCACCAAGAGCCGATCACTCCTGGGCTCTTGACCCGGAACCAGCCTGACGCTGTGAATCTGAAACCCTCCAGGCCTGGGCCCTCAGACCCAGGCAGAGACACAGCCGTGCCCTGTACCCGTGGGCCAGCTGGCTTCTTCCAGCAGGGATGGCTCTAGGGGCCACACCTCTGCTCAGTCCTCTAGAAGAAGACCACACTGTCCCCACCCCGGGGAGTGTGTGGAGCGGCCTCCCCCCATTCCTGAGCCCAGGCGGGATGGACGACTGTGCTGAGGCAGCCCCTCTGGGCCCTGTCTGGAGAGCACAGCGCTCCTCAGCACCCAGGACCCTGGCCCCGCCTCTAGTCTCTGTGCCACCTGGTTGCTCCGAGCTAAACAGCCCCTGCCCTGGGCAAGGGCCGAGCCTGTGCTGCGGAAGAGGAAGGGCCACAACGCTCCAGAGCCCCCAGGAGCGGGGCCGGGAGCCAGGCTGGCTTCCCCTTAGGAGCCTTCCTCCTCACCAAGAGTAGACTCCACATACGGCAGCCACCGAGTCACTCCACACTCTACGCCTGCACTCGAGGTCGCCAAGGCCCAGACCCAGCCAGGACGCGCGCGAGTCTCCAAGACCTTCTGCCACCCAGCTCCTCTGTGAAGGGCACATGGCTAGTTCCCGCAGTGCCGTGGTGCAACGTCACTGTGGAGGCATCAACACCGAGGAGCCCGGGCTCCGCCTAATGAAGCTCCCGGGCACAGCCCTCAAGGCCCTGACTTCTACCACGACCTGCTTCAAGTCTTCGGGTAAGTTCCTTAGCCTCTCGGGGCCTCAGTGTCCTGTCTAAAAACGCCAGTGAAGTTCCTAACCTCACAGGGTTATTACACCAAATGGGAGCGAGGATGACAAGGACGTGGCACCCGGGTCTTGGGATTGGGATGTACAACTGGGACGTCTCACTGCCTCGTGGTCACCTGTGCTGGAAACCAGGCAAGGCCTACCGAAAAGTGCTAAGTGTGAACCGCATACCAGAGTCTGAAGCTCAGCACAAGGAAAGAATACAGAACAGCGCGCTGACACTTGCTACCGATTCTATGTGGAAACGATGCCTGGAATGTACACCGCGAAGGAAAAGCAGTAACACTTCATTTCACAAGCTGCCTTTCACATTCGAAAATGGGCTGCTATGCGCCAGCAGGTGGTGTGTGGTTAGGGATTGGACTCGCACACGCCGACCTCTGTTCCTGTCCCAGACCCGGCTGCTTGCTTTCTTGTAGGGAGCGGCTGGATCTGGGTCACACAATGATCGAACAGACTTTAGAAATGAGGAAAGGCAGTTCCCCACGATTTGTTCCCACGGTGCAAGGCCAGCAGAGGTTAAAAAAAATAAACCGAAAGACCCAAACTGAGTATCAGCCAAACTGCGCCATGGAAGACAAAAAGGCTAAAACGACAAGACACAAGATGTCCCACAACGCCCGCTCGCCTGTGGTCGGGCGTCCGGCTTCACATCCTCATTCACCCCCTCTGGCCCATGAAAGAATAAACCGGAACCAGCTCAGGCCGTGGGTTATCTCCATCAGAGACACCTCTGCTTTTCTCTACTTGTGTGTTTTATTTTTAAATGCCTCTGCTCCCCCTCAGGTGTTGGTTTTGCCAAGCAGGTCTTGACGTTTTCTCATTCTCTGTCTCTGTCTCTCTCTGGTGAGTGCATGTGCCCTATAGCAAAATTTAAAACAAAAATAAATAAAATGTCCTGCTAGAAAAGTGTCTACGGGATGGCTGTCTATTGGATGATCAAAACAGTCGCAGGGGCCTGGATTCCCACTTGGCTGACCATGGTTCAAGTCCTGGCCCTGGCAGCTTGCTTTCTCACTTTCTATCCCTCTCTGGTCAATCAAAGTAAATAAATAAATAAAGTTAAATAAAATAATTCTTAAAACAAAACCAAAACAAAACAGTGGCTCTGTGCCTGGCCTGGACTCTCCCCACACGCCTCAGCGTCCCCAACTGGCAGGGACTGAGGACCCCACCAGCTCCGCGTCTCCTGGGGTGCGCCCTCAGCCTGCCCCCACCACACACACCCCGTGCTACCCCGACCGCCCACCTCGGACCCCGGGGCTGTTGCTATTTCTGCAGGACGGATTGAGCCGGCCCAAAGGAGAAGGCGGTATTTCTTCGCTAATTGGCAAGTTCAAAAGGCCCCTATCGCACCCGCGGCCTCGGGAAGGTGTCATTAAACAAGGTGATCTCTGACTCACTTGGCCGGCCCGGCTCCCCGCGAGCGGCCGACGTGGCCCAGCCGAGCACGGCCTGGGAGCCCCAGGGGCTCCGGGGAGCGCCGC
>NW_006203774.1:77325-79368 GCF_000334495.1 Tupaia belangeri chinensis
GCCGGGCTCCCCCGCGCTTCCGGGCCGCTCGCGGGAGTTCTCTGCCTGGCGGCGGCGGGGAGACTCGCACTCCCGACAGAGGAGCTCCTCTGTGCCCTCCCGCTCCCTGGGAATTACCCGCTTTCCCTCACCCCTTCCGGAAGGGCATGTAAGTGTGTCTGGTGGGGAGCCCGAAGGGGGACTAGGCACAGGGGCACAGGGCATTTGGGACTCCCCACCAGTTTTGCCATAAACCTAAAGTTACTGTCTCAAAAAACAAGTCTTAAAAAACTGTGCGTAGTAGGTTGGCGGGGAAAGGAGCGCGCGGATCACTGCCTAAGGGGCAGCTCGTTTTCGGCCGCACATTCAAGATGTTGGTGCGGATGATTATCTCCAGAACCCCTTAAAGCCAGTGTCCTCCTCAAGTTCTCTCCCGTCCGTCCCTGGGATGGACAATGGCGGCGGCTCTGGGAGTGCCTGTGTGCGGGGTAGCGTCCACAGTGCAGGGCACCAGCAGGCCCTCCCCGCCCAGTCCTGGCAGCCCTCCTCACATTTCTCCCTCTCCACCTCTGCCAGGCCGAGCTGGGTACACGCAGAGATCAGCAGGGCCCTGCCCTCCTGCAGCTCACAGTCCCGGTCTGTGGGAAGGAGGGTGGTGACCAGACTCGGGGCCTGGCTGCCTGGAGCCCTCAATGGGCACATCCCATGGTCCAGGGCGTCAGGTCCTCCCCCACCCTGGGAGATACCCGCCAAAGAGCCTCATGTTCCTTGGGTGACAGCTGGCAGGGGAGTGGACTGACTGCAGGATACCCTGGAAACTCTCCGAGGGCCTTGGGGAATCAGACCAACCTCACCCAGGAAAGCGGGGCTCAGGCTGAGCCCTCGGCCCTGTGAGGAGCCCTGGGCACTGACCAGAACGGGGCCTGGGAGGATGGAGCAGACGCCCGCCTCTGCCTCTGCAGACCCTGAGCTCCCCATGTCCCTGGCACCCGGGACAGCAGAGAAGCCATTGGCTGGCCCAGCACCCGGGCTCTGGGAGGCGGGTCTGTCCAAAGCCCTCGTGGTTTCCTTGGCTGCCTGTATCTGTCCTTGAGCCACTCCCGACTGGGGAGGGCAGCCCCTCCTCTAAGCCCTTGCCCCCTCACCAGGAGCTGGGGACACTCCCCGGACGTCCTCTTCCTGAGTTAGGAGGTCTACCCCCACCTGGCACTGCCCATCTCCAGCCACACCTGGGGAAGGAGCCCTGCTCAGCCACACCAGTAGGTGGCCCTCCCACGCCTCTGAGCTGCTGCGGCTCTGAGCTGTGGCTCTGAGCTGGGCCCATGTAGGCCCATAGTAGACAACTCCCCTCCCTCTGCACCTCTCACCTGGCTGGTAGACAGAAGGCCGGATGCTGGCAGTGGTGACACCCCGTGGCTTGGGTGCAGGGGCTGCAGGGCTCTCGCTGTAGCTGGGGTGGGTGGAGGGTGCTGGAGAGGAAGCCACTGCAGAAGCCTGGGGCCTGGAACAACAGGGGAGAGTTACAGTGAGAGGGTCAGCCCTGTGGGGCCTAGGGAGTGGAACTGAGGGGGAGAGTCACAGCGAAAGGGACAGTCCATGTGGCCAGGGGCCAGGAGCCTAACAGGGAGGGTTCCAGGGAGGAGAAGCTGACGGGGTCCGGCACCTGGAGCTGAGAGGTAAGGTTACAGGCAGGACAGCCCGCTTGGCCGGGCGTCTGGAATCAAGGAGAGTTACAGTGAGGACAGCCCAGTGGCCCGGGGCCTGGAACCGAGCGGGAATTACGGCGAGGACAGCCCAGCGGCCCGGGGAGCAGCTGGAGGCTGTGAAGGAAGGGCCGTGAATGAGAGGCGAGGAGGCTGCTCCGAGAGACTAGTGCTGCCGCCAGCCAGACGGAAAGCCCTTCGCCCCATGGGGACAGGCTGCCGGAGCAGGAGAGGAGAGAGGAAGGTGGTCAGTGGCCCATACCCTCGACCTGGCACCACAGCCCCTCTGCCCCCTCTAACTGCTGTCACTGAAGGAGCCGCCCAGGCTCAGGTTTCTGGGCAGGCATGCCCCAAGGACGCT
>NW_006203774.1:79382-79894 GCF_000334495.1 Tupaia belangeri chinensis
AATGCCCCAAGGAGGCTCACAGGGAGCCAGGAACCCCCGAGGACACCCCCAACACACACACCTGCTCACCTGCCCACACACACCACATATACCCACACATGTGCACACACACGTGCCTACACACATGTACCCACCCCTTTCCTACACAGGGCTCCTGAGCCCTCCTCCTGGCCAAGGGCTCTAAAGCCGCCTTGTCCGACACAGGCCCAGGGCATGCGGGCCCGGCGGTGGGAGCGGCGGCTGGCATGTGCAGTTCAGCGGCTTCTTCAGCCTGGTCCCAGCCATCATGCCCACTTTCACTCATCTCTAAAACCCTTTTCTTCACTTGAACGAACCCCATACAGGACACCCCCGTCTCTGGCCTCTCCTGCGTGGCCCTGCAGCCTTCAGATCCCAGGACAGACCACGTGGCCATGCCCAGGCAAATGGGCCATTATTGGGGGTGCTGGAGCAGTGGGCTCTCCCCCTTCACCCCAGCCTGTGGCTTCCTGCCCGGCTGACACCGTCTTCTA
>NW_006203774.1:80731-82113 GCF_000334495.1 Tupaia belangeri chinensis
GCGCAGTGGCCCCCCCCCCTCCCCCCCAGCCTGTGGCTTCCTGCCTGGCTGACACAGTCTCTTATGGTCCCGAGGCCCGTGGTCTCTGCTGGGTGAAGCCACAGAATGAGGCCTGGCCTTCTCTGGGGCTCTGGCAGGGGTGGCGAGATTAGAGCCCCACGAGGCTCCCGAGTGGATCCAGAGGGATCCGGATCCCTGGGGAGCTACTCAGGCCAAGGCAGAGGTAACCTGAGCTTCAGGGGCCAGTGGGCCAGGCCCAGGGCTGGCGCACTTTTGTCCAGTTGCCAAGTTTCGGCCCGTGGCCCTTTCTCTGGCTAGGTCCATGAGCCACTGGAGGGACCACTGGAGTATGGGCCTCACTGGAAAGGAAGAAGCAGGGTTGGCCAGGAGTGCTGGCTGCCACTGAGTGGGCCAGGGCCAAGGGTCAGCTGGGTGGGAGCTAGACTCCCTGTCCTGCCGCTTGCTGTCCTACCGCTCTGCCAGCACCCCGGTAGCCCGGGCTCTGGGCAGGGTGGTGCTGGGACAGGAAGACGGGCTGCAGATGCGCAGTGAGAGTTCCGAAGCCACACTCCAGTGTCTGCCGCCCCGGCTCCATCCCAGCCCATGGACCAGGAGGGGAGCCAGCAGGCTCAGAGGGTGCCCAGCCCGGCTGCTCTGCCCCACCCCTGCTACTCTGCCCCATCCTCTGCTGGCTGCTTTCAAGTTCCAGCCCAGCCCCAGCTCCCGGGGCTAGCAAGAGGAAGTAAGGACTCATGCCCGCGGGCCCTGAGGGTGGCAGGCCCAGGGAGGGCAGGCCCAGGGCGGGCAGGCCTGCAGCCCATGCTGGAGCTGCCTGCCCTCAGGCGGGCCCCCCCAGGGTGAGGCTTCGCTGCCACAGGGCTCAGCACCCAGGGCTCTCCTTCCAAATCGGAAGACTTCTTCCCACTCAACAACGGGGCCTTTTGTTACCCTTCCTTACCCTCCTCCAAGTTTCCTCCTTGTGCAGGTAGTAAGGCCCAAAACTGGCATGAGGAGGGGAGGGCCTTGCTGGGTCCCCCCAGAACTGGGATAGAACCACCCCTGGGGGCCCAGGCTCACACCTGAGACTTGACCACCTGGGAAAAGGCTAGAGTTGGCACCAGGAGGGTCATCGTGAAGCCTGGGGTTGGGGAGCTGCTGACAGGCCCGTGGGCTACTCTGTCTATCTCGGTCCACCTCAGGTTACACTGCAGACCTACACGAGCTGACCCAGAGAGGCACACCCTCCTTAGCAAAACTCGGAGGCTGGAGGTACATGGGAGGTCGGGAAATCCCATCCTGACCACAGATCCCACCTGGCTGGCTCCAGGAAGCCCGGAAAGCGAGCGGGGCCGTGTGTCAGCCATGCCCCCCGCCTGCGGCAC
>NW_006203774.1:84329-88172 GCF_000334495.1 Tupaia belangeri chinensis
AGTCACTGGCCAAGTGTCTGGGAGACAGGTGGGGACGTAGGAGCTCAGGCCTGTGCCCACCTGTGTGCCACGTCTCCTAGTGCATTGTTCCCATCATGACCCTGTGTGTGCACATGCTGGGTAGACCCCTGAACCCCTGAGGAAGGAGAGGTGCACTCAGGGTCACAGCGGTGAGCGGCAGAGCAGCTCCGAAGCCCAGGATGGCAGCACTTCTGTACTAACGCACTTCTCTGTAAGAGGGACCCGGGCAATTCAGTGGCTGACCAAATCTGCCCAGCCTTCTGAAGCTCAGTGTGACCTCCTCCATGGAGCCCTCCTTGATTATTCCAGACCACAGGGATATTTAAGGAACAGGGCCTTTCCCCGCAGTCCCCCTTAGTTACCTCAGTGTCTGTGACTTTTGCCCCCTCGTTAGACTAAGCGCCCTCGGGAGCCAAGGACTGTCCCTCCCTCTGTCTTCAGCCCAGGCAGTCCCCCTGAAAGCACCCCGGGGAAGGACGGAGCCGAGGTGAGGCCTTGCTATCCCGTCCCTGCAGCCAGGGCCAGCGCCTGTGGCCAGTTACCTTGCACTGTCGGCGGGACTCGCGGCAGGAGCTGCGGCAGGGGCGGTGGCAGCATGGGCAGTGGCTGTGGCCAGCGGTGGCGAGGCAGCACCAGGGGAGGCAGAAGCGGGCGGCAGCGGGGCGGCAGCCTGGCTGGTACACACTGGAGCATGCTCAATAGGGGTGCTGATGAGGCAGGGCCGAGAAAGACAAAGGTCAATGGGCCCCCGAGACCCTGCAGGCCCCTCCACGACAGGCAGGGGCTGTGCACAGGCGGGCGGGCGCTGCGGACCGAGCAGGAGCCTCTCGGCTCCGGAAGGGGCTCCTCTGGGATCTCAGGGGGTCATCTCAGGCCACAGGGAGGGCCTGACCATGTAAAAGCATTCTCAGTCCTGGAGGGGTCTCCCCGACTTTCTGCACATCCTAACTGCTCAGCAAAACACCGTTCAGTGCGGAAGCTGATGGAAGCACCGCGCCAGGTTCCTGCCCCTCCTGTTCTCCTCCTCCGTTGTCCTCAGCCCTTCGTCACGGGCACACACTGCCTTTGTGGAAGGAAGCCATGGCGGGAACCAGGGGTCGGACATGGTGCTCAAGGCTCTAGCTCTGGAGTTGGGAGAACCTGGGCTTTGGGCCCGAAGAACGCAGGGCCCTAACGGACCGTGCACTGAGGGTGGGGCACGCTGTGAGGCAGCTCAGGGTTATCTGGGCCAGAAGGGGCATTCGCAGACAGGGGCACAAACAGACACGCCAGTGTGGCCTGGGGCGTAGGTTGTCCTGCACACCCGAGTGACGTGGACATGTCCCTCAGCACCAGCAGAGCTGGAATGCCTGGTCTGGGAGCAGGAGAGGCCACCATTCCGCCAGCATGGACCGGCATGGCAGACGGCAGGGGCCCTGGCAGAGGGCAGCACAGGCAAACCGCGGCTGAGGACCAAGTGCCCACAGGCCCCACCCAGTGCCTCGGCTCTGCAAGGGCCTCTGTCCAGAACCGCTCCAGGTCGGCGGGGCAGTGTGAGCTTGGGCCGCTGGGTTCGGTTTCTGCTCCCTGTGGAAGGTGGCAGAAGCACGCAGTGAACGGGGACGGCGCAGAAGGGCACCTTCCTTCACGTTCTCTGCTCTTCGGCCTTGTTTGCAAGAGACGGGGTCATGTGACAGAGAGCAGCCTGCTGAGGGGCACGAGCATAGGCCGGAGACAGGGCGTGGGGCGGTGAGAGAGCTCTCTCCGCCGATGGCGTGCTGCCTTCCCCTCTCCACCTCTCCCTCCTTGTGGAACCCTGGCCGGCACACACCCCGATGTGGCCTCCAAGCAGGAGGACTTGAACCGCATAGTTGGACAGGTGGGACCCAGCGCCTTAACCACCATGCTCCCTGTTGGCCCAATAAATGCAATTTTTGGAAGCAGGTCCGCAGACACACAACCCATCGGTGGCCCTCACGCCGTGTGCCGGGCGGCGTGTCCTCGGTTCCACACAGCGGCCCGCGGGGGCCATTCTTGTGAGCTCTAGCCAATTGATGGGACGGAAACAGGATGCGATGGTCCGAGGCGCTCGAGCTCCTCGGGGACAGCAGCAGCTGACGCTGTTTTTTTCTGTTTTTTTTGTTTGTTTGTTTTGTTTTTGTTTTTTGGGGTTTTTTTGAGAGTTTTTTTGCTATAGGGCAAGTGTGCTCACCAGAGAGACAGAAAACAAGAAATCACTCCCCAAAGGGGATTGCCACGCTGCAACCCCTTCTCCTCTACTCCCCTCCTGGGACTCTGGGCACACACGCACACTTGGCAACTTTCAGGCTGCCAGATCTGGAATCGAACTGCGGTCGGCCACATGGGAGTACAACACCGTAACTGCTGCACCCTGCTGGCCCCCGGCTGTTTTGATCTGAGGCCTCCACCAGTGCCTCTCGGGTAGAAAGAAACCTCTTCTTGTGACAGCTCAGCAGGGCCTTTCCCTGAGAACAGACTGCTCTCACCAGAGGGTCTCAGCAAGTTGTGGGAGGAAGCGCCAGCTCCTCCATCGCTTCCTAGGGGCTCCCAGGATGGGGCGGGGTGGGGGTGACCGCATCCTGCCCAGGCCTTCCCTGGCTCAGGGCCCTGCAGCAGCACCTGGCCCTGGCCCTGGCCTGCCCTCTGTGAAGGAGCCGGTTTCTGAAAGCCAGCCTGTGATGCAGCTGCCTCTAGGAGAGAACAAGCCCTGAAGCCGCCCCGCCGCTGAGCCCGCCACGCCACCTAGCTGGCCGCGCTGCCGAGCTGGCCTCCCCGCCAAGTGGGCCGCTCAGACCCCTCTCCTGTGTGGGCAGCTATGGCCTGGGAAGGCCCAGGCTCATGGAGGACACTGTCCCCTCTATCCGCTTCTCCCTGGCTCCACCCCATGCTTCTGGGGCAGGGGGGCAGGTGCTGAGAACTGCGGATACCACATAGGAGCGTGATGGGAAGGCCCAGGCTGGGTAGTACTGTGGGAGGGTGCATGGGGAGATGGCTCGACCTTTGCCCCCACTCCCTGTTGGACCAGCTTACTGCCACTGTCCCCAGCCACAGCCCCACAGGAACCCTGGATTCTGGGGGACAGAGCTGGAGCCAGATGCAGGCCCTAGGAAATCCCAGCGTCCACCGCAGAGGTCATCTGCCAGGACAGAGCACAGCCAGGCCTGAGGGGCAGGGGGCTGCAGCACAGGGTTCTGGTGAGTCTGGCCACAGAGAAAGGCCAAGCAGGGGGGCCCAGGGATGGCAGAGGAGGCGGCGACAGGCATGCTGACGCGGGTTCCTGTTCCAGGTCAGTTCCCAGCCGAAGCTGCGGGAAACCCCAGCATAAAGGGGATACCAGAGAGCACCATGGAGAACTTAACCCACCCCAGCTCAATTCGAAAGACACTGCCCGCGAGGCCCCCAGCCTGCTAGGACTCCAGAGCGGCCTCTCCGGCGCTGTCCACTCCAAACACCTGAGCAAAGCCCAAACCAGACCGAGTGAGACGCAAATGCCCGTGGCTGATGGGTGCGGAGTGGCCGGAAGAACAGCCTGGCTGCAGTCCCCTTCTCGAACCAGCTGGCAGCGAGGAGGAGCGTGCGGCCCTGTCCCCTGCCCTTGGTCTGGGAGAGGTGGGGTGTGATGACCTCCACATCGTGTCTACGGAGGAGGGGCGGGCATGGCGCTGCTGCTGTGGGGCGGCCACTGGCTCAGTTTGGAACTGCTGGCTGTGGCGCTGGCTGGTAGCGACGGTGCTGGGGCAGTGGGGTCACTGGGTGATGAGCCACGTGTGTCAGTGGAGAGGCAGGATGGAGTATGGAAGCCTCTGTGGACCGAGACCACAA
>NW_006203774.1:89072-107401 GCF_000334495.1 Tupaia belangeri chinensis
GGGGGGGGAGACGGAAAGCCTCTGTGGCCAGAGTCACCACCGGCAGTTGGTCTTGAAACTACTCAGGGGGCCGCCCGCCTAGGCTACCTTCCATTTTGCTGGAAGTGGTGCCCTGGCCCTGTCACTTGTCACTTGCGCAGGGTGGCTGCTGCCTGGCACCATGGCCATGAGAATGAGGCCTCGTCAGTGGCAGCGTGCAGCGCCCTGCAGCCTTGGCCGGTTCCAGAGGGCTTCGGACATGCGGAGACCCCGCAGCTGGGACTCCAGGCCAGACTGCTCCTGGCGGCCCCCGTGTTCCTCGTTCTAGCCCAGCGACCAGCCTGAACTGCTGGACGTCTCCTTAGCGCCTCTGCTCCTTCTCAGGCCCCTGTCCAGACCTCCCTCCGCACACCTAACCCGAATATTCCTGAAGACCAAGCACGCTGACCTCTCTTCCCAGCAAGCCTCGGGATCCTCCAGTTGGAGGGACACTGAGTGTCTCGGGACCCCACGTGGTCAGCCTCGCTTTGGGGTCGCAGCCACACAGCTCTGCCCAGGCCCTGCAGCACCCACAGCAGCCGGGCACCTCAAAACGCCCACAGACACATGGCACCAAGTGGGGTGTCCCACCTGCTTGCACCATGGTCTGTGCCCAGGCCCAGGGCTGCCCAGGGCTCTGCACAGGCTGGGCAGCAGGGAGAGCCATGCGGCTCCGACTGAGAGGCTCCCAGAGGGCACTAGCGTGTCAGGGCCGCACCGGCTCGCAGCCAAGGCCCTGCCTGCCTCAGGCCCATGGCCGAGGACCTCTCACTCCTGGCAGCCTCCAGCACTCCTTGGGCCAAGTATGGGTGTGCTCCAGGGTCCTAGGAGAGGGCACCTTTCCCCTCCCCATTCAGTGAGCTACGGGGCCACCACACGCGGCACAGAGCAGGACACGCCCCATCTCGCCTCAACCAGGAGGGCTTCTGCCTCCTGCCCGCGGGGCTTCCCCGTCCTCCAGCCAGCCAGCAGGGCGTCTGCCCGGCCCTGCCCCCCAGCTCTGGGTGACTGGCAGTGGCAAGAGGTGGGCGGCCCAGGTGGGACAGGCCAGCAGGGGGTCGTGGGAGCATGTCAGGGGGGCTGCGTGGGTGGGAGAGGGCCACTCCGGCCAGCCCTTCCAGGTAGGATTGCTGAGTTCCTGGAGGCAGGACTGGCAGACTCTGGCCCCGTCCAGCCACAGAGCAGGCAGGGAGGCCCTCGGGTCGTCTGCCCTCGCTTGCTAAGTGCTGTCGTCCTTGTGAGTCCTCTGGTCAGGGACCACGCTGACGGGCAGATAGGCGACCAGTGCACTGCCGGCCAGGGGCTCACGGCTCCGGAGCTGTGGCTGCCCTCTGCGCCCTTCTGGGAGTCAGGGCAGGACGAGGCCACGGGTGGGGGTTGGGAGCAAGAGCCAGCTGCCCGCCTTCCCTGCCGTCCCCATTGGAGAAGACCCCCAGGCTTGCCTTCCAGCTCCTCTTCCTTAGCCGGACCCACCAAGGCCCCCCGGGGCTGCCGTCAGCCCAGCGTGCCCGCCTGAGGCCCCTCTTCCACCTGCTGCACAAGGGGCAGCACCTTCCTGCCGGAGGGCTGGGGCGCACTTCCGGAAGGGGATGGCTGTAGCCCTGTGGGAGGGGAGGTGGGCACTCCGGGGTCCCCTCCACACTGCCCGGGGAAGAGGAGGGCTGCGTGCAGGGCCACCGCACAGACTCCCACTGCCACCTTCCTCTTGGGGCTGGGCGGGCTGGGCAGGGCCGAGGGAAGGAGAGCAGCGGTCAGCAAGTTGAGGGACCCCAGGGGGGCAGGCACTGCCTGGCCCTCTTCTGGCGGCGCCTGTCCCACCTGTCCCAGCCGCTATCCCAGACACTGCCCTGCAGCCCTCAGGTAAGACGCACACAGGCACAGCAGGACCGGGCTGGGTTGGGTTCACTTGGAATCGTCTTTATTTCAGAACAAGCGTCTTATATGTACAGGAGAGTGAGCTACGGAGCACGCGCAGAGCAGAGCAGGGCACGCCCTGCCTCACCGCAGCCAGGAGGGGTCACCTCATCCACCCGGAGCTTCCTCATTCTCTGCAAAGAGCCCCTGTCCTGGGGTGCCGAGCTCCAGAGGGCAGGGAGGGAGCAGGAGGCCGGGCGTCGCCTACTCCCAGGACCTGATCTACGAGCGCTCGTTCAGGTCAGCATGAGACCAGGAGCTCAGGGTGGGGGGCTGAGCAGGGGCGCCTTCCATTCCCCTTAGGCTGGGGTGTCGTGTCACTGACCCCCTCGTGTCCTCTCTGGGCTACGGCTAAGGTCCTGTGCAGAGGAGCTGAGGCTCGGGCTGCACCAGGGTAGGGTGGGGGTGCTGAGCTGGAGGCTGGGCCTCGGCCGTCACTCTGGGGGGAGCAGGCGCAGAAGAGCTGCAGCTGGCCCTCGAGGGTGCCCCCGCACAACTACACACTGTCAAGCATCACCGTGGGGCTCACATGCCAGATCTGTGTGGGGAGCAGGGAAGGGTCCGTGCGGGGCGGGCTCCAGGCGGCCTTTTAGCTTTTTACATTAAGGATTTGGGCCGAAAGGCCATGGTGCCAGTTGCGCAACTTGGCAAAACGTGGGCTGTTACGTTCCGTTTCAAACCTTTCCCTGTGGCACAGAGACAGACAGAGACAGAGAGAGACAGAAGAGAGAAGAAAGGAGGGAAGAAAGGGGTTAGGGGGTACGACCACCATTCCCCTGGCTGACAGCCGGGGCGGCGGCGGGGCGGGAGGAGGGTGGCCTGGGGAGCTTTGCCACCCAGGGGCTAGGATGGAGGGACCGAAGTCCCTGCCTCGAGTGAGCGGGCCATGGAGGAGGGGCCTGGCTAGGCCCAGAGGGCGGGCAGGGCAAGGGGTGCTCCCTGGCCTATACGGTTGGGGCCGGGCAGGGCTGCTTTGGCTGTGGGCTCTCAGGACTGAACCAAACTGGCCGATGTGCCTAGGGTGGTCTCTGTCCCCCAGCTGGGCATCGAGTCGGAGAAGCGCCTAAGTCCTTCTGTGAGGCTTGGTGGGTGTACCTGTCAAGCCTCTGCCGCGCTGACCTCATGAGCCTGCCTGTCCTGAGAAGCCGTCGCACACCACTGCCCACCCTGCCCACCCAGGCCTGAGCTCAGCCCGGCACACGCTTGCACACGCATAGACACACTTACAAGGCCACTGTCACTGACACAGATTGCCAGGCCTCCACCCCATCCCCTGAGGATCTGCTCAGCTGAAGGCACAGGGCAGAGCAAGCCACGGTTGGGACGGAGAGGCAGGGGCCAGCGCCCAGGGAAGGTCGGGCTGCGGGCCAGAATCCTGCCCTCCACGCTGGAACTGCCTTCAGCAACTCCAGATGGGAGGCGTGGACTGGGCCACAGCAGCCACAAACGCAGTGCGTTTGTGTGTGTACAGCTCGGCCGCAGTCAGTGCCCCACTCCCCCCCGGACGCTGCTCGGCGATAAGAGGAGGGAACAACTAATGGCACGCCCGCCTCCAGGATGGACCCCGGGACTGCGCTCCTGAGAGAGGCCAGTCCTCGAACGGCCGTGTGCTAACACTTGCCATAGAGAGTGAGAGAGAGAGAGGAAGTGAGAAAGCACCCCCAGGGGAGACGGCCACTCTGCCATCCCTCCCCCTCCAGATTTTGGGCACACATGCACACGCTCTCGGTATGCTTCCCGAGCCTCCAGGTCTGAGACGTGAACCGTGCAGTCAACCCTGTGGGATCCAGCTCCCTTGACCACCACGCCACCCTGACCTCCGACCCAGAAGTAACATTCCTTTTTCATTGCCAGAGGGCACAAGCTCTTGCCAGAAACAGAAAAAGAGGAGGGGCAGAGAAGGCACCCCCGTGGGTCATGGGCAGACTGCAATCCGTCCCTCTCAGCGGCACGCCAGGGCCTGCACATGTGTGCCACAGATTTCTCAGGTCACTGGGCTGGGTCAGAATTGCAGCTGGCCGAGTGGGATCTGGCTTCCTTGGCCAGCAGGCTGTGCGGCCAGCCCTAAATAACGGTCTTAAAAATGACAGAATTTGGGGACCAGCAGTTGGCATAATGGCTATGTCGCTGGACTCCCATGTAGTCGACCGTGGTTCGAGGTCCGGACCCAGTATCTTAAAATCATGCTGGGCGAGTGTGCGTGCCCAAGATCGAACTCATGCTGGGCGTGTGTGTGTGTGTGTGTGTGTGTGTGCCCAAGATCCCAAGAGGAGAATGGAGAAGGGATTGCGGTGTGGCCATCCCCGCAGGAGGGGATTTCTCGCTTGCTATCTCTCTGTCTTTCTGGCGAGTGCATGCGCCCTATACCAAAAACCCCTCCAAAAAAAAAAAAAAAAGACAGAAGTGTAGAAAGGGAGAGCTGATAATAGACTAGTGGCTGCCTGGAGCAGCTGCCGGAGAGGTGGGCGTGGCTACACCAGGCCCTGGTGAGGGGGAGCCTGTGACCACGGAGACAGTCTGTGTCACGGGACTGAGGGCATCAGGCTGGCTGCTGTGCCACTGGGTCGTGAGTGTTACTACTGGGAGAGATGAAGAAGGACACAGGGCACGCCTTGGCGTTTCCCACACACCTGAGTATAAACCCCAGGAGGGGCGGGGCCGGTAGGCGATGTGGTTAAGGCTTGGATCTCCCACATGGCCACCATGGTTCAAATTCTGGACCCAGCAGCTCGAAAACCACGCTGGCTGCGTGTGTGTGCATGCCCAAAGTTCTGAGAAGAGAAGGGAGGAGAAGGGACTGTGGCGTGGCCATCCCTCATGGGGGTGATGTCTCCCTTCCCACCTCTCTGTTTCTCTCAGTAAGCCCACACACCCCACGGCAAAAAACAAGCGAAGCGAGCAGGAAGGCCAGTGTGAGGTCTCTGAGGACTGGAAGATGCGGCAGTGCCGGTCATATTTCTGCAGAACGGTCCCCGGGCCCCCAGGTGTGGAGGTCCACCTGCCCGCATCTGAAGGACCGGCAGGCTCTCTCTACAACCCGCATAGCTGGTCTCCGCATAAGCTGTTTCACAAAGGGCCCACGGCTAAGCTGCTGAAAACCACTGGTCCCGGTCAACCCTTCCTTACACCAGGAATCTCAGGTCCAGAGACATCACGGGAACGGCCTCAGCCACCCAGAAGCAGCGGCAGAGCCACGGCCTACCCACCTCCGTTCCCTTTCTTCCGCACACCCGCCCCTCTAAGGGGTGAAGACAGCCTGAGCAAATGCCCTGTGGCAGGGCCACGCGTCCTCAGCCCGGGCGCAGAGGCGGTCAGGACCGTCCCGCAGGGTCCACCCAGGTTGCAGGGGCAGACGCAGCCCTGCCTGTAAAGACACCGTCCTTGCAAGGCCCAGTGTGGCTGGGTGACAGCGTGTCCTGGATGCTCCGCGACAGGGTCCGGGCGGCCCTGGGGAGTTGGCAAGTCTAGGGAGCCTGCCCCGCTGAGAGTCAGGGATCCCCACCCGTCAAGGGAAGAAGCGAGGAGCGGGAGGTGCAGGGGAGTTGCAGCCCACGGGTTCCCAGACTGGTCGGGACGGCAGAACACCAGGGACTGCACACCAGGGGACGCGGGAACACCAGTGCTCCTGTCTCCCTGAGAGGGCCAGGCAGGGCGGGCACTAGGAGAGCCACCACCTCCGCCCGGGCTGGAGCGGGGACAGGAAGAAGGACTATACCGCAAGGCAGGAAGCAGGGAGGTGCCCCAGACGCCGCAGGAGGGCAGCTGTGCAGGGGTGCGGGGAGGACCAAGGGAGACCGGGCTCTGGGGAGTTCCCTGTCTGGAGGAGAGCCTGCAGCGCCCACCCACCGCTGCTCTGCACTCGCTCCTCTGTGCGGCCAGGGGGTCAGCGACCTCTATCAGGTGGCATCACGGGAGCAGAGTGCTCACAGGCAGTGGGCCAGGAGGGCAGGGGTGTCGGGGCTGCCCTCTGTGGGCCTCCAGGGCGGACATGCCCAGCAGCAGGGTCCAGCTGCCTCACGGACTCAAGCCCTGCCTAGGACAGAGCCCTGCCTAGGACTTACTCCTGGTCGCCCTCCCGGCTGCCTAACATGGAATGGCCTGAGCCGGCGAGGCCCTGGCAGGCCTTCCAGGAGTCAGAGGGGCACAGTGGCGACCTCTCTGAGAGACGGTGGAAGCTGGGAGGCCCAGCACCGCCTGCACCAGCTGCAGGAGCCCCGCAAGCGAGTGCCAGGCCGCCAGGCCGCCAGGGTCAGGCAAGCGGGCACAATTTCCTGAGGTCCAGGGGTCTCTCTTGGGAGGGGAGCCGAGCGCTTGGCTGCTGCCTGGCTGCTCAGGGCTGCTGCCTCCCTGGAAAGACAGGGGCCTGGAAGGTTACTGTCTCGGGCACCGGAGCCTCAGAGGGAAGCTGCGCATCAGCAGATACCAGATACGCCATTGGATCCCCAGCATGGAGGAGAGGGCAAGGCTCTGAGCTCTGCAGGGGTCCAGGGCGGCAGGCGGCTGTGCCAAGGGTGCCAGAGGTGAGCAGTCTGCAGGCTCTCCACGCACACGGCCTCCTCCCGTGAAGTCGGCAGTGCCCCACCTGGCACAGAGCCCGACGCTGCTCACTGTCCTCGCCGATGTCCCTGCTGCAGGGCAATGGGACGGGGGAAGGTCTTGGCCCAGCCATGAGGCTGCGGAGGCTGTCGCCGTGCGTGGGCTCTAGCACACGTGGAAGTGGTCTGCAGCGGAGCTCCGCCGGGAGCAGCCTGCATGAGACCCCTAGAGCCCTCGCTGGGTTCCAAGAGGCGGCTTGGAAGGAGAAGGGTGCGGAGGCGGTGCTGACCTTAGCCAACGACATGCATCAACAGGAATGGGGACAGTGCCCCTGCTCAGCTCGCACACGCTCACGGCCCCCCGGGGGATACGCACACGCCCTTCTGCTCAGACGCACTTGGGTGAGCCCAGGGCCCCCACTGTGGCTAGTGGTCACAGTCACTCCTTTGGGCTTTTGTCACAAACATCTGAATCTCTGCACACACCTCCCCCCTTCCCTGTGCTGGTCCAGAGGCTGCTTGGGATCAGTGACGTGGGAGGCTCTGCCTCGGAGGACCCCCTTCAGAAACTAGTCAGGAAAGGGGAGGAGCAGGAGGCGGTGCCCTCGTCCTGGGTGGAAGCCTTGCGGGGTGCCCAGAGCCTCCACTGCGGGGCTGCGACCGCAGGCAGGAGCCCGTAGGTGCAGAGACCATGGGGCGGGGCTCCGTGCCTGGGATTTTTACGCTGTTCACAGTGGATGTGTGCTCTCCAGTCTTTGGGAAGTCTACACTGCTCACCAAAGCATCGATGTGGATGGCTTCAAGGGGGAGGAGGACATGGAGACGGCGGCGGGCGGAGGAGCACGGGAGGAGGGGAAGCTAGAACTCGCCACGAGGAGGTAGGCCCTGACTCTCAGCGAGAGCACCCTCACCCTATTCCAGGTCTGCCACCCGGGCGCAGGGACTGCCAGCTGAGAACTGCCATGGGCCCAGGCCAGCGGCCATCCCTACCAGGCCTGGGAGGGCCACGCTCAAGGACGGGCACCCGCTATGAAGCAAGAGTGGCCCAGGAATGAAGCCCACGCGCCTGAGCTGGCCAGGCCTCCTCTCTGTGGGTCGCCCTGGCCATGGCCGGGCAGCAGGCACCGGCAGCTCCATGAAATGGGGCACCCTCGCAGCCCCACCCCTGCACAGCGCCAGGCCTGCTGGGCTGGGTGACCCAATGCTCGTACCAGGCACAGCGAGCCCCCGCCTCGCCATGGAAGGCCCTCGCCATGGAAGCGGGCTCCAACGTGTCCCGTTACGCCTGATGCCTTCCATTGAAGGGCCCAGACAGCAGCTTGGTGGTCTCGGACCTGCTGCCAGGGAGCCCATGCCCTGGGAGCCCAGCCCTGCTGGAGGCCTCCTTGCACCGAGGCGGCAGGGCAGCCCTCTGAGCAAGCGTGGAGCTGGCACCCGGCACAGGCCCGAGGGAATGCCTGCATGGCCTTCCAAGTGCCTGCTTCCCAGCGCCCAGCCTCAGCACCATGGGGCAAGCCCTGAGGTGAGTGGGCAGGCAAGGTGGCCAGCCTGGTGCCCGCGGGGGACAGACGTCCTCATTCTCAACAGCCCAGCCAAGGCCTAAGCAGCCCTGCCTCCTGCCAGGGACGGAGCCAGGGCTCCTGGGGTCCTCGCTCCTGTGACCTGGGCCTGGGGGCTGGAGACTCAGCCCCAAGTCCCCGCCCCTGTCACTGCCCCAGGACGGTGGCTCCAAGCCAGCATGTGCTGGGGTCCTTTTGGGGCCAGGGCTTTCCAGTGCAGGAACTTGAGAGGGTCCCCCCCGGGGTCTGACGGGACTGCCAGGAGGGTGGGGGTAGAGGCAAGCCCTAGGGTGAGGCCAGGCACCTACCTTGACCTTCGCAGGGCTTCTTCATCAGGGTCTTGCACTGTGGGACGAAAGGAGCTGGTCAGGGGCCTCATGGGGACAGAAGGGAGAGCTCCACGGGCATCGTGTCCCCGAGGTTCACCAGGCCCTGAGCGGTCACTGCCCGAGCCTGTGCCCGTGGACCGCGGGAACCGCAAGCTGTGTGCTCTGTCCAGGGCCGGGGGCGTGGTGCAGCCAGGAGGCCGGCTGTGGCCTGAGAGGTCCTCTCGTCCTGCACAAGCCTGCTGCCCCCTGCTGGCGGCTGAGCCGGAGGCACCACTAGTGGACCGACAGGGTGGAGGGGGCGGGCTGCACTGCCTGGCCCCTGCGGGCCCCAAGTCTGCCAGCTGGCCCAGGACTGGCGTCTCCCCTGCTTGCCCACCCCGACATCCCTCACTCACTGAACTCCGTGCCCGTCATCTGGGCCAGGATGCGGAAGGAGCGAGACTGCAGGTTGGAGGACCGGCGGGCCCACTCGTCAGCCTCGTCTTCCGGCTTGCTCTGGTTTTTAATCACAGCCTGGTACACGGGGGAGGCACTGTCCACGGTGAGGTCCTTAACAGGAAGGCTCCTGCGGTACAGAGAGAGGTGTGGGCGAGGGCAGGCTGCAGCCCGGACCCCGCCCAGAGCCCCTCGTGCCCCGCTGCATGGTGCCCACCGTGGCTCTCCACATGCTGAGAACCCGTGACAAGGGTGTGGCCTGGGTCCTCGGTGCTCAGGGTGGTCATCACAAGGGGCAGGGGCTCCCCTCACTCATGAAGGGCCAGCAGGCTTGACCCCCTCCATCCCCCCACCCAGTGCTGGCTCAAGGCCCCAGCCTGAAGGCCCTGCTTCTGGCTGGACTGTCTTTAAGGAGGAGGCAGAGAGGTCTTCTCGAAGTCAGTCTGACCACCCTAGCAGTCCTGAGCCTGGTGCGGAGTAAGGACAGGCCGTGGCGGACCCAGAGGCTCCCCGGGCTCCCCCACTGCCCTCCTCCCGCCTTTGGATATAAAGGAGGATCTGCCAGCGCCATTGACTGCGGCTCTGAGCTCGGCCACGCCCGCGGTCCCACTGGGAGGAGGGGTGAGAAACCAGGCAGAGGCCTGGGTGACCCTGGTACAGCCCGCAGGGACACTGGGGTTCCTGGCCTTGGGGCCTGGGGAGTGGAGCTGCAGGGAGGGCCACAGTTCCTCTGCCCAGGGCAACACCGAGGACCTGGTGACCCCGGCGCAGTCCAGGGTCTGGCTTGTGTGGGTGCCCAGAGGCTGAGCAGGATGACAAATCCCAGAGCCCTGCCAGTCCAGGGATCCCACCGCAGACTGGCAATGGTCAACGGCTTTTGGGTGTCCACTCACTCCAGACACGGGGCTGCAGAGGGTCCAGCCCACCCAGCCCACCCTCTCAGTGGTCAAGGCGGGCACACGCCAAGCCCACGACTGTAAGAGACTGCTAGCCCACCCCTCGCCTCTTGCAGATGCTGAAACTGGGGTCCAGAGTGGCCAGCCGACTGCTTCTGGTTACGGCAGGCAGGGGCCCCACTGAGTTGGCACCTAGGCTGCCCAGATCCTGCCCACATCCTGCCCACCAGGCCCTCTACAACTGGAAGGCTCGGGAAGGCCTGCTCTGCCCGCAGGGCCCTGTGCACGTGCTCTGTGCTGGAGGGTTCTGCCCCGACATGCCCACCTGTCCTGCACCCCCTGGCCTGCCAGGCTGGCCAGTGATAGAGGAGCCCCCGTGGTGACGTCTCCTATCCTCCCTGGGAGGAGCCGGGCAGCTGGCTCTCAGCAGTGGCCCTGCTTCTGACTCAGGGTGGACTACACAGCCGAGCAGGAAGGAGACCCGGGTCTCTGCCCCAGCCTGGGGAGTGCAGGTCCTGCAGCCCAAGATGGGGTCAGAGGAAAGACCAGCAGATCCCTCTAGAAGCAGCCAGGGAGGAGCCTGCAGCAGCTGCCTGGGAACACCCTGCTGGAGAGGCCATTTCTGGTATAGGAGTCCCTGCGGCCAGGGGTGAGAGGGCAGTAGGAAAGCAGAGAGGTCTCCTGGTCCTGGCTCCTGGCTGCGAGGAGGAGGGACACGCACTGTGGAGGGTACTGCAAGGAGGAAGGGCGTGGGCCCTAGCGCAGGCCGAGCCTTCCAGTCAGGCCGTCTGCACTGAGCTTTGTGGTCTGAAAGCAGGTGGGAGCCACTGTCCCTGAACACGCCCGCCGGCACCTCCCCAGCTCCAGCTCCTTCTCAGGCCGCGAGGGCTCAAGGAACCGCCAGGAGGGGCTCCTCGGGACCCACTAGCATGGCTTTGACACCAACAAGATGCAGAGTCCAGGGACTCGGGCTGCAGGGGCAACGAAGCCGGCAGCCAGGTGCGGAACAGCTGCTTTTCAGGACAGCGAGGCTCACCAATGGCCCCCAGAGCTGACTCGTCTTTCCCTGCCCGTGGCCAGTCCCAGCAGGGGCCAGCTCCTGCAGGTCTGTCTCCCAGGAGGACCCTGGGCAGCAGCCTCCACGTGGCCAGTCGCCCCCTGCCAGCTCTGCATTCTACCCAGCGTGGATTCTGGCACCCAGGTCGACGTGGTCCCAGCGCCGGTGGGAGAGGCTGGGGGAGCCTCCCCGGAGCTCATCCAGGACACTGGGCCCCACCCCACTGGGAGTAGCGCGCGGTTACCCTGGATCGCTGTGGCCGCAGGGAAGTTATTCGGCAAACCCAAAGGCAGGACTTGCCTGTCTGGGCCGCAGGGGATGCTGTCCGGAGGGAGGTGGGTGTGAGAAAGAACGTGGACTGACCACGGTCCTCAGGCACATCCCACCAAACCCACACACCATCCGGCCACCAGACAGACGACGACGGGACAGACATTGCAGGGTCTACTTACGCCAGCGGTGACGCCCTGCCAAGCAGAGGAAAACCCAGCCGTGAGTGCGCGTCCGTCAGGGAGGGCGGGGCGGCGCACAGAGCGGGGTTAGGGTCAGAAATGCGTTATGGCAGTGGGGGGTGAAGGAGGAAGAGAGAGAAAAAAGAAAAGGTCAGTGAGGAAGGGACCTGGACCGTCACGCAGACGTGGGAGCACGCGGTGGCCAAGAGGGCACCCTGCCGCTCGGCGGCAGCAGCTCACGGGCTGACGGAGAGGCAGGGAGGGGTGGCAGGGAGGTGCGAAGGTCCTGAGAAGCCGGGATTAATCAGCACAGCACGTGCCCGTCTCGGGCCCTCGTGGTGAAACCGAGTGACAGAGGCCCCCGGTGTGCGGGCACGCACGGGTAGCAGGGCGGCCCTCGTCCCCACCGAGCTTCCACCTTGAAGAGCACGCCAAGGGCACACGTGGCCAGAAATGTGAGCTGGAAATCCCTGCCGGCTCTCGGGCTTAGGCTGCCTTGTTTTCCCGGGTATGCATGAGCTAATGGTTGTGTTTTTAACCTGGCATGGACATATTTTCTACTCTAAGTGATGGGATTAAAGAAATCCACATTGCCCAGAGAGAGGCAGAGCGGCAGCCCTGAGCCTGGCAGTCGGACGCTCACAGGGCCCCAGGGCTGGCGATCCCGCCCCCTGGTGGCCAAGAGGAAGCACTGCAGTCCCGGGAGGGCACCAGGCCCCTGAGACCCGGAGCCAGGGAGGTTCACACCAAAGTGCCACCTTTAGGCCTCTGGCGAGGACCCTGTAACTGCAGGGATGTCATAGCCACAGGTGTTGCGCCAAGCACTGTAGGACTTCTCTGCGACTTTTAAACCCTTCTGGCCCTCTTATGTTTTCCTAGCTTCGGAAAAAAGTAAAACTGTCATTTTAAGACTTTTTGCCTGGAGTTGCTGCGGATCTGGCCCAGGTACAAGATGCTGCCAAAGAGGTAACTGGCCAGTCGTGTTGGTCAACACAGCGGTATTCCCGAGGACAAGCCACTGCACCCATGTGTATGTGTGTGTAAGACAGAGACGACAGCCAGAGAGTCAGAGAGACGGAGAGAGACAGAGAAACAAAACAGAAGAGGCAGAGAGAAAAGGAGAGTGAGACAGACAGACGCGCAGAGGGTCACTAATGTCTGCACTTAGCGTTTTCACCCACACATGGCTTTAGGCCCTCTTGCCTGCTCTGCCCTCAAATTGCTCCACCACCGCTAATGGGCACATTCCGGGAAACAAGGACATCTGAAATCCCAAGGCTGGATGTCCCTGGGCAGAGCAGAGGCGGAAGGTGCCCTCAGTGGGATTAACCGCCACAGCACCTGGGGCGATCCATCCCAGCCCCCCAAGCCAGAAGCACAGCCACGTTCTCGACTGGGTTCTCCACTGGGAGCTCGGCGGCCTCCCACCCGAGCATGGCTTAGCTGCGAAGGCCGGGACGAACGTGCTCCTCGGCAAGAGGGCGGCAGAAGCGGCTTTCTGAACCAGCCCTGGCCGCGCCTGGGAGACGCAGGTTCCTGCAGGCCCTGGGGCACCCCTAGCTGCCTCTGCACGTCTCCCGAAGCTTCCCGGACACAGGCTCTGAGGAGAGGGTGGCCAAGTGCCGGGAGAGCCCGGGTGAGAGAGGAAGCTGTGGATGGCGCCCAGGCGTCCCCCTGGCCTCTGCAGATGGAGCCCTGACGGGCGGCGGCGTGGAGGAGAGGCGCTTACCCGCTGAAGTCACTGCCCTGGGCCTGGGCCTGGCCGGCAATGGCATCCATGATGGCGTCTTGGGAGTACATGCTAATGGGCGTGTTGTACTGCGCGTGGATGATGGTGGCCTTGCCGCCCAGCCCCTTCACCTCGATGGGCTTGTGGGTGGACAGGGCTGAGTCCTTCAGGGCGCTGGGGTTGAAGCGTTCCTGGTATTCGGCGCTGGGGTGGGGGGCACGTGAGGGGAGGGGAGAAGGAGAAAAGGGCTGGTGGTCACAGGGGAGGCCAAGACAGGGCTGGGGGGGGGCAGAGCTCCCAAAGCCAGAGCCCTAAGCCCGAGTGGGCTACCCATGACCCCACGTGGGTCTGCTCAGCACAGTCGCAGGCACCTCCCATGCCCTGCACAGGGGGATCAGCAGGGGTGCCAGGCGTGGCGAGATCCCCTCACAGCAGGGGAAGCAGGACGGATTGGTCAGGGGAGTGGAGCAGGAGGTAAGGACAGGAACCAGCCAGAGCGACAGGCAGCGGCACCCCAAGCTGAGTCCAGGACGCCCCGAAGGTGAAAGCACCCCGTGGGCCTGCAGGGACTCAGTCAAGGTCCTCATCCCCCGGCAGGGCGGCGGTTCGGGGCTCTGCTCTCCAGGTGCCTCAACGCCTGCACTTCCTCCTGGAGCAGCCGGTGCGGGCCCCCTCGAGTCCGGCTGGCTGCACGGCCCTCCAGCCTCGACCCATCGGCCTCTTCCAGCCAACAGACGGGCCCACTCCAGACAAAGGCAAAAGCAGGCCCTGCCCTCCCGAGGGACCCGGCCGGGTCAGGAAGGTCTTCGGCTCACACAGGCCCGGTGGCCGTGGCACTCTACCCACCCCACCAGCCCGGCCTGCCAGTCTTAAGCAGCTGCAGCAGAAAACTGGGAACACTGGGCCTGCCGGACGGAGCCCCCAGCACCTGTACTCCACCCTGGCGTCACGCACATGCAGGTCCGCCTGGCGGCACAAAGGCACCCTCACTCACACATGCACACGCGCCCACATGCAGACTCGCACGCACTCCCCACACCAGACAGCCACGCACGCACATGCTGGGGCAGGCCCGCGAGCGCACACGCATGCTTTCCTTTGATACTAACTTGGCCGGAGAGTTGGCTACCACCTGGGGAGAGAGCGGGTAGAGAAGACAGGCAGTCAGAGTAGGCCTCCTGCCGGGCTTTCGAACATGGGACCATCCTCAGAACCGTGTCGGGAGACGCACCAGCCGAACCAGGGCTGGCTAAGAAGCGTAAGTGAGACACGAGAGCTGGGAGCCGCAATGGCAGCCTACCGGTTCGGCTCAGAGAGGCTGCCGCGCAGCGTGTCCCCTGCAGACCCTGGCACCTTCGGCTTGGCCAGGGAGGGGTTTCCTGCCCCTTCACAGACACTTACATTACACACCTGAGAGCCCCACACACAGCCTGGCTACAGGCCCCGGGGGAAACGGGACGGAGACAGGACTGCCATGGCTGCTGCAGGAAGAGCCGGGGCCTGGGCACCTCTAGGCCAGAGGGCAGCGCTGCACGGAGCCTCGTTCACAGAGGCAGCTCGGAGCCCCACTCGCCAACTAGGCACTGCAGGGGGGCGGCTGTGGGTGAGTGCGCGGCCGCGAGAAGCATTCACTTCCGGGGGGCAGGTGGCCCTAGCCACCGCTCCTGGGGCACAAGGGTAGTGAGGCCGGTGCAGTCTCCAGGGCTTGCTCTTAAGGATCTCGTGGGCCAGCAGTGAGGCAGAACAGGGGAGCAAGGAGGCCCAGGGAGAAGCATGGAGGCTAGAAAGCCCCCAGTTGAGGCAACCCAGCTTGAACACCCCAGTCAGACCCTGCCCCTCGCTCTTGTATCTGGGGCCCAGCCTCCTGGAGTAGAGGCTCCTGCAGGAACCGCCCACATCACAGTGTTCCATTAAACCAAACGCCCTGCAGGAGCTGAGCAGGGCAGAGGCCCTGTCTGAACCCTGAGGGAAGGAGAAGAAGGTGGGGCTCTCTGCCCAGATCTGCCCACTCTGGGCTCTGGCTGGAAACCTGGACAGCAGCTGGCCAGGCCCTGGTCATCCTGCAGCCAGGACCCTGGTGATCTTTACAGAGGCCCTGCCCAGTCCCACACTCAACTCTGTCCCAGAGTTGATACAATCCCCTCTGCCCTCCCAGGCTCAAAATAGCTGCAGCAGAGCTATCTGAGGAAGGCCGGCGTGGGCTCCCGCTCCTTCTCCATGTTTGGCCAGAGCTGACAGCTGCAGGGTCAGCCCCTGCCCTGGCCGCCCCAGTGTCCCCTGCAGAGGGCAGTGTCGGCCCTGCGGGAGGGGACTGCTCTGCCCTGCTGGCATCCAGCTCCTTCTCTGGCATGGGCTCCTGTCCCCTGCTCAGCTTCCACTGGGGACGTGTCTCAGAGAAGAGCCAAAGTCCGGTCTTGGGGAAGATGAGTCCAAGACGCAAGACCTGCCCTGGGGGCCTGAGGGACACTGCCCGACACTGCCAGCCAGAGAGAAGGAGGGGGCTGTGGGCATACCTGGCCCACCCTGGTACCCCACCTCCCCCTCTCCTCTTTCCACAAGGCTTGAGCTTCCAAGGAGTCACGCTGCAAGCTGCCCAGAGGAGACATTAGTGGAAGGGGCTTCTCTCTCTCTCCCTCTTTTTTTTTTTTTGAAGAGGTTTTCGCTATAGGGCGCGTGCGCTCGCCAGACAAACAGAGACAGACAGAGAGACAGAAAGCGAGAAATCACCCCCCAGGGGGGATGGTCACGCCGCAATCCCTTCTCCTCCATTCTCCTCTCGGGATCTTGGGCACACACACACATGCACCCGGCGTGAGTTTAAGTCACTGGGTCCAGGACACGAACCACGGTCGACCACGTGGGAGTCCAGTGACATGGCCATTATGCTAACTGCTGGTCCCTGGAAGGGGCTTCTCTTTGAAGCCAGACAGGACAGAGTTCAAATCCTGATCCTGCCTCTCCCGTGACTCTGAGTGAATTACTACTGCCTCGGCCACAGTTTCCTCATTCGTAAAATCAAGATGGCAGTGCCCACTACAACAATGGATTGTGCAGACAAAACTGGACCCCCCAGGCTAAAGCCCTGGGTAAGTGGAATAAGTCTGCGATGGACAGACATGCAACTCGCACCCGCTGCCCTGCTGCCGGGAGACACACAGTTAGACACTTAGCAGAGGGGGGCCTTGGCCTGCCAGGGGCTGCCTCAGCCTGCCCCGGCCGCAGGCTCCTGCCCTTCCTGTTGGCATCGCCAGAAGAGCACGTCGGTTGTTGCTCAGGTAAGTGCCTCCCCTGCCTCCCCTGCCCTTCTCCCCTTCCCAGAAACCGCCAGACTCTGAGTGTCAGTGACAGCTTGCACATTCGCCAGGCTCTGGTCCGCCCCTCACCAGCAGAGGCCCCTCGGGAGTCCCAGAAGTAGAGGTGGGATGGTCAGTGGGCCCCCGTCTCCACGCACGGTGGAGTCAGGCGGCCTGGCACCAGTCCTTTCTGCCACTCAGAGCTGTGTAACCTCGGGCAAATCACTCACCCCGGCTGAGCTTCCGTGGCCAGCTCTGGGGCGGGTAGTGCCGGCCTCTGAAGTTACGGCAGAGGTGTGTTGGGTCTACTTGCTGAGAGAGGGCGCACCATGAGCTGATGGCCGGCCCCAGCACAGGTGGGCCTCCGGGGGTCCCAGTCTTCTGGACAGTGGCCCCCCTGCCTGGGTCCTGTCCCAGAAAGGCCCAGGAAGACCTACCAGCTCCTCTAGGGCCGGGCAAAGAGGCCAGAATTGTCTGGGGGAGCCCTGGGTGTTAGACAGCATCTGTCACCTGAGTCACCCAGCGAGCATAGAGTGCCAGGGGCCAGCTTCACCCAAGGCCTCAGAAAGAGCTGAGAGCCGGGGGTCCCCAGGCGCGGTGACCTGGTGGGCAGGGCAGAGGGAAGGGCCAGGGCAGGCTCTGCCTGTCCTGGTTCCTACTGGGACTCCTCTGCTCACCAGTGGGGTCGCTGGGCAGTGCCACACGGTGAGTGTGTGTGACACGGTAGAGATTGGCGCCTTACACGTGGCAGCCCTCACGTCCTCCTGCTAGGACAGAGTCGTGGGCAGCCGGGTTCCGCCCACTGCGGCACAGAGGCACGCTGACCCGCCCAGCAGGCAACATGGCCTGAACCCAGCCCGCTCTGCCTCCGTGCCCTGGAAATAACCACGCAGACGGCGCCGGGGGAAAGCAGGAGTTAAAGAAGCTGAGAACGTGTTCGGAGCCGGGGTTCCTTTCCCTCGGTCCCTCTCCTGATGCCCTGGCCCCCTGTTATGGTACCTCCTCCTCACTGGTGGTCCTGTCTAGACTGAGGTGGGTGGAACCGGGACTACTGTTCTCGTCCATGAGGTCCTACTTCCTTGCAAGCTCAGTTTCCCCACACCATTGCCGAATCTCTTCCTACACAGCTCATATGCTCCCTCCTCCAGGCAGCCTTCCCAGACTCCTCTCAGCCCTGGAGGACTCACCTTCTACCTCTCACCCTTCCCTGCTACTGCCTCAAGGCTCCCCCAGGTCAGGGACCAGCTGTCTCCTGCTTCACAGGTCCTGAAAGCTGGAAGCTAAGCCGTCCCGCTCTGGGAAGTGGCCTGGGGTGAGTTTCGGAAATCAGTCTTTTGCATCCAGGCCTGGCCTGGCCACTTAGCTGCTGTACAACTGGGCCCCATGGCTTAGCCGACTCTGAGTCTCAGTTTCCTCCTTTGCAATCCCACGCGTCCCCCCAAAGCAATGCCGTGGCTGGCTCACGGCCGACTGACTGAGCCCAGCTGCCCCTGTCCTCGCCCTGACCGCCTGACCAGGCCTCCCCGAGCACCGAGGGCCCAGGAGACCCTGACCTCCAGGGCAGAGCTGTGCCCAGTACCTACCCTCCTGGGAGGCCGGCCCCCAGGGCCTTCCCGCGGAGGCCCCGCTGATACATCTGGGCCATCTCCCTCAGGGTCTCTGCCGAGTACAGGCCGATGGGGTTGTTATACTGCCTTGGCCGACTCGAGCCCGGGGCTCTCGGGCCTAGTGGGTCCCGGGCGCCCTCTGGGCTGGCCTTGGCCCCCAGGCCACCCTGTGGAGGGCCGGGCTCGGAGGCCTCGGTGTGTGAGAAGACGGAGGTCTGGGAGAAGGAGGCGCTAACGGTGCCCCTGAGCTCCGGGGTGGCCCCTGCATCGGGGCTGGGACTGGGGCTGGGTGCCGCCAGGCCACCGTTGGTGTCCAGAGCAGGCTCCTGGCACAGGCAGCGCCATGCAGGGAGAGAGAAGAGAGCGGTTAGAGCAAGCGTTTCCCACGCACCCGTGAAACACCTGTTAGTGAGCCCGGCCGCTGCCCACACAGCCCTGCCCACGCAGCCCCGCCCACACAGCCCCCCACAACCGCAGCCCTCCCCACGCAGCCCTGCCCACAAAG
>NW_006203774.1:107614-108027 GCF_000334495.1 Tupaia belangeri chinensis
CACCCATGCAGCTCGCCACCCATGCAGCCCCCAACCACGCAGCCCGCCACCCTGCCGCCCACGTAGTCCCCCACGACCAGCCTCCACCCACACCGCCCCCGCTATGCAGCCGGCTGCCCATACCGCCCACGCAGCCCCCTGCCCGCCCATGTAGCCCGCCACCCACACCGCCCACACCGCCCCCCCATAGCCCCTGCCCACACAGCCTGCTGCCTGGGACGCCTGGACGGGAAGGGCTTGCTGGGGAATGGAGGCGGGCACCTCCTGGCCTGGGCTCCCCAGCTGGCAGAATGCAAGGCCCTGCGCAAAAGGCCAAGCCAAGCCTTCCACCAGCAGTGGGGGAGAACGGCAGTGGGGGAGAACGACGGGGCACCTCCGCCCCGTCTGCTCCCCTTCTCTGGAGAGTGGGCATT
>NW_006203774.1:109191-114632 GCF_000334495.1 Tupaia belangeri chinensis
CCCGCCTGGCGGGAGGATGGCTTCACTCCTAGGAGTGGGGCTGCCCAAGTCAGCTTCCTCTGAGCCCAGCCACGAGGCCAAGGCAGAGGCTGGCACTCGGGCAGTACTCTCACTCCCACACCCAAGGTTCACAGGGCTTGGGCGTCTCTCCAGGCTGGCCCCTCTCCCCAGGGCCAGCCACCGTAGTGCAGGGGTAGGGCAGACAGGCCAGAAAAGGTCAGGCAGGGAGCCAGGGCTGCTGGCGGGACCCCACCACTCACGGTCAGCACCTACCTTCTGATGGGGGATCACTGGCAGAGGGGACTGGATCGGGGGTGCTGTCGTGGAGATGGGAATGGGGCGCTTCGACCTAAAGAAATCAGACACCGGGCAAGTCAGGACGGTCGCCCCGGGCTGAGCCGCTGCCTGGGCTGGGCTGGCTGGGGGAGCACGAGGCCTGCTGTCAGCCAAGGGACTGG
The DNA here is from genome assembly GCF_000334495.1 of Tupaia belangeri chinensis. Lineage (NCBI taxonomy): Eukaryota > Metazoa > Chordata > Mammalia > Scandentia > Tupaiidae > Tupaia > Tupaia belangeri. Next base: position 109,650 of record NW_006203774.1, read on the forward strand.
GTCGGGAAGGAGCTGGGCCTGGTCAGGATGGAGAAGTCATGGCCCCCGGGCACTTCCTTGGGAGGCTGTCTGGGTGAAGACGAAGCCAGAGCCTCCCTGGCGACCCAGCCCCGATCGCCCAAGTTCCAGCAGCCCCGTGACCACCCTTTCTGAGCACCATCTGGGAAGTGAGGCAGGCACATCTGCCTCCAGCTCTTGACATGACTACGGCTTGGTCCTTCCTCTGGGCCTTCCCTTCTCGCTCGGCTGGGCCCATGCAGTGGAGGGACACCCTGTCCTGGCCTACTGGTGCCCACCCCGGCCTGCCACCCCCGGCTCTGGGGAGCCCCCACTTACTTCTGCAGGGTGAGGCTCAGGTTGTAGGTGGCCGACTTGATCTTGTTCTGAGCCTCCAAGTGTGTCATAGTGTCTGTGTTGACGCCGTCGATGGCCACCACGAGGTCACCCTGGCTGAGCTGGGACTGGGCTGCCTTGCTGCCCGGCGTGATCTGAATGGACAGAAAGAGGGGGTGGCATAAGGAGGTGGTCCCGAGGCCAGGCCTGGGAGGAGCCACTGGAGGTACTGAGTAGAGGCTGGCCTGTGTCTTCGTTCACTAGGTCCAGCACAGCTGCTCGGCATCCGGGCCTCTCCTGGCACACAGACACCTCGCTTCCTAGTGCTTGGTGCCTGGCTGCAGCCCTGGGCTGGCTCTGGCCAGCAGGTGAGGATGGAGGTGGTGCCCCCCAGTCCCGGTCTCCCTGGCCGCCCAGCCTGACCCCGCATGCTCTGCTTGCTGGCTGACTGGATGCAGAGGTGGCGAGAGCGAGCGGAAGGAGTCACCACTCGGAGCTGATACGGGCATGGCAGTAGTAAGACGAGCTGTCACTGCTCTCAGCGATTGCGGCCTGGGAGCTGCTCCTTACGTGGCTAGCCTACTATACCCTCTGCACCCTGCAGGCCCCTGGAGCACTTTCCAGGCCCAGAGAGGGAAGGGAAGTGCCCGAGCGAATGCTCAGCACTAAGCAGACACTGCCAGGGCGGCAGGCAGGACAGACGCGCCCACACAAAAGCATCGCAGTGCCAGGTGCCCCGTGCGGTCACGGCAGGAGGGCAGGAGTCTGAGGGGGCGTAAGTCTGCCTGGGCGAGCGAGGTCATCTGGAAAACGAGGCAGGGTTAGGGCTCTGGCGTCAGCTTCCTGCTTCCAGAAGCCGGCGTGCAGGGGGCTGGTTCCCGATCCCGCACTCAGCTGACACCGCGGACGTCAGGGTCTCGAGGCCCTGCTACAGTGTGACCACACAGAGAGCCGAAACGCCCCACAGGATTTCAGGAAGGCCACAGCCCGGGGACGTTTGCCCAATGCCACATGCTGCACGCCTGGCAGCCCTCGCAGTGCTGTCACGCAAGATGCAGTCCATGACACAAGCTAACACGGCCTGGCGGCCCGCTCCTAGGCAGGCGGCCCCACTCCAAAGATGGCCCTGGAGTCGTGGAGACTGGCTCTCCTCTCGTGACGTCACGCGGACTGTCCTTGCCCTGCTCATATCACCTGGAATGACTCAGCCTCACCCTCACAGCATCACATTTGAGGTCCCTTTCGTGACATCACGAGGATGCCATGGAGGCTCTGCCCCCAGTCACATCCCCAGAAAGGTGAGGCTCTGGAGGCCACCCCTCAGGCTGTGACTGAAAGATGTCCCTCCCAAACATGCCCCCAGCCACTTTGGCTTCTCTGGGCACATCCCAGTCACCTTCCTGGATTTAGCCCAGGGACAGAGCCAATTCCTCATGCTGGCCCGAGGCAGATTCTGGCCAAGGCCTGAGGACCACCCTAGGAGAAGCCCAGAGAGGACCAGGGACCATCCCTGCCCCAATGCCAAGCATGGGAGGGCCTCTGGCCAGGTCTGGGTTTGCAGACATGACTGGAAGCCCCCTTCCAGACCCTGCCAGAGAACCTCCACTCCAAAGCAGAGCACCCCACAATCGCAGCCTGCAGTCCATTCCCAAAGGGGCTCTACAGGGTGGTCAGGAAGAGAGCTGCCCCACACGGTTGCGTCACTAGTTCCATAGTGGTCTTATACTCTGCGTGACAGTAATGTGACCAGGGGAGCCTTTTTTTTTCCTTCAGTTTTTGCTGGAGGGTACATGAGCTCCCTGGAGGGTACATGAGCTCCCTGGAGAGAGACAGGGAGAGAGGGAAAGTGAAAAATCTCCCCTTAGGGGATGGCCACACTGCAATCTCTTCTCTTCCACTCTCTTCTTGGGATTTTGGGCATGCACACACATTCACCCAGCGTGACTTTTAAGTTGCTAGGTCCAGGATTTGAACCACACAGCCAGCCATGTGCGACTTAGCATCTTAACCTCCACATCACCTGCTGACCCCTGTGGTGCCTTCCTAAATACTGCCCACCTCGTGCCCAGAGCACCCTTCTTCAATACTGCCCACCTCGTGTCCAGAGCACCATCCTAAATACTGCCCACCTCGTGCCCAGAGCACCGTCCTAAATACTGGTCACCTCGTGCCCAGAGCACCGTCCTAAATACTGGTCACCTTGTGTCCAGAGCGTACTTCCCTGAGCTCCCCTTGTGTCACATGTCATCGACTGAGATGATAAGAGCACCGGAGAAACAAAGCCTTCAGCCACTGGGAAGCCAGAACCCCGCTCTGCGAAGCCCAGCTGCTGCCCAGGCTCCCGAGGGCTGCCTAGGGCCACGGACGGACGCCCAGTGGTCTGCTCTCTGTCTTTTGCCTCATGACGTGGGGAAGCAGACGCAGTGGGAGAAACGCTCCCGAGCGCCACACAACATCCTGGTTACGACTCCCTGACGGTCGTCAACCCCTCTCCTGAGCAAGCCCAAGCAGTTGTGAGGTGGGCTGTGTGGGATGGCTGTGCCGACTGCAGGCGGCGAGCGCTCTGGGCGGTTAGTGGGGCCGGGCTAAGATGCAGTGCCCGAGGGTCTGGCATCGAGTGCGTTTTAACAGTTAACGGTATTTTCAACTTACAGTGGCTTTATCGGGATGTAACTCCACAGCAAGTTGGGGACGCATCTGTACTTGGGATTCTCCGAATACACACAGCCCTTACCCCCAAATTCATTGCCGAGGGGAGCCCCTGCCCTGGGGAGCGTGTGCTGCTGCCTTTGAACTTATAGGTCAAACCAGGGCTAAAAACTGATGGAGAACCACTTTCCAGACTCCCGAGGGCAAGCACAGCCGCCCACCCAGCGTCCTGCAGGAAGGCCACTCCCACACACACTGGCTTCCCGTGCAGGCCGTGCTGTCCCGGCATTTTATGCCAGACTTTGCGAACATAGGAAAAGCTGCAGACTCCTACTGTGACCGCCTCACGGCCTCCCCCGACTTCGCTCTCCCCATCCACCCCGTCTCACTCCCGAGGCCATCCCAAGATGGCTGCAGACAGGAGTGTGCCCCACTCAGGGTGAGCTTGCAAGGCCTGGCACTGTCCTCATGGGCTGCCCTCAGCACCCCCCCCAGCAGGTGCCCCATGTGGGACCCCCCGGAGGTCCCTAGCCATCTCCAGAGACAGGTCATCCCCCGGGAGCAGGGAGCTAGTGGTGAGGTGGGGACCTTAGTTCCCCACACAGGTAGAGCCCACAGCCACAGGGAGACCCCGCCGGGCAGGACAGGACCGTCAGGGTCAGTGACGGCAGCTGGAGCCAGAGCACGGACTGGGGTCCCGGGGCAGAGCGGGCCCGCCTGCCCATCTGCAGTGTCCTCCCTGCAGCGCTGCCCGGGGACACAGCTTTCCCTCAGGCGTGGGCAGCTCCCTGGCACGACCCGCCTGGTCCTGCCCAGCGGCTCTGCTCTCAGCTGTGGCCTGGGTGATCCCTTCCTGGGGGCGAGCTTAGCCCCAGGCCCAGCACCCAGAGGGAGCCGCTGCGCAGGCTGCCACCGCCCCCGGCGTCTGCCCTGCACCTGTGTCCGCTCGTCAGGGCTCAGCTGGCCTGGCCTCGGGCTGCCCCGGGCAGGGCCCATGTCCCTGAGGGTAGAGGGCAGGGTGTGCCGATGCCCTCACATCGGGCAGACGCCTCTGCTCAGGTGTCCTTAACAGGTGGCAGGAGGGAGGCAGGTGCCTGGTCAGGAGGGGTGTCACTGTCAGGCCCCTGCCCGAAGCCAGGACTCCTGAAGAGTGCTGCCCTGGCACGGTGCTGCCCTGGAACGCTGCTGGCTCTGTCCCTCATTTCTGTTTACCTTGTCCCCAAAAGGACCTGAACACCCAAATCATTAGAGGCTTTTTTGTTTTTTTAATTAAAAAAAATCTTGTGTCCCTCTGAGCCTTTAACAAACCCTTTCTGAGTGTCCTCACTTTCCTTTTCTACTCTCCAGTCCACCGCCGCCTTTTAACTGGGACTCCAGTTGTGGGCCTCAGGGTCGGGGAGCCCAGGTCCTGTCCCCAAGGCCCCTGAGGGTGGGCCCAGTGGAGCCCTCCTCCTTGCTGGGCCGCGGCCTCGGGGCAGTCCAGGGGGCACAGGAGCAGCTGGTAGGGAGACCAGCCGGCGGTGCGGGTGGAGGCAGCAGAGGAGAGGGCGTAGACTCTGACCCGAGCCAGGCCCAGGCCGGTCTCCACGCCCTCCTGTGTCCAGGGCGACAATGCCTTTCTCTCAGATCGTTCTGAGCTTGTGGATTAACGTGATTAACGGGGTATTATGCAAGCAGGGTGCAGAGCTGAGAACGTTGCAGGGAAGCTCCAAACCGAGGACGAGGACGTGCGAGCGCTGACCCACCCCTTCCCCCAGGAGATGCCAGGGGGCCGCGGTCCCGGGCTCTGCAGGAAACAAGATCGGAGCTGGCAGAGGGTGGTGAGCCAGGGCCAGCCCTTGCTGACCAATCCTGAGGCCGCCTGCTGTCCCTAGAGGGGCCTGAGTGTCGGGGCGGGGAGCAGAGTCCCACCCAGGGTGGCTCTGGCTGGGGCTCCAGGCGTGCCCCTGCTGCCAGCTCCTATTTCCAGTTCCCTGGCAGCAAGGCGGGCAGCCACGTTTT
>NW_006203774.1:114980-116984 GCF_000334495.1 Tupaia belangeri chinensis
CACCCAAATCAGTAGAGGCTTTTTTTTTTTTTAATTAAAAAAAATCTTGTGTCCCTCTGAGCCTTTAACAAACCCTTTCTGAGTGTCCTCACTTTCCTTTTCTACTCTCCAGTCCACCGCCGCCTTTTAACTGGGACTCCAGTTGTGGGCCTCAGGGTCGGGGAGCCCAGGTCCTGTCCCCAAGGCCCCTGAGGGTGGGCCCAGTGGAGCCCTCCTCCTTGCTGGGCCGCGGCCTCGGGGCAGTCCAGGGGGCACAGGAGCAGCTGGTAGGGAGACCAGCCGGCGGTGCGGGTGGAGGCAGCAGAGGAGAGGGCGTAGACTCTGACCCGAGCCAGGCCCAGGCCGGTCTCCACGCCCTCCTGTGTCCAGGGCGACAATGCCTTTCTCTCAGATCGTTCTGAGCTTGTGGATTAACGTGATTAACGGGGTATTATGCAAGCAGGGTGCAGAGCTGAGAACGTTGCAGGGAAGCTCCAAACCGAGGACGAGGACGTGCGAGCGCTGACCCACCCCTTCCCCCAGGAGATGCCAGGGGGCCGCGGTCCCGGGCTCTGCAGGAAACAAGATCGGAGCTGGCAGAGGGTGGTGAGCCAGGGCCAGCCCTTGCTGACCAATCCTGAGGCCGCCTGCTGTCCCTAGAGGGGCCTGAGTGTCGGGGCGGGGAGCAGAGTCCCACCCAGGGTGGCTCTGGCTGGGGCTCCAGGCGTGCCCCTGCTGCCAGCTCCTATTTCCAGTTCCCTGGCAGCAAGGCGGGCAGCCAGGTTCTGCCAAGTCAGAGCCAGCGCTCCCAGTGCCCCAACCAGACAGGCTGCTGCCTTCCTCAGCCTGGACTGCCTGGACTGCCGCGGCAACGTGCTTACGGAGGGGAGGCTGCAGGTCCAGCCTCCTCTCACTGGACAGTCAGCAGGGTTCCCACCAGCCTGAAGCGCATCTTCGCATCTTCGGGTTGTGATGAAGTGGCCCGTGCCATGCTCCTTCCCATCTGCCCTCCCCTGGGGCCTCGTCCCCACCCTCGCCCTCTCACTGGGATGAGCCCCACTCCCGACCCCACCCTGGCTGAGCACAAACCAGAGTCGCTTCCAGCTCACACAGCCTCCCTTGCCGGCTCTCCTCCTTCAGCTCCTGCCTTTGAGAAGCCAAAGGTCCTGCTTCCACCATCTCCACCTCTCCATCAACCCTCTGCCTTCAGCCCCCACCATTCCACATGCCAACGACCTCTGTGTGTCCAGAGCTGCGTCCTGTCTAGCTGACCACGCTCTCCCCAGCCCTCTGAGCCTCCCCTCCTCCTCCTGTCCAGGCTCACAGTCTGTCGGGATTCTGGGGGTCACCAGTGATGCTCTCATGGGGCCCCAGCAAAGCCTACTTCATGCCTTCCAGGAGGGTTCGTGGGTAGAGGTGGAGCCTGGCTCAGAGGGGCGGCATGAGGTGAGAGGGGGGCCTCTGGAGGAGAGGGGACCACAGGGAGGCAGGAGGCAGCGGGGCCCAGCCCAGCCCCACTGGGGAGCCCTGCCCTCTTGCCTCCTCCTCCTCCCCGGGCTGCCTGCACAGTTGCTCTTGCCTGAGCGTCCATCCCCAGGACCGGCCAGCCTCATGTCGGCTCCCTTCTGAGCAGCAGGGAGGGCCTGGCCTGGAAGGCCTGCGGAATGCACCCCAGCTGAGTCTGCCTGCTTATCATGCTCTCCCTCGCTGGACAGACGGATCGTCCCGGCCTCACTCGCGGGGGCCCTGGGAGGCCTGCCCGACCTTCAGCGGCTATAAACAGCTCGGCCTGTCAGCACTGCCGGGCGCTGCTCTGCAGCCTGGAAATTCCAGGAATTGTCGGCGCAGCCGCCCCAGAATACCCCCCCCCCACCCTCTGTCCTCAGCGTGGACTCCCACCTTGGCTGGGAGAGTCTGATAACTCCAGAAAGGACGGCAGAGGCGCAGAGGCCTGGCCAGGTGGGAGGGCGAGGCCTGGGGAGGCCTTTCGGCAGAGGCAGGGGGCTGGGCGGGGGCCGGCCCCGC
>NW_006203774.1:117006-123841 GCF_000334495.1 Tupaia belangeri chinensis
CGCCCTGAGCTCCCTGCCACAACAGCAGCCCGTGAACACGTGCCGGAGCTTCCCCGAGTGAGGCTAGCACTCCTCTCACGTGTGCAGGTGAGAGGACGGCGGGAGGGTGAGGCCCAGCAGGTGCCCTGCCCTCTGAGGTGACGAGCAGAGAGCAGCAGACCTGCTAGCACCCCTGTGAGGCGGCCTTGGGTGCCCCCGGGCAAAGGCTAGGCCAAGCAGCACTGCGGGCCCATAGAGGAAGGGGACATGGCTGGGGCACAAGGGGGACTCCTCAGAGAGCTCCTGCCCGTGTCCCTACAGAGCGCTCCCGATGCTGAGGCCCAGCCCATAGGGAGTACTGCAGCCCTGAGGGGTGGCAGGTCGGTGTCCTCCAGCCCCACCACCCTCGTCAAAGGGCACGAAGTCCCACGGGGGGCTCACCCATCCAGCCTGCCTGTGGCCGGAGTGGTTTGGGGTGTTCCCTGGAGGAACTGAGAGGCCATCAAGCCCATCCCCCGATGTCTTGCCTGAGCTGTGGGTTCTATTTTTAAAAGTCCCTTCAGCTACAGGCTCCGGGATGTCCAGCACACCCCTCCCTGCGACGAGGACATTCCCCCTGCTGTCTAGCTCGAGGCCTCTGCGCTGCCATTTAAGCCCCTGGCTGGCCGGGCAGGTGCACGGAGCCTGGGTGAGGTCATTGCTATCCTGAGCCCCAAGGCTGGTTTGCATTGGGGACACCAGGGAGCACCCAGGGGGGCTGCCGGCGCTGGGGCTCAGCCTGGCAGGCCAGCGGAGCCTGAGAGTGAGCAGAGACCCCTCACAAAGGGAGAACTGCCATGAGGTGGGGTGGCCTGCAGGGCCCGGGGACAACCTGGGCTCAGATGACGTGTCCCCACGTCATCGAGTGAGGGGTGCCAACTCTGCTGGCCCCCGGGGGAGGGGAGGAGGAGGGGAGGGCCAGGTCAGCCCCTCCACCAGGAGACTGGCTCCATGGCTGTTACAAGGCTCCCAGAGCACCTCTGAGTGGGATTTCTCTTTCTCGGGGAGCCCCAAATTCCCCTACGCTCCAAAACCAAGGCTGCTCTTCCATGGGGGCTCAGCCCTGGCCCTGCCAAGCACCCCTGGGGCTCCCTGACTGCCTACAGTGTGGCTGTCCAGCCCTGCCCCGGCCCAAGGCAAGGCTGGTTCCCTGGAGCGGAAATTGTCTCCTCATCCCCTGGGGGTAGCAGCCGGACACCCCTGGCCAGGGACAGCCTGGGTGCCTCACCCTGACCCAACCTTATGCCCAATCACACAGTCCCGGGCCCGGCCCAGGCAGGGTGGTCCCTTATTCCAGATGCCTCACAGCCCCCCAGCCCTGGGGCCTTCATCCCAGCCCTGCAGTGACTTGAGGGGAGTCTCTTAACTGGGAAGTGCCGACTGAGCGCCTGGTCTGTTCTAGGTCTGGGCTTGGCTGCCTTGGTTTCAGGGCAGTCCCTGCTTCCAGGGAGCCTCCTCCAGGGCACGTCTGGCTTCTTGCCTCTGGACTGCGGTGTCTCTGGCCAGGCGTTACGCAGACCACCCCCGCGGCCGTGCCACTCACATCAGGCATGCAGATCCCAAGCAGACCCTGTGGACACAAGGCCCACTTCCCTGCAGACCTGGGGGTGGGTTAGGCAGCCACAGTGAATGAGGGGAGCTCGGCCGTGGGGGAGGCGGGCACGGTCCCACAGCCAGCCTATATCTCCAGCAGGCCCGGGACTAGGGCCAGGGCTGGGCTCTGGGCCCTGGGATCTGGGGCCTGGGATGGAGAAGGTGCTGGAGCCCCGTAACCGTCCAGCCCGTCCCCACTGCCTGACAACGGGGCAGCCAGAGTGGGGAGGTGTCTGCCTGTCCATCTCTCTGCCCACCTGTGGCCCCCCTCTCTGTGCTAGGGACACTCTCCCTGAAGTGCTGCCCATTCCAGGGACAGCACCTGCTAGGGCATCCCCAGCCGCCTGCCTCAGAAGGGCTTGGAAGGCAGCGTCCTCTCGGTCCCCAGCCACCAGAACGACCACATACAGCACTTCCTTCTCTGCTCCAAGTGCCCGCCACTGGCTGGATGGCTGTATTCACGCAAGGCTGGTTGGCTTGATGGGCAAGCAACTCTGGCCAGGCCTGGAGAGCCAGCCCAGCCCAGGCCCGGTCTGATGGTGGACACGGTCTGCTCTCAGGGCCTGGAGGAGGACGGAGGGGCATGCGCACTCCCTGCCTGAGCACGCCCTGGCCCTTGGGTACCAGGCTGCAGGCAGCGTGCACTCACCCGGGAGATGGTGAGGGGCATGTTGAAGTCCTTGCCTCCCTGCAGACGGAAGCCCCAGGGCCCAGGCCCGGTCAGGGTCACGCTGTAGGACATGCTGGCTCAGACGGCGGCCGCTTCTGTGAACAAAGGGTAGAGAGTTGAGGGAGAGGGCACGCAGCGGCCGCCTCCCCGGCCCACGCCTCCGCGGCCTCCCACCGGCCTTGCCTGCTCCCTGTCGCTGTGGCCAGGCTGTGCGGAGCTCCTGAGCGGCTCCTAAGAATAGCAGGGAGCGAATGCCATGGACACATATCTGCCCTCCGCTCGCCCATAAATGGACTGTAATCCTACACTGCGCCCGCCCGCCGGGGCCTCCGCTGGCCACTGTGACTCACAGGGCTAATATAGCCCCTGGGGGGCACCCAGCACCCCGGGGGCAGGAAGGGGGACTGTCCAGGTTCATGAAAATGCTCTCACCTGCTGGCCCCCCCTGGAACGCAGACCTCTGCTCACTGGCGCTCTCTGCTCAGAGGTCCCCACCCCTCACCCAGGACCAGTGTGCCAAAGCTCCCCTGGGGGTTCGCAGCTCTGGCTGCTGCTGCTCTCTGCTCCCTGCCGAGGACTCAGACTCGTGGGGTGCTGAGCCGAGCCTCCAGCTGGTCTGCAGAAAGCTTGAGCTCAAACCAGTGACTGCCCCAGGGCATCCTGCCGGCCAGGCTGGCCGTGGGCAGGGCCAAGATTGGCCCCAGGGCCCTTCACACCTTTCTCCCCGCAGGTCCTGGGAATCCTGGGAGGCCACCTCCTTGGCCAGCAGGAGCCTGACTCCAAGAGGGTAAAAGATTTCTCCAAGGTCACATAGGGAGTAGCCCCGGGCCACACTGGAACCCAGGCTTATTCCTGGGGGACTCACACCAGATAACAACACCAGTGGCTGGGCGCTTCCCAAAGCCCTGGCCTGCAGAAGGGGGCCGGGCCCCTGCCTGCACCCCACAGCACAGGATCCGGGGTGGGTCTGGGGTAGGCCCACCCCCTGCAGACCTCCTGGGGTCCAGCAGTTATTCCTGGCTCTCCTGTCTCACTTGTGCTGTGGAAAACCTGACAGTGGCATGGAACGCTCTGGTTGCCAGCGACTCACGCCAGGCCCGGTGCCCTTTGCATAGGAATGACAGGGGCAGGAAGGGGGGAGGAGGTGCCGTCTGCTCAGCTGCTGGACACAGAGCCAGAGCAGGGGCAGGGTGGGGGGAGGCGGTGCCCTCTGCTCAGCTGCTGGACACAGAGCCAGAGCCGCAGAGAAGGGCGAGTGTGCGTGCCATGTTCAGCCCATATCCCAGAGACAGTGTGTTCTGGGGAGGCCGTGGCCCCTCAGCACTCCTGTCAGTGCAGCCTTTGGGCCAAGGTGCCCCTAAAAGCCCTTCCCCCAGACTGGGAAACCAAGGCCCAGGGACGGTGACCAGGTCAGCTGCTTGCTGGGTTCTCTCAGAGGACGCAGACCTGGGCTATGCCCTGAGGACTGAGGGCAGGTCTGGGTGTGGGTGACCTCCCAGCTGCCAGCTCCCAACCTCATACTTTGGGCCGGGCCCACACGGGGACATCCTACATCCTGAGGTCCAGGTAGGGCGCCCACAGTACACAGTGTTCGGTAAGTTGCCCAAAGTCACAACAAATACTATGTCAAGTGGGAGAAGCCCAGGAGGGACCTGTGCTCTGTCCCCCCATGTCACCACCTCCTCTTCCCTGGACCATGCAGCCTGGCTGGTCCATGCCACAGTCCACAGCAGCCCAGAGCCCTTCCCCGTGTCCCCCCACTCCCTGCACCATCCACCCCTAACTCCGCCTCATTCCCGGCCTAGGGCTGTGAGGAGGACCCAGAAGCAGGCCCCAGCAGGGGGAGAGGGCGCCCACTCTGTACCTGGAGCGGAAGGCTCTTTCTCTGGACCCTGGTGCTCACCTCTGGGGAAAGGGAGGGCTGGTGGGAGGATGCTCTTAAAGGGGAAGGCCAACCTCCCTTCATCTGCCTCCCCGGGGAGACTGGAGCCAGCCTGAGCAGCTGGTACCCACAGCGGGGCGGAGCCCAGTGGCTCCCTGGGGAGCGGGTTGGAACCAGCCTGGCCTGGGCCCTTTCTCCACTCTGCCTTCTGCAGTTTGGGGTGTGTCTCCAGGAGTGGGAGTCCCAGGAGGGGCGGAGGGAGGCTGCTGGAGCCACTGGGGGCGTGCCCTGCTCCCCTCCCCTACCACAGCACCCACAGGCAATTTCATGTTTGTCCAAGGAGAGCTTCTCTGCCTTTTATTTTCCCACACCCCTTCAGAGCCACGCCCCCGGGACGTGCTTAGACTACTGGTAAGAAGCAAGCTGCAGGTGCAGAGTACACACAGGTGCTCGGTATGCAGGCAAACAGCGACCTACGGGAAGGCGTGCCCAAGTATGCCTGTGAGCCCGTGAGTGCACAGTGGGGACGGGACACTGGGGGGAAGCGGAGGTGAGTGATGGTCCCAGTTTGGAGTGACGTCTGTGCTGGCCTCAGTTGCCGGCAGGGGAGATGCGGGACTGGCCTTCCCACACCAGTGAAGTGCCCAGCTGGGGCGCAGAGGCCAACCGAGAAGCACTGCTCGTCACGAGCCAGCGTGTGCCGTGGAGCCGTCACCGCTGTCGTCCCTGGACAATGGCAGCACACAGCACTGGATGAAGGGGGCTGAGCCAGGGCGCGGGGGCCAGGCCGAGACGGGGTGCAGGCCATGCTGCAGGTGGCAGCCCTGTGGGTGGGCAGGGGACTTGGGCTAGGGCACAGGTGACAGGGTCACATCAAAGGCCGGAGTGATTCTGGCTCTAGGCGAGGGGCAGAGGCGAGGGCCGTGAGGGGCTGGATGTGTCGCAGAAAGGGAGCCGTGATGGACATGCTACATCCTGAGGTCCAGGCTGGGGAACAGTCCCTCGGTCTGAAAACAAACAGCGTCAGTTTAGCGTCCCGCTGGGAACGTCCTGTGCAGTGGGGTCACCTGGAGTGGTGAAGGAGGCCAATGGAAGGGCTGGGTTGAGTTCTGGGTGGGGCAGGCCCACTCAGAGACCACACCTTGGGGAAGGCTCGAGCAATGTCTGCGGCCACCCACGGGCATCTCCCAGGCTGTCTGCAGTCCTTGGACAGTGATCTGGACTCGGGCTCATCTTCAACACTTGCCACCCCTCCCCCACCTTCGCTCACCCCTGCGGCCCTTAAATGAGTTGGCCCTTGCCTGCCCTGCAGCAACAGATTGCTCTGGTTCCCACCTGCAGGCTGTCCCTCCCTCTCTGTCCCCTAGGGCATGCCTAACTTCTCCCAGGGTGCCCTGCCCCAGGGTCAGATCTGGAGCGCCCTCAGGCCAGGGCCTGGCAGGCTCCCCACCACTCCCACCACATCCCCGGCTGCTCTTGCCTTTTGCACCCCAGGGGGTGCACGGGTCCCTTTGGTGCATACAGGCTGCAGGGACATCCATCCTAGGACTTGCCCAGCTCCCTCCCCTGCATGCCCTTGCATTCAAGCAGAACCCTCCCTGCTGGCTGACTGGTCCTTTCTTGCCCAGGCTGCTGGAGATCCCACCTCCACTTTTCTGGGGAGCCTGAGCCCAGCCTGGCTCTCAGCACCCTGCATGCTCGTCTCTCCACGGAGCGTCCCACTCAGGCCCAGAACCCTTCCAGGCCAAGCACCCGGTCTTTCATCATCACCTGGCCAGCCCTGGGGTGGGGCTCTGCCAGCCTCTGCCTGGGCTTCAGGATAGTGAGTGGTGCTCTTTGGGAGAATGTCTGGTGAGAGGGCAGCTCTTGACCACAGGAGCAGCCCAGGGCTCCCCTCTCCTGGACATGCAGGGGTGCAGCCTAAGGGAAGGAAAGCAGGACTATATCTTGGTCCTGGGCTGGCCAGTGAGGCTCAAGAAAGCCCAGGCGTGGACCTGGGGTGTGTGCGACTGACAGGAGGGCGGGGAGCTGCAGCTGACAGGAAAGGGCTGCCCAGGGGCGGTGGGCTCCCAAGCATTCCAGAGTAAGGCCTCTAGCTGCCACTCTGCTCCGCCGTTCACAGGCTCGGGCTGACAGCTGGCCTTCTTTTAATAGCCACAAGTATCCCGGGTGACATCCTGATCTCAGGGCACTCGCGTGTGCACACAGAGCTCACGCCCCCTCCTCTTACAGCCAACCTCAATCACACAGAGAGGTGCACACTCCCCACTCTCGGTCACACACACCGCTCAGCAGAGACACGTGGGAGCACGCTCTGTCATGTGTCCTGGGGTGTCACAGTGTCACAGTGACAGTGCACGCCGGGCATGGGCTATGCCCTGCCAGCTGCAGACCACAGACCACTGTGAACACGCCTTACACGCAGGGACTTCGAAAAGTTGGTGGGAAAATGGAAGTAAAGTTTTATTTGATGCAAAATTGAGTTTATTTTTATGCAAAATTTCTTGAACTCCATGCACAGTTGTTCAAAATACACATTTTCCAGGAACTTTCAAAGAGCCCTCAGACACACGCAGTGTGTTCCTCACGGCGCCACACAGCCAAGGGCATGATGTGCGTGTGTGCACAGTCAGGCCGCCACTCACGAGGCGCACAGTAAGGCCGCCACTCAC
>NW_006203774.1:124384-128937 GCF_000334495.1 Tupaia belangeri chinensis
GGCGCACAGTCAGGCCGCCACTCACGTGCAGACACACAGAGGACAGTCACAGGCCACGCTCAGGCTCTGCTTCGAGCACCTGGGATCACAGAGACCCCCAGGCAGGCGAGGGAAAGCTGGGAGATGCTGGAGGGGGTGACTCTGGAGAGCACTGGGCCCCTTCCTGGCTATTCCCTGGGCTGCCTGCCCCCGCCCCCAGCTCTCTACGGGGTGAGGACCCGGCCCAGTCACCTTCCCAGGAGCCTCGGCTTCCCAGCTCTGGGGCCTGGAAGGGGCCCTGGCCTCCACGTCCTCCAGGCTCTGACTGAAGGGGCTGCGCCTGCTCGCTTGCTGGACGGCCCCCCACGCTGCTGCCTCTGTGTCGGTCCAGCCCTGTGGGAGGGAGAGTGACCATGGTGAGGGGCCGGTGTGCAGCTCTGCTCCTGCCCTGGCACCCTGGCCCTCCTCACTGGGGCCGTTCAGTGCAGGAGGGCCCATGACCCCCTGTAGGGCTGCTGGTCACAAGTCCCCGCACACTGAGTGCATGTGCCAGTGTGTGTGTGTGCACGTGCGCGCCTGCATGGGCACCTTACTCAGCACATAGGTGCTGGTATGTTTGGAGGGTGGTGGTCTTCATGAGGTCTAGACCTCTGTGTGCAGATTAGACTCGCTGCTCACAGTCACTATGGTGGTTCAGGGCAAGGACCCCTGATAGCTTCCTCAGTCCCTCCCCTGAAACCCTCGGGCACGGCTGCAGGGGCAGGTCCCCAGCTGGCACCAGCAGTGGCTCTGGGTGGGCCTACAGAGGGCCTATGGGCCTGCACGTGGCCGAGGTGCAGGGAGCTCTCCTGGGGACCTCACAGACCCAGGCGCAGTGGAGCGCTGACAGGCAGGAGGCTCCCAGGGCCAGTACCAGCAGTGGGGTCAGCACCACCATGGCACGCCCACTGTCCCTTGCCAGTGTTGGCCACGAGCACGCTTGTCCTTTCAGGGAGGACGCGAGGCCTGGGAGCAGGAAGGACCCGTGCTAGCTCTCATGGTGAGGCCTGGGCCCAAGCTGCCAAGTGGCCTGCAACTCGGAACCAGTGCCTGCTGCTGCGCCCAGGGGCTCCTTGAGGCTCCCGGGAGGGGCTAAGGCTAAGGGAAAGGAGCCTGAGTGTCCATGGCCTTGTCTCTCCGGGGGCCCATCGAGGACCAGAGATGTTCCTCTTTTCTGCCTGTGACTCTGAGGACAGTGCCAGCACAGAGAAAGAACGGGCCACGTGCCCTGGCCCTACTGCTGGGCAGCCTCGGGCCAGCCCGTCCCTCTGCCCTGTGCTCCCACCCGTCAGGGAGGATGCTGCCCCAAGGGCCACAGGGAGGTTGGGGGCAGTCCTTGGGGCAGTTGCCAACGTCTCACAGGCAAGCCCTCCAGGGCTGGGCCCCTCCCAGCGCTCCGGGGCGGGCCAAGGAGGCATGGTGAGGTGCAGGGGCAGGGCCCAGCGTCCTTACCACTTCACTCTCAGAGCCCAGGGACGCCTGGCGCCTCCGCGCGGAGATCCAGCTGAGGTCGGAGGCCTGGCTGCTCAGCGTGGAGTGGTGGGTGGAGCGGTAGCTGAGGTAGGGACGACGGTGCTGGCCCGACACACCCAGCAGCACCCCCAGACAGGGCAGGTGCTGGGCAATGGCCACCCTGCAGGGGCCGCATGTCCGGTTAGGGTGAAGGGACAGGCAGACAGACACGGGGTGCGGCGGGGAGGGCTGGGCAGACTGACACATGGTAATGCAGGAAGGTGGACGGCCCCTGGGGACGTAGGGAGGGCTGGACGTCGGGGTTATGAAGACAGACACCGGGAGGACAGACACACAGACCCTCAGTGGAAAAGACTGATAGCCGACAGGGCTGTAGGGCATGGACAGATGGGCGCTGGGGCAGTGGGCACGGAGTAGTGGGCTCAGCCCTATGCCCGCAGTGGCTGGCCCACGCCGCGCCTCTAGGAACAGCAGCAGGGACACTCCTGAGCAGCCCGAGCTGGCCAGGCTCAGGCCTGCAGCTGTCCTCGTGGGGTGGCGAGTGACTGACACCACCAGGCAGCGGGCACCGGGAGGGGCAGCATTGTGCTTATCAGCAAAGCACGCTGGCACAGAACCAGCCCCTGCCAGGGCCTAAGAAGCAGAGACAGCGCCCCCTGCTGGGAAAGTCCAGAATGTCACTGTCTGGGGGGGCCATGTTTGCAAGGGGCAGTTCTGCTAATCAGCTCTCCTGGGTGCCTAAGACCCCACAGCTAGGACTGGGCCCTGCCCAGAGAGCCCTGCTGTCCCTCCAAGCCTAGCCCCAACTCCATCCCCCTCCCCCCAGAGTCACTGGCTGCTCCCAGGGTCACACCAACTCCATCCCCCCTCCCCAGAGTCACTGGCTGCTCCCAGCCTCACCACCTCCATCCCTCTCCCCCCAGTCACTGGCTGCTCCCAGCATCACACCAACTCCATCCCCCTGCCCCAGTCACTGGCTGCTCCCAGCATCACACCAACTCCATCCCCCTGCCCCAGTCACTGGCTGCTCCCCGCATCACACCAACCCCATCCCCCTGCCCCACTCAAAGGGGCAGGCCCCGTGCAGACGCCACGTGGCCCCGGCCTGCGGGAGGGCCGCACCTGTACTTGGGGTGAGTGATGGCATAAATGATGGGGTTGTGGATGGCGGAGGCCTTGGCAATGACAGCGGGCACGGAGCTCATGTAGGGTGTCAGGACGTGGGCGTACCTGGGACAGAGAAGGGCAGTCCCTGTCAGCCGGCCCTCCCCGAGGGACCCTCTTCCTCTGTGCGGGGCCCTGATGCGCTCATCCCTGGCAATGCCAGGGAGAACTGATCTGAGTGAGTGGGGAGCGCTGGGTGGGGGTGCTGCCCGGGAGGAAGCTGGTCTGGCTGGGGTCATGTTGCCAGGGCCGTCTGCCCCTTGGAGGCTGTGCTGCAGGGGATACCTTCTCCTGCCCCCCCGACCCTGGCCCTCGAACCCCTCCATAGCTCTTCCCACACCTGCCACCCGCCTGAATCTCTTAGTGAAGCTTCACGGCAGGTCCAGCGAGGGGACCAGACTGCTCCCGCACCAGCGGAAGGTCTGGACACAGACACTGCAGGGGCCTGATCGCTCCCACGTCTCTGGGGTGCTGCTGAAGCTAGCTCCAGGCTCTGGTGCAGCTCTAATGCCCCAGCGGCAGCCATGAAGGACTAGGGGCAGCTCGGGGTTCTGTTCCTGGGTGAGCAGCACCCCTCTGTGCCCACAGCCCAGGCAAAGAGGGAGCCAGAACCCCAGGGACAGCTGCCTGTCCCCAAGGGACCTGGCAGGCCCCCAGCCATGGCCATGGCCAAGAGCGCCCCAACACGTGTCCTGGTCCGGGGGTCCAGGAACCGGGCAGGCCCCCGTGGTGGGACATCGCACACAGGGAGAGCTAGAGCTGGAGGCCAGACTTGGGGTGTGAGGAAGGGGCGGGCGGGCTGGAGGGGGGCCTCCCAGGGTTCCCACCCCTCCCCCACCGTGGAGCCCTGGCCAGCCCGTTGGCCACTTGCTCACCCAGCAAAGGCCACCAGGGCCACCGTGGAGTAGGGGGCCCAGGAGAGCACGAAGAGGAGGATGACCAGCAGCGCGATCTTGGCCATCTTCCACTCGCTCTGAAGCCGCTGCCGCTGCCGCTGCCCGGGGGATGCAGCGCCTCCCTCGCAGGCCCTAGGACAGGCGGCTCACAGCCTGCGTCTGACCCCACTCAGGTGAAGTGAGGCCAGGGTCAGACTGCTCTGGGCGCTCCCCGGGCCACCCCTGGGCACTCAGGTGCCTTCCCGGGCCCTTGGCTGCACCTAAAACCCTCCGGAGAAGACCTGGTCCCCCAAGACGTCCCCGGGCACCTCGCCCATAGGCACACGTGTCAGCTCGTCTTCCCCACCCAGAGCGCGGGGCGCCCTCGCAGGTGCGAGCCACACCAGTCAGGGCAGGGGAGGCCGCCCCCACAGTCCCTCACCGGCCGGTCTCTCGGATGGCCCTGAAGATGAAGACGTAGCAGTAGACGATGACCAGCAGCGGCAGGAAGAACACGAAGCAGCACAGCAGCATGGTGTAGGCACGCACCGAGGGCGTGAAGGTCACGTAGTCCCAGGAGCAGGATGTCAGCAGCCCTTCCGGCACATAGGCGCCTGCACGGGGCACACACTCAGCCTTGGGGGCAGCACCGATCGGGGCGTCGCAGGTGGGACTCGAGGTCCCTGCACACAGCCCTGCCCAGTGCACGGAGGAAGCCCGGCAATTATGGGCAGTGCAGAGGGCGTCCCAATGGCATGGACGCTGGTTCAGATGGGGGACAGCCCCCAAGGCCTACTGCTGCTAGATTGGGACAGAGGCCTCCCAAGGCCAGGGTTGTGCTCCGCAAGGCTTTGGCTGTGGTCAGGTCCACCTAAAAGGCTGGGCGGATTGTTCCTACCCAGCTTCCACAGGCAGACCGGCCAGCCCACACCTGCTGAGGCCCGCGCCCTGGCGCCCAGCTGACCTGCGCACTCTGCTGCACGCACACAGCCGCCTACCCCACCCGGGGGCCCTCCGCGTCGG
>NW_006203774.1:129363-133661 GCF_000334495.1 Tupaia belangeri chinensis
CGGCGGCCCCGCCGCCGCCTACCCCCCCGGGGGGCCCTCTGTGTCGGTGGCTGCCATGGCTTCTCAGTCCCTGCGGCCAGCTCACTTCCCCTGCTGCGACTGTGCCCCCTGGTGTCCACCTGACTTGCGGTCTCTGGCCCCCCCTCCAGCTAGCCAGCCCAAGCCACCACCTCCCCCTGAAGGTGCCCCTTCCCGCTTTCGCTGGCCCACTCACTCCAGCCAAAGAAGGGTGGTAGGCTCCATGCCAGGGCGTACAGCCAGACGCCCAGCAGGACCAGCGCCGCCCGCCGCTTGGACACCACACCCACAGCCGCCAGCGGGCGCGTGATCACCAGGTAGCGGTCCAGGGCGATGGCGGTCAGGGTGATCATGGAGGTGATGCCGAAGAGAGCCCCGCAGAAGGCGTAGAACTCACAGCCTGCGGGGGCCCTGCCTGAGTCGGTGCGGGGAGCGCACGGGTGCCGAGAGCTGGGGACCCCGGCTCCCGCCCTCCTCTCCTAGAAAAAGCAGGCCTGAGCCCCACCCTGCCCACACCCTGGAGGGGCTGGCGGAGGCCTCGGAACCAAGCCATCCCTTCTTGCCCGCTCAAGGGACTGAGGTCAGCTGCCCACCCAGCCCCTGGAAGAGCAGTCCTCCACTGTAGGCACATGCCCCGCCCCTTCGTCAACACACCCCGCCCTCCATCGCCACGCCCCGCCCCTCCATCGACATGCCCCTCTGGGTCCAGAAGGGGCACAGCAGGGTCTACCGGTTTCCCCGAAGAGCCACTGCTTGTAGAGGCTGCTGGCGAAGAAGACTGGGGCCTGGGTGAAGGACATGAGGAAGTCGCTGACTGCGAGGTTGATGATGAACATGTTGGCAGGTGTCCGGAGGCCTCTGCTCCTGGGGGGTCGGGAGCCCCGAGGGCCGCATGACCTTCCCTCACCCTTCCAGGGCACGTGCACACGCATCGTGCATGCAGCATACCATGCATGTGCCACACAGGTGCTGCACACACACACACGTGTGAACACGTGACAGGCGCAGCCGGGTGGTCCAGCTGCCCACTGAGCAGCTGCCGGGCCAAGAACCTGAGGGGTACCCTCAGGGGGCAGGCAAGCCAGGCGCTGGAAGGCTGCCGAGGCCCATGGAGGCTGGTTTTCCAGCGGGGCCCTTCTCTCTCCCCGTCTCGGGAGTCCCTCCCTGTGACCCATGCTCTCCTGGGACCAAACTTTCCATTCCTAAGTCCCTCCAAGGAGTGGCTTCATCCCAGGACCCCCGTCTGTGGCCTGCCGGTGCCTGGCCCAGAACGTCTCACAGGTCCCTTCCCTCAGCCTGCCCACCCTTCTTCCAGTGTCCCTTTCTGCCCAGCCCGTGGTGGGTGGCCGAGGGCAGAGGCGCCAACAACCCCACTCTGCAGACTCCGTCTGTCATCTCCACCTTTCCTTGTCCCTGTGGGACATCGCTGTTCCCACTCTGCAGACGGGAGCGCCCACACTGCCGTGCCTAAGGCGAGGTGGCCAAACTGTGACTGACGCACGTCTGGCTTAGCCCTCTCACTGACCCCACGGAGCTCCTTTCAGCAGACGGGAGGGAGCTGACGGAGGTGCGTGACGCCCGCCCTTCAGCTAGGGGGTGTCAGGGCTCGGTGCTGGCTCTGCCTGTGCCCCTTCTGCACATGCCAGGGCAGGTGGGGAGGGGAGCAGGGGTGGTTTCCAGGAGTGCTTGAGCCAGAGCTGCCAGGCAGAGGGAGGACACCTCTGGGCAGGTGGTGGCCTAGTGAGCTGGGAGCAGGGAAATGGGCAGAAACCAGTGTCTGAGGGACACCTGCTCCCCGCAGAGGGAGGAGGTCCCATTGGCGTGTGCCATTCATGTTTCCTGGGTCATTTTTGGCCCCTTTGCTGGGCTCGAAGATCTGGGCTTGGGCCTAGACCCTCAGGGATTGGCCCTGGCTTCCCTACCCAGCCTCAACAGTGGCCTGGCCAGCGCCGGCACCAAGGTCCCTGCCCCCTTGTTCTGCCCTGTCTCCACGTGGCTGCCCCCTTGGCACCAGCACCTGCAGAAGGTGTAGATGACTGTCAGGTTGCCCAGCATGCCCGTGAGCCCCACGAGCAGGATCACTGTGCCCAGGGTGTAGTGGGCGTGGTCCGGAACGTCGACCGTGGGGAAGGGCGCGCGGACCGCAGCCTGGGCGCCGGCTGCCTGTGGAGAGACGAGAAACGAGGACATCACGTTACCCTCTGCCGCCTCGGGAAGGAAGAGCCAGGAACCCAACGTGCAGGTGGGGAAATGAGGCTCCGAGTGGCAAAGCTCCTGCCCACAGAGCAACAAGGGGCTGAGCCGGGCTGGAAGTGGCCTTCCTCGGGCTGAGCCTGAGCTGCTAGACCATGGTGCAGGGCGTGGGGCTTCTCCGGGTGGGCTCGGGTCACCTGCAAGGCTGGCGGGACAGACGTGCCTGGCAAGCAGGAGTGTGGGTGACCCAGCCTTCCTGGGGAGAAGACAGCCAACTCCTGAGTCCCTCCCACCGTGAGCCCCCACTCCACTGCCAAGACTGTCCGCCGTGTCCAAGGCCTTCAGATGTGGAGCTGGAGGGGTCTGGTGGAGCCCCTCTCCTCGGGAGTCTTACCCCGCCAAGCCTCAAGGAAGAGGTTACGTCCCTCCAGAGCACAGCAGGATGGGGCTGACCCTGGGGTCTGGCATGAGGCAAAGGAAAACACTTTCCCTTTGGAGAAAAGCTTAGGCTTCCCAGAGACACTACAGGGAGGTCATGACCCTGAGGTCAGAATTAAGGGACTTAGAGACCTCTCCCGCCGCAGCCCCTTTCTGGAGAGGAGGGGTGGTCTAGTCAGCGTCCTGGTCCGAGGGCCCTACCTGTGCAGGAGCTGGGCCGGCACGCAGGTCCTGGGGTGCCACCACCGCCCGCCCTCCAGGTGGGGCTGGTATTGACGGGGCACTGCTAACCAGGCATGGCCTGGCCTGCTAGGATGATCGCCTCCAGAGGCAGCCAGTGCCCCGCTCCGGGCCAGACGGACCAAAGGCACAGGGTGAGGACAGCCCTGGGGCGTCTGTCTGACCCACCTCTGAGAGGAGTGGCTTCAGCCAAGGGTGGGCTGGCCGCTCGGCCCGTGCTCAGGGCCGGCCGCTCTGCCCCTCCAGTGCTGTCGCAGGGAGGAGCCGCATCCCCCCACACCCCCCGCGCCAGCCCAGCTGCAGGGAAGGCTCAGAGAGGCCCCGCGGTGTGCCCGACTCCCACAGCACGCCGACCGTTTCCTTCCGGGAAGGGGCTCCGTGCATGCATGTGCTCCCTGGGCTTACCGTGGGGCCGACAGGAAGCTGGCCCGGGCTGGAGGAGCTGCTCTGGGGGCCATCCCACCAGCTGGGTGGGGCCGGGGTGGCCATGCAGCTGGGCTCCTGGGCCAGGCCAGGCAGGACTCTGGGCTCCGAAGGAAGGTTCATTCTGAGGTCCTGAGGCGAGTGGTCCTGGCTGGAGCCCACAGGGGCAAGGGCATGGGGAGCTCGGGACGTTAGCCCAGCATAGCCTGCCCGCTCACCTCCATCCTCTTCGCCCCTGCTGGCTCCACCTGCTGCCTGTGGGTGTCTGCTGGAACCCAGCCTGCAGCGGCTGGCTGCGGGAAGCACAGAGGAGTAGGGTCACAGTCACAGCGAGCGGTCCTTAAGTAGTGGCACCGGGGGCTGCACATGCTCAGTGGCTCCTTCCCTCTGGCTCCCTCGGATACGGGTCACTGGGTGTCTGTGAAGGTCTGGTGGTGACGTGTGTGAGTGTGTGTGCGTGTGTATGTGTGTGTGAGAGAGCGAGCGTGTGTGTCCGGATGGGCTGGCTCGGGCGCCTGGACGTCGGCGGAAGCCTCTGCTCTCCCCTGACCGGGTCTGCTCCCTCTCTCCCCTGCTCATCAAGAACAGCCTCTCTACCCAAGACCCCGGGGCCATCCAAGGGCAGGTGGCCTGCCACCTTGCCTTTCCAAGGTGGGACATGACCCCATGTCCGGCCCACGCGACCCGGTGGCGTCTCTACTACCACCCGCACAGGAGAGGCTGGCCACCTGTCCACTGAAGCAGCTGAGGGGGTGAGACCCAGCCCCCAGGCCTTTTCTTCTGTTGTTTTTTGTTTTGTTTTTTTGGAGAGGTTGGTTTTTTTGTTTTGTTTTGTTTGTGTGTGTGTGTGTGTGTTTGTTTGTTTGTTTGTTTTTTGCTATAGGGCGTGTGTGCTCACCAGAAAGACATAGACAGAGAGACAGAAAGTGAGAAATCACCCCCCAGGGGGGATGGTCACGCCGCAATCCCTTCTCCTCCATTCTCCT
>NW_006203774.1:134776-152442 GCF_000334495.1 Tupaia belangeri chinensis
AAAGTGAGAAATCACCCCCCAGGGGGGATGGTCACGCCGCAATCCCTTCTCCTCCATTCTCCTCTCGGGATCTTGGGCACGCACGCACATGTGCCCGGTGTGAGTTTAAGCCACCGGTCCAGGACTCGAACTACAGTTGACTACATCAGAGTCCAGCAATATAGTCATTACACCAACTGCTGGTCCCTCTTCCGTTGTTTTTTGACAATAAGGTTTTTTATTGAAGTGTAAAAATTTAAGAAAAACAGCAACCACTCTCCAAGTGGGAAGAGACCTGGGAACTCACCCAGGGTGACCTGCTGTCAGAGGAGGGGGGTCCTTGGGCTACACCTGCCACCCTGTGGAGGAGGTTACAGGAGCTGGAAGGGACAAGCCCCAGGGCTGGAGGGATGGGACTGCCTCCACCAGAGAGCCAGGCTAGGCCTGTCATAGGCTGTTTGGGGACTGCTGACTGCTGGGGTCTGCTGGGCTTCACCCTCCGTGGGGGCATAGCCCTGGGGTGGGGAGATGCTCCAGCCCCTCTTCCAGGAGGTCTCAGCCTTCATGAGCTGTTCTCGAGACTTCGCCTGGGGCAGGAGCACTCAGGGACCAGCTGCGCTTGGCAGCAGACGCCAACCCATGCTGACTTCCTGTCTCCCGCCTTCCACCTCAGGTCTGGGCTCACGGAGCTCCCCTGGCAGGGCGCGGCCGAGGGGCAGCCTCACCCGCTGAGTTCCATGTGGCCTGCTGCCTTTGCTTTTGAACGTGGGGGTTCCTAAGTCCTCTCGGCTACATAAGAGAACATGGGGACAGTGGCCAGCACGGAGCCGGGGAGAAGGGCCCCTCAGATGGGCCGACTAGCCGTGGGGCTCACGGCGATTCCTCGGGGCAGGCAGAGGGGGAATCCCACATCCAGCCTGGGAAGGCGCAGGTGCGGCCCAGGTCGCAGGAGTGTCCTTCTCCGTGGTGGGTCACAGCAGCTCCCCAGGCTAACCTTCAGCGCTCCCCAGCCCAGTCCTCGCCTCCTATGCACCTACTTCTCTGGGAAGGCCCCCATGACCCTCATGCTCCCCACCTCTGCACCCTGCATCTGCCCAGTGGTCCCCTACCTGCAGCCCGTTGTGCCTGAGCCAGAGTCCACGTCAGTGTCCACTGGTACTGGTTAGAAAATAGCGGGTCCCCAGCCCCCTCAACTTGGAGATCCATCTGCACACACAGGGGGTGGCGCCAGTCTAGGCAGGATCCATCCACACAGGAACGGGAGAGGGGCTGGTCTAGACCCTTTGGGGACTAGTGGCAGGTGGTGTGAGGACCAATCGGAAGGGCCTTGAGCAGCCTAGGGACCAGCCACAGTATAGGCACCCCCACCCCAAGGCTGGAAAGACTGCCAGGGCCGGCCGTCCCCACAAAGAGGGGGCGCTGGTGAGCAGCTGTGACTGCCAGGGAGGGGCAGTGGGGCAGAACAAGCGCAGAGACCTCCCGGTGCCCCTCTCAGACCTCTGTTCTGTGAGTGTCCGCGATGGCCAGGCCTCCCTGAAAGCCAGGTAAGGTGACTTTGTTTTTGCAAGAGGGTACTTGCACTTATCAGAGAGAGATGGAAAGACAGAAAGTGAGGGTGTGTCCCCCATGGGGAGTGGTCATGCCACAGTCCTTTTTCTGATCCTCCCCCATCAGGGTTTTGGACCCACTCATGCACCCAGCATGTTTTTTAAGCCTCTAGGTCCAGGCCTTGAACCACACAGTTGTCCAGATGGGATCTGACTGTTTTAACCACTGTGTCACAGAGTTGGCCTAAGGGATCTTGAGCAATGTGGTTTTCTGTGACGGAATTGCAGGGGAAGGTGGTGGCAGAAACAGCAGCCCCCCCCCCATACTGTCATTCCCTCCAGTCAGACCCTCGTGCCACTATAGCTAGTGGATGGTGGTATCCCTGCCCCCTGCCTGCAGGTCAGTTCACCTGGGGTACTTCCTGCCCCCACCTGCAGGTCAGTTCACCTGGGGTGCTTCCTGTCCTGCAGGTCAGCTCACCTGGGGTGCTCCCTGCCCTCACCTGCAGGTCAGTTCACCTGGGGTGCTTCCTGTCCTGCAGGTCAGCTCACCTGGGGTGCTTTGGCACCTAGACTTTCCCATTGCTAGCCTATAGCTGCTCATGGAGAGATGGCCTGAGTCCTGGCTAGGCACCAGTGCCAGCTCTCTGCCCAGTCAGCATCTTCGGCATCCTCGGATGGGCCCGAGTCACCTCGCCTAGGAGTCTGTGGGCAATCACATTTGTCCCTGCCTCGTCTTCCTCGGCACCCACCCCTTGGGCTGAGTGAGCCCTGGTCCAGTGTCACACTGCCTGGCTGCCTGCTCTTCACAGCTTTCTGGTGTGGCTGGAGGTGGGAAAAGCTTTCCAGGCCCCTCATCCTCGGGGAGCAGCAGGGGACCAGAAGTGAGAGGCCTGAGCGCAGTGGAGGCACCAAGCGCCAGGCCAGGAGGGCGAGGGCAGGAAGTACGCTATTTACTGTGGCTCAGGCAGGAGTGGGGCGCACTCCGTGAGGGCCTCAGAGGCACGTAACTCACACAGGGCAGGGACTCAGCCAGGCGTCCTGGACACTGTCCACAGGGCCTTATTGCTAACTTCTCTTTCTGGCCTCTGTTGGGAGGTGCTGAAACCCTGGGGGAGGAAAGCAGGTAGGAAAGCCAGGCAGGAAGAGGCCCTGCCCAGTGCTCCCAGGCCTCTGGCTGCAAGGCCAGTACCCACCCAGGGAGCAGGCCTCTCCCCTGCCCTGCCCAGCTCGGCCCAGTGGGCAGCACCCTATCACGAGTCCTAAGCTAGGCTGCCGTTCACTTCTGGGAGCTAATTCCTCCTGCCGGGGCAGGCAGAGACTATCCAGTTACCCAGAGACTCCTGAGAAACTCCGGGAGTGGTTGCCAAGGGAATATTAAGTGTCGTGCAGGCACCTGGCCCGCGTCACCTGGACCTCCCTTGCCTGGACTCTGGCCAGCTTCTCCAGGGCAGAACCCTTCTTCACGCAGCCTGAGGGAGGAGCTAGGAGTGCAGAAACTTGGAAACCCTTGCTTCAGGGGTCTGACACTCAGGACAGGGCGTGCAGCTGTGCCATAGCCTGCCCTGGCCTGGAGACGCCACCCCCACCCCGCCCCAGTGTCCCAGTGGGAATCAGCCTAGTGACCTGTGACGTCCAAGGTCCTTCCGGGAGGTCTCAGTGGTTCACCACCTCTGGAGCCCCCACTGAGGCCCCCTGCAGCCAGGGCTGGCTGCGGCTCTGAGTCACACCCCTACCCCACAGGAACACCTCAGGCACCCCTTCATTTCTTGCTAGTGGCGCCCACAATCCTGGCCTGGGGAGCTGACTCCAGGCACTCGGGGCTGTCCCCAGTGCCAGTCCTGCCCTGTCCATGTGAGTTGTCAGTGAATCCAGTCTGGGGATGGGGGAAGCTCTGAGTGCCAGCCAGCTCCCGCAGTGGTGTGCCACACCCAGAGCTGACATCAGACACAGACTGCCCACGGGAGCCCCATGTATAATCGGGGAGGTGACATGGTTGTGTCCCAGAAAGCCACCTGCTCCTGCTGTGGCTGGGGGCTTCTGTCAAGGGGTCAGATGAGAGAAAAGAACTAGAAAACAAAGTCAAGGGAGACACGAGTGAGACCAGAGAGCAGGCATTTAACGTGAAAACCACACACCCAGGAGAGGCATGGCCCGAAAGCTGAGGGGAGGGCGGGTCTCCGGCTCTCCCACCTGGGGCCGGCAGTCTGAGCAGAGCAGGCACTGGCAGTCCAGAGCAGGAGGTTGAAAAAGGAAGGAAATTCATTGCTCAGAGCCTTTGGCGCCTGCTGGCTGGCACACAGGGCCCTCTAGTTGGGACAGAGAGGCCCAGGTCCCAAGAGATCGCACGTTCTTCCGACCTCGGCATGCACAGGACAGCAGGGAGGCAGGGCGGTCCTTCAGGGTGTTTTGGTGTCCACATGGTCCCCTACAAGAGGTTTACATGGCTGAGGCAGGAAACAGGGAAGGAGTCACCCCTTTGATTTCTGATGCCCAGAGCAATTTCGGACCAGAGCAGAGAGAGTCGGAGGACAAACAGGGCAGGATGGACAGGAAACCCTGCTGCTCTGGGTGTGGCCCGGCAGGGCCTAGAAAGGCAGGTCTAGGTGCGGTCCGTGACTGGCCACGAGCCCCATTTTCTCAGTGGCCTGCGAGTGGCATAGAATAAGTTCTAAATGAAAACTGCTCATTCGAATCAGCTTTGTCTTTTTATTTATCTTATTTTTTTGATAGTGAGTCCATGTACTTGAGACACACACACGGGGAGAGAGAGAGAGAGAAACACCCTCCACAGGGCCTCATCAGGCTCTGAGTCCTTCTTCCCCCTGCAGCTCCTCCTGACCCTGGATGCCTGTGGGCACTGGGCGTCCCAGCAGGGCGACCTGGGACCCAAGCCTGGGGTCAGCCAGGTGGCCTTCAGCCAGGCAAGGTGCTGTTCTGCTGGGCCACAGAGGCGGGGCCAGCTCATCTTCCGACATGACCGTGGGCGGGCTGGCGTGGTGGGCAAAGCCCCAGCTGAACACGGGAAAGCCACGCCACGGCCGACCTGGGCTGCCCTCCAACCTCTGCCATCACTTGCTGTGAACATCCAGGCAGTGCCCAGGAGCCACAGCTGGGCTCAGTTTCCCTGCCTGGAGAACAAAGACCAGGACTTGCTAGCAGGGGCCGAGAGGCTGCACATGGGGGTGGAGTGCCCACCCTGCCTTCCCAGAGCTGGCACGCCAAGCTTTTGGGGGCTGCAGAGGCAGGAGAGGCAGCCCCAGTGTTTCACGGCTCTGAGGCCCTCCGGAGTGGCAGCATGTGAGGACACTGGGGCCCTGTACCCTGGCCACTGCATCTTGGCTCTGAGCCTCCTTCCAGCACTGCCAGCCTCACGCATGGAGAGGGCGTTGAGCCACCCACCACTGTGCCCAGAACCGGCAGGCTTCACGGTGCCGTTGGTCCCTTCTCCCTTGCCTGGTTGCTGGGGGCTTGGATGGACGGAGAGGCTTCCCTTCACCGCTGGGACTCGGTTCTCGGCACGCTCACAGCCTTCTGTGTGGTAGGGCAGACCCCTCACCTAGCCCTCGCAGGAGGCCTGGATGTTCCCCTTTGCTGGGCAGGGGGCCAGCCTGGGTCCCACAGGAGCTGCCTGGTCTTCAGGGCCACCTTCTTTCTCGACCCCTGAGCCTGGCGCGGGGCTGTCGCTCCTGCTTTTTGTCTCCCTGAGAAACCGTGAGTGCTCACAGCCAGCAGAGCTGAGCATGGCCCTGTGAAGGCAGGAGTCTGCCGCAGGCCTGGTCACCCCGAGGTCAGGGGGCCCCGGTTATGGCAGCTGTTCCTGAGACGGAGACTGGGCGGCTGAGCTGCACATGGGGCCATGCTCCCTGCAGGGACAGGAGCTCCCTCAGGCCTCCCGGAAGCTGGCGGCCCTCCCAGGAGGACAGGCAGCGTGGTGCTGGAGAGTCCAGGGGCCGGCGGGGCGCAGGGTGACTTCCTATGCCGGGGGCTGCTCCTCTCACTTGACATGTTTGACAGAAAAGAGCAGAGCTGACCCCTGACAGCCCCTCCACCCCGGCCCTGCCCCTGCCCCTGCTGCTCAGCTTTCCTTGCCCGTCTCAGGGCTCCTCAGAATCCCAGTTCTAGTATGAAAGCTTCAGAGCTGCTCCCAAGGGCCCAGGCCTGTTTTCACACGTGTGAAGTGTAATGGCTCTTAGTGCCGCCCACGCGGCCGCTGGGATGCTGCGTGCCCAGCAGGGGGCAGGGACGAGTCACCATGGTGGGACCCAGGAGTGAGCCCTTTGAGCAGGGCATGGGAACTCCTGGGTTTGCTTTGTGGTTTTTATTTTGTGATCTACCTGATCGGAGCACATCTGGGAAGATCATTTTTATAGTGTAAAGATGTATAGTGATTAACTGTTGAAAATAAAAAGGAAATAAGGGGGGAGGAGTGTGAAATAGAGGTCGGCCCATGGCCTGGTGTTTAAAGAAGCCAGGTCCACAGCCAACCACGCAGTGGCTGGAAAACACGCCGGGCACGTGTGCATGAAGGCAGAGGTCCCGACAGAAGGAGAGATGGAGGAGAAGGAACCCCAGCGGAACCATCCCCACAGGGGTGAGGGTGCTTTCCCTCCCTCTCAGTCTCTCTCTTGTGAGTAAATATGCCCTCTGGCAAAATAAAAATAAATAAAAATGAAATAGCACTGGAAGGCGTATGAAAACCAGTCCCCTCTCCTACCCTGCTTTCAAGAATCACTTCCCGCAGCAGCTGCCCCGCGCCCGATCCTCCTAGTCCTCTCCTGCTTTACAGACAGAAGGCTTATGCTGCAGAGGCCGGCTGGGCAACGTGGAAAAGATGTCTTCCTGTCTTCAACTAAGCCCCAAAGCAGAAGCCAAGAGGCTCAAGGGTCCCATGTTCTGGAAAGATGGAGCTGCTAGACCCTCCACACCCCCTGGGAGCCAGACCTGGCCCTCAAAACCCACCCCACCCAGCCCAGCCTTCGTAGAGAGAACACTGGTGGCTTCCCCCCTGGACTGGAGGCTGCGTCAGCCCGCCAGGCCCTACTTCTTCATGGGGTTATCTGGCTGGGCTCCTTGTGGGGTGCTCCCTTCTTGGTTCAGCACCCCCTGCCCAATCCCCAGAGAAGACCCCAAAATCTCCCACTATGATGGCAAGAGTAGGGGGGACCAGGGGATTGGACTGCTTCTTAAATAGAGGCCAGGCCAGCCCGGGGTGTGGTGGCTGAGGCAGCTGGATCCCACATGGCTGACTGTGCGGTTCAAGTCCCCGTCAGACAGAGTCTGGCTTGTGCCTGTTTTGGTCTAGTAAGGCAATGTCTGTTCTCCAGGCACCTCTACCTCTGGTGCAGGGTGAAGCACAGTTTTCTTTCTTCTTTTTTGTAGTAGGGTTTTTGCCCTAGGACATGTGCACTTGCCGGAGAGAGAGAGAGAGAGACAGTGAGAGAGAAAGTGAGAAATCACCTCCCAGAGGGATGGCCATGTTACAGTCCCTTCTCTTCCATTCTCCTCCATTCTTTCCTGCGACTTTGGGCACACACAGGCACACACGCAAATGTGCCCTGGTACGATTTTCAAGTCACCAGATCTGGGACCTGAACTGCCGTCGACCATGTGGGAGTCCAATGCCTTGACCACTACACCACCAGCTGGCCCCCAAAGCATAGTTTTCGTAGCATGAGAAAGGAACTGTCAAATGGCATCTGCTGGATTGAACACGTGAACAATAGAGGCATTTCTTTGGGGGGGGAGGAAAGACAGGCCCAGGTCTTGCCGGATACGAATAAACGACCCGCATGAAGCTGTTGTGATGAAGCACCGGGAGGCTGGAGAAGAGGCAGCACGGAGACCCCCGGGCAGAGCCGGTCAGAGCCGGTCAGCACGTCTGGCCACCCACGTGTGACAGAGCTGCACTATAAACTGTAGGTAAAGGGGAGAGTGTCCAATAGACGATGCTGTGAGGCATTTGAATAGCTGGCTTTGATTCATTTAGAATGAAAGGTCATTTTCACAAGACTCTCAGACAATAACTTAGAGCAAAGATTTAAGAGTTCAACAAAAATCAGCCTAAACAAAATAGCAAGAAAGACATGGACAAAATCAAACCAACGGGCAGTCCTGGGAGTATGCTCCCATTTACAGGCCTTTCCCAAGCTTTTCAGCCAAAGCCAGGCCGTGTGCAAAGTCCTGACAGATTCATCTGCGTGGAGCGGTAAGTCTCGTCTGGGAAAAAGGCAGCAAGCAAAGTTCAGGGGCAAATGACAAGCCAAGATAAAGCACCTGCGACATGCATTATGACCGAAAACAAGCTAAAATTACTAATATTTAAGGCCCAGGAGGACGGACGCATAGGCCAGCCAGGGGCGTGGTGAGGCAGCGGGGTCCCACAAGGACGAAAGCACAGTGCGGGTCTCTGACCTGGCGGCTTGAGAAGCAGGCTGCGCGCGAGTGCATATGCGTGCGCGTGTGCATGCACGCCCCAAGTCTCACACGGAGGGAGACGTGGGGGAATAGGGATTGTGGTGTGACTATTTCTCATGGGTTGTGCTTCCTCGTTTCCCCTCTCTATCTCTCCCTCTCCTTGTCTCTTCCCTGTGAGAGCACGAGCCCTCTGGGATTTTTTTTTAAAGCAAAAGAAGACAAGTGAGCATCTCAATAGGGACCTGGGTAACACCCGAGACAGCGCGTTCTCCAGAGGAAAATACAAATGACACAAGGATACAAAAGCTCTAAATCGCGTTGACAAAGAAGTGATAAAAATGCAATGAGCAGGGGCCGGCAAGTGGCGTGGTGGTTAAGGGCACTGGACCCCCACGTGGTCGACTGTGGTTCAAGTCCTGGACCTGGTAGCTTGCTTTCTCACTACCTGCCCTCCCCACCCCCTGTCTCTTTCACTCTGTCCCTCTCTGATCAAATTAAAATAAGTAAATAAATAAAATTATGTAAAATAATTTTTAAAAAATTAATGAGCAGGCTTACCATTCTTTAGGAGTTTCAGTTTCTAGAAATGGTATCTTGTATCAAACGAAGCATCCCACTGATAATGATGATGGCTCTGGACAGAGATGAAAACCCCACGACTGTGCACCTGGGCAGTGCCCTCGCAGTGACCGAGGAGGCCTGAATTCAGTGTCGAACAGGCCACCGTGGTAGGTGCCTGCAGCCCTAGCGGCCTGGGAGGCTGGGACAGGAGGAGCGCGGGGAGTCTGCCCGTGAACGGAGAAGCACAGAGCAGCACCCTGCTCAGTGTGTGTGTGTCTCACTTTCGTTTTCATGAACAGACATTAACTTCCAGGCTCCAGGAAAAACAGTCACGTCCATGTCCACCTAATTTGTTAATTTAGCCACTCACATTTTAAACCTCAGATTATGTAAGTATTTCTGTTTAAATATGTTGCCTTGGGACCAGGAGGTGACCATGTAGCGGTTATACCACTGGAATCTCACATGGCCAACTACGGTTCGAGTCCTGGATCCAGTGGTTTGAAACTCACACCGGCATGTGTACATGCATGCCTGAGCCCGGGAGGAGAGTGAAGGAGAAGAGACTGTCGTGGCCATCCTCCCCCAGGGGTGATTCCTCACTCTGTCTTTCCAGCAAATGCCGTATAGCAAAAATCTCTCTAAAAAAAGAAAAAAAGCGTTGCCTTTTCCCATCCCGTTTTCTGAAACAATTTTACTTCTGAAGCCTCTCCGTGAATCATGGACCCCGGTACCCTCATCACCCCTGCGCCTCCTGTTGAGCCGTCCAGCAGGTCCCTTACACACCCCACTTCCTGACAGCCCCGAGAACCCCGATTCCCCACTTACTGTCATGAAGGCTTCCGGGAAGTAGGTTTCAGATGGCACACTGCTTGGAGGTGGGAATGGGGCCGCGTGACCGCTCATGGAGTGTGAGGCTGGCGTGAAACTGAAGGGACACCGAAGCGCTATTTACTGAAGGGTGGGAAAAGCAGATGACCCTGGCATTTGCCACATGGTCACAACGGATTAGGTTATGGGCAAAGGCTCTAAAAGTGCTGCTTCTGTAAAAGGAGGAAATTCCGATGGACACTTAAGGGTCACGTGGACAAAATGCAACGTGTGGCTTCCACCCACGCTGGGAGACATTAGGAGAAATTCAATCGCTGTCTGGATATTGGATTTTTATGATGATTATTATTATTTGCTAGAGGGTGTGATTGCTCACCAAAGACACAGAGATAGGGAGGGTGTGCGTGCTCATCAGAGACAGAGACAGAGAGGAAGAAAGCACACGCCCCTCCCCCAGGCACAACGGGGCATGATCATCTCTCAATCCCTTCTCCTTCGTCTCTCCACTCTGTCAGGATTTGGGGCATGTTTTTTTTTTTTTGGAGAGGCCTTTGCTATAGGGCTCATGGGCTCGCCGGAATGACAAAGAGACAGAGAGACAGAAAGGGAGAAATCACCCCCCCGGGGGGGTGGCCACGCCGCAATCCCTTCTCCTCCATTCTCCTCTCGGATCTTGGGCACACACGCACATGCGCCCGGTGTGCGTTTAGGCCACCAGGTCCAGGACGTGAACTGTGGTTGACTACATGGGAGTTCACCAACATAGCCATTATGCTAACTGCTGGTCCTCTGGCATGTTTTTTAATGCACCAGGGCCAGGATTCAAACCGTGCTTGGCCATGCAGGGTCCAGCTTTCTTAATCACGGAGCCATGGGGCTTGGTCCTCGCTATTGTATTTTCAGGAAAGGCTAGATTGCTAAGCTTTGCTGTGGGGACACCTCAGTCTCAGTGGCCTTCAGTAAGACACGTGTGTTTCTCACTCATCACGTGTTGGTGTCTGCCAATCAGTGCGGTGGCTCTGCTTCATGTACCTTCTCATTCCAGGAAGAGTCGCCCCTTTTAGGGACAGCCGCTCTCACGGCAGAGAAGGACCAGGGAGATAGAGCCAACCGTCGAGGCTCTTCCTGCTTCTGTGCGGTTGCGCCGGATGACTCCACGTCGCATGGCGCTGGCCGGGCAGGTACTGGGAAGATGCCATCAGCGCACGGCCTTCTGGCGGGAGAGGGAGCGCGTGGGTGGTGGGTGGGATGAGTAGCCCGACTGCCGGCATCTTTCCAGGTGTTAACTACTGCCACCGTGCAGTGTGTGGGTGTCGTTCTTTCCGTCTCTCTTATTTCCCATTTTCGGTTACAATTCACATAGCTTAACTTTGATTCTACAAGAGTGAACTCTCGGGCCTGGAGGAGCGTCCCTGCCGCTACCCAGCCTTCAGTGTGTCGGAGGGACTAGTTTGCTGAAAAGTGCACCGTTCACGCTGAATGGGTTGGTTTGTTCACGTGACTACTTTATTTTTTATTAAAAAAAAATTTTTTTGGAGAGATTTTTGCTATAGGGCACATGCGCTTGCCAGAAAGAGAGAGAAAGAGACAGAGAGACAGAAAGTGAGAAATCACCCCCAGCGGACATGGCCCCACCGCAATCCCTTCTGCTCCATTCTCTTGGGATCTTGGGCAGGCATGCACACGCACCCAGCATGAGTTTAAGCCACTGGGTCCGGGAATCAAACTGCAGTCGACTACATGGGAGTCCAGTGACATAGCCACTACGCCAAATGCTGGTCTCTTTATTAAATTTTTTTTTTAATTTTTGCTTTTATTATTTTTTTATACATGCAATTATACTACGTCATTTAGCTTATAGAGAGAATTGACCCAACACGAAATACACCTCAGACCAGCCCAGTTGAGAATACTATGCAGGTTACAGGTAATAAACCCGTTCTGTGTTCCATAAATGTCTTATTTCTCTATTTTTCTCCCTAATTTCCTTCCCCTCTCCAACCCCTCTTGACTTCTTTAAAAAAAAAAAAAAAGAATTATTTTATTTAACTTTATATTTTTTTATTTTTAATTTGACCCAGGAATAGCAGTTGACTTAATGGCTATGTCACTGGACTCCCATGTAGCTGACCACGGTTCAAGTCCCAGGCCCGGTGGCTTAAACTCACACCTGGCGCTTGTGCGTGCATGTCCAAGATCCCTTGAGAAGAAGTGATTGCGGCATGGCCACCCCCCCCCGGGGGGGGGGAGTGATTTCTTGCTTTCTGTCTCTCTGTCTCTCTCTGTCTTTCTTGCGAGCTCACGCGCCCTATAGCAAAAGCCTCTCAAAAAAAAAAAAAAAATTGACCAGAGAGGGATAGAGTGAGATAGAGAGAAAGTGAGAAAGCGAAAGCAAGCCTCCGGGCCCAGGACTTGAACTGCGGTCAGCCATGTAGGAGTCCAGTGCTCTTAACCACCATGCCACCTGCCAGCACCCCTCTTGACTTCTTTTTGAAGAAAGCACAGATTACTTCAGCTCACTCTTACTATGCACGTCGCGGAACCTAGAGTACTGAGGAGCGTTCGTGGAACTAGACGTAGGGCCAGCAGGTGGTGTGGTAGTTAAGGCCCTGGGTTCCAATACGGCCCACTGAGGTTTGAGTCCCAGACCTGGTGGCTTGAAAATCACACCAGGTGCCTGTGCATTTCTTCCCAAAATCCCAAAAGGAAAACAGAGGAGAAGGGATGCTGGCATGGCCGCCCACCGTGGGGAGTCATTTCTCACTTTCCCTTTCTGTCTCTCTCCAGGGAGCTCCTATGGCCTATGACAAAAGCCTGAAAAAAAGAAAAAGAAAAATAGACATATAGAGTCTAGCATGAAGTATTCATAAAGACTCCCTCCAAATTATGTGCCATATATATTGACAAGTTTTCCAATATAACAATTTGTAGCATTTTATTTTGTAATCCACTTTTTGTTATAAACATAATAAACATTCATTTTAGGAAATGACAAAACTATAGAAAAGCACAAAGCAGTGCATGAAATTACTGGTTATCTGATTCTTTCCACTCCCACACCCACTTTCAGCTTTCTTCAATGTCTTTGCTACAGGGCACAGGCACTCACAGGAGAGAGAGAGAGAAAGGGAAAGTGAGAAATCACACCCTGGGGAGATGGCCACGCCACAATCCCTTCTCCAGTCTCCTCTCAGGACTTCGGGCATGCATGCACATATGCCTGGTGTTTTCAAGCTATAAGGTCCAGGACTTGAACTGT
Source organism: Tupaia belangeri chinensis (assembly GCF_000334495.1). Taxonomy (NCBI): domain Eukaryota; kingdom Metazoa; phylum Chordata; class Mammalia; order Scandentia; family Tupaiidae; genus Tupaia; species Tupaia belangeri. The sequence continues at coordinate 147,371 of NW_006203774.1, forward strand.
GGTCAGCCAAGTTGGGAATCCAGTGCTTCAACCACCATGCCACCCGCAGGGCCTCACTTTCAGCATTGTAGTGCTATTTCTAGCATATGTAAATATATAAAGAGATCATATTATGATGACCGAGTTTCACTTCTCAATATGGTGCAAATATTTCTCTATGCCATTAGGTATTATCTATTGTCAATGGTTGCAGTTTTAGGGAAGCTGTGTGTTTTATTTTTACTAGTTCTCTATTAATTACCAATTCAATTATGAACTTCCTTGTAAATGAATCATTTCAAGCATGCACAATTAATTATTTCCATAGAACAGCTTTCTAGGATCATAAATTATGGAACAAATGAGTACGTACAATATTGAAGAGCACAGTATTAAATTATAAGAACAATATCTCAAAAGCAGTCTGTTTGAAACGAAACATATGATCGCAAAGCATCTGTGCTATCGGCCTCCCGAATTCACCAGTCTGCCACAGAGGCACCGAGGCGTTTTCTATTTGAAACCAAGCAGAAACCCTTCACATTCCAAAATAGTGAGCTAGAGCATTTGGAACTGCCCTCCCACCAAAGACCTGACATAATTCATATGGACTATAAGAAGCTTGTTTCTAGAAATGCCAACAAACTAACAAGTAGGGAGGAAGTACCCAGCCCATCATAAGGGTCAATATTCCAGAAAGGGTAGAATCCAGAGAGGTGAGTTCAGCATTTCGGCCGCCTTTGTTCATCAGAAGAGGAGGCGAAAGATGGGGAGTCTAGGAGCCCATACCCTGGAATTTAGGGCTTTTAAGTAGGTGTGACTTAGGATAACTACCCAGATTAAGTATTGGAATTCTGATTGGCTGCACCCTGGAGTAAAGGTACACTGGAAATAAACTAGCCTCCCCCACTCCGTCAAGGGGTTGGGTGACTGAACAATCTGAAGCGCCAGAACGAGTTACAACGGCCCGGACTGCAGCTGCCCACGTATCCGCACCAGGCAGCGGCCAGCAGCCCGGCCCGGTGGAGCAGTTGGTGGCAAACTGAGCTGCAGTGCTGGCCGCAGCATGCTCCACTGTGGGGAGTGACCCCTGGGTGGTCTGGAAAGGTGCCCTGAATCCTGACAACCAGAGGGCTGGGTGGGGAAAGGGACCCCACAGTGACAAGACCCTGTCGAGGGTGCTTCTCTCTCCGTTTCCTCCCGCCTCCCTCATGCACATACACACATTTTATCGTGAACGAAATACATCTTAAAACTTTTTAAAAAGTAAATGAGAATGTTTTCTGGAGGAAGAAGATATCGTCCTAGTCTTAAAATCACTCCAATAAAATTTTCAAGTACAATTTTTAACACACAATCAAGGGACTAGCAGATGGTAACATTGCTGAACTCCCACATAGTCAATCGCAGTTCGAGTCCCAGACCCAGCTTATGTCTCACACCGGGTGTGTGTGCGTGCGTGCCCAAAATCCTGAGAGGAGACTGGAGGAGAAGGGATTGAGCCATGGCTGGCCCCCCTGGGGGGTGATTTCTTGCTTTCTGTCTCTCTCTCTGTGTCTCTCTCTTGTGAGTGCCCGCACCCTATAGCAAAAAAATCTCTCTCTAAACACACACACACACGCACGCACGCACAAAGAGAATCAGGTACAGAAGCAGATAAAATAAGAACAAGAATCAACATAAATAATAGAAAACGGAGACTCACAGATACTCCAGAGAGTGGAACTACTAGACATTGATAGAAAAACTATCTTACTATGGTCACAGGGATAAAAATTAAACTTACAATTTTCAACCAAAAAAATAGGAAACTATAAAAGAGATTGAAGATTCAGAAACTGCAAAATACAGTAATACAAATTAAGAATTCAAGAGATGGGATCAGCACGTGGTGTAATGGTTACATTGCTTGACTCCTGCGCAGTTGACCATGGTTCGAGTCCCGGATCCGGCGGCTTAAACTCACACCAGGCACCTGTGTGTGTGTGCCCAAAACCCCAAATGGGGACTGGAGGAGAAAGAATTACAGCATGGCCATTCCCCCCAAGGGTGATTTCTCATTTTTTTTCTGTCTGTCTCTCCCATGAGTGCACACACCCTTTAGCAAAAATCTCTCTCAAACTAAAAAGACTCCTGTTAACTTGACTTTCTAGGTTATATTACAAGATCATGGGATTACTTAGTATGATTTTTCATACTCGAGGCCCCCATTCCCTCCGAGACCTTGGCACTTCCATCAGAAATGACTTCTCCCTGTCTGTGAAGTTAGCATGCCGCGCTCTGGCCAGCACTTTGAACCAAGCCCAACGACGCATGGGAGCCACATCTCGGGCTCAGAAGTCGCGGACACCAGAGTGCCCCCCCCCCATCTATTCCATCCTAGGCACAGCTGTGGTCACTCCGTTGCCCTTCCACCTGCAGCCAGTTCTCACTGTCCGTGCAGTCTGACCTAGTGAGCAGGTGTGTCTTTCCTGCAGTCCAGGAGCCGGCCCTCTCTTCGCAGGCTGAGCCCTGCTCTCTGCTCGCAAGGCCAGTAACACGCCTTCCACAGTGGCATTCAGGCCACCCAGGAGCTTCGCACTGCAATTACAGACCCTCTGGGCCCAAGCGAGGCCCAGCCACGAGGATGCCAAGATGGACAGGGCAGGGAACCTGCTCCCAGAGCTCCTGGTGGGAGACGGACATCGCATGACTCAGAACAGCAGGCTCACGGCTTCTATTAGGTCCAAGTGACTCATTCCCACTAGAGAGGAGGGATGGTGCATTTGAACTGAGCCTTGAGCAAGGATGAATCCACAAGTCACATCAGACAGTGTGACCAGAGCTGTGTCACTGGCTCCTGGAGCCCAAGGCACAGGCAGAGGGGACGGGGCAGCCCCGCTCTGCTCGCCAAGAGCTGCTGGATGAATCACAGTGCCAGGGATTTGAAGCAGGAAATCAGGGCCTCTGAGCAGTCAGACTTCGAGGTCAGCTGTTGATCGAGAACCTGCCCAGAGGGACATGGGAGAAAGGCCACTGCTGGGATTTTGTTATTATTATTATTGAGGTTTTTGGCATAGGGCACGTGCACTCACTGGAAAGAGACAGAGAGAGACGGTAGGAGGAAAGTGAGAAATCACTCTCCACGGTGGATGGCCATGTCTCAATCCCTTCTCCATTCTTCTCCTGGGATTTTAGGCATGCACGCTTATGGGTCCGACATGATTTTCAAGCCACCAGGTCTGGGTCTCGAACTCTGGTTAGCCATGTGGGAGTCCAGTGCCATAACCACTATGCCAGCTGCTGGCCTCACTGCTGAGGTTCTAGTTCTTAGGGAAATGGAGCCATGAGCAGATAGGGTCTGGCCCTGGTGACAGAGAGCCATGGAGGGACTGTCAGTGGAGTCTGAACATGGCAGAGGGGACTGGGGCCTGCCTCTACCCCCAGGCCCACCACAGATTTGTGTGAGCCCTTGTCTAAGACGCTACTTGGCAGCTGTGTCTGTAACCCCGGGACCATCTAGTACATGTTCCTTCCAAGGTCCCGTCTTCTCGGAATCCATCCCAGTGACCGGGGAGCAGATCAAACCCTCCTGTGGAGAAGCAGTACGTCCAACGCACGACGTGATAACTAAGCAGTTTGGTAAACAGTATGAGGAAAAGGTCATGGGAATTGCGTATCATGGAAAACCTTGTATACATTTCAATTTTTTCTACCCCAGAATATTGGGTTGTCTGCAAAGTCATGATACATTTTTGCATAGGAAAAACATGTCATGACTTTTCTGACAACCCAATAATTTCATACTTTAGTCCCATTTTCCTTAAGCTTTTTTTTTTTTAAGAGAGAGATTTTTGCTATCGGGTGTATGCGCTCGCCGGAGAAATAGAGAAAGACAGAGAAATAGAAAGTGAGAAATCACCCCCTGGTGGGGGGATAGGCATACTGCCATTTCTTCTCCTCCATTCTCCTCTCGGGATTTTAGATACGCACACAGCGTGAGGTCCAGGACTCGAACCATGGTCAACCACGTGGGAGTCCAGTGATGTAACCATTATGCCACGTGCTGGTCCCTCCTTGAGCTTCTTAAAGTCGCCTTTCGTGTAGATAGGCATGTTCCCGTTTCTGTCACCCATGCTAGTTACTCCCACCTGCCCTCCAGGCCCACCCTAGGATTGCACCGACAGGCTTCCCGCTGGGTTTGGCTTATGGGGAGGACACAGGTGCTGGGCGGCAGCCAGCAGGTGAGGACTAGAACAGCTCCAGCTCTCCCCACCAGGCCGCGCCCCTGCTGTGGGCTGGCCTTGTCCCTCACCAGTCACCACAGCTCTCGCCATTCACTGCACTCCAGCGCCAGCCTCTCCCAGCCTTCCCCTGCCAGCTCCGCTGCTACCAGCCTGGAGCGCAGCCGGCACTTCCCTGCGCCCCGGCCCATTCCTGCCCAGGCCTTCCTCAGAGTGCCCTCGAATTACCTGGGAACAGCGCCCGCTCCTCCCTGCCAGGCCTGGCTGAGCAAGCCTGAGGACTTCGTCTTCTGTACTGCCCTAGGCCACTGTGGGGTGTCTGCTGCTGGGAAGGCCCCGAGGAGCGGATCCGGTGCGAGGCACCGTAAAGACGGCGAGGCTGCCAGAACGAGAGCGTGTGGAGGACAGAGCGGCGTCTTTCTGTCTGGGCAGATCCACCCCCGCCCGCCCTCCCACTCCTCACGCGGCTATGGCATCGCTGCGGCCAGGCTGAGGCTCAATTCAAAAAGACGTCCCTGAAATTTCTGCTCCTGGATCGGCCACTGTGCGGTGGGCCTCAATCCTGAGGTCGACACAGAAGAGCCAGGACGCAGGGCCTTGGAGGGAGCCGGTCAAGGAACATCGCAGCCAGCACAGCCAAGCTTCGCACAGCGGGTAGTGGGGTGTCTGTGCAGGCGCCAGGGGGTCTCTGGTGACCTCCATTTGTGCTGGTCTGTGCAACTGGAGAAGGCTGTTCTGGGGCCTCATACGCGCTCTCCTATCCCCAGCTCTAAGGCCAATCCACAGGGATCGGGGATCGGGGATCCGGGATTGGCAGCCCACACTCGGTGGGCCACACCATAGCCCAGCCACCGGGAAGAGCTGGGCCAG
>NW_006203774.1:153448-168539 GCF_000334495.1 Tupaia belangeri chinensis
GCCCCTGTGCCCCATGCCTTCCCATTGCTCTGTCAGGCCTAAGCTCACAGCTTCCTGGTTGGGTGTGCTGGGTGCTGCCTTTATCCCACCAGAATTCAAACTCTAAGTCAGCCCCAGTACTGGGGCACAGCTGCAGCCCCCTCCGGCCTGGCACCCCAACCCCGACTTCCACTCCCCTGGCGTTTCCACTGCTCTGCCCTGTGTGGCCAGAGGCAAATTTGAAACATCTCCTGTCCGGACGTTTTCCCTCCACAGGCCACTGGCAAGGAAGCTTGGGCTGCGGGAGCCACGGCCGGCCTGCTCCCTCTTCACCTGCCTGTCTTCTGCTCTGTCTGCCAGGCTCCTGCCGCTCCAGCGAGGTGGGGTCCTCCTGCCCTTATGCGTGGTGCGGAGTCTGGGCTGAGTCTTCCTGAGGGCCGGGAGGGCCAGGCCAGCAGGTAAGCAAGAGGAAGGCGCTCGGAGGGGTCGCAGGTGGCCAGGCAAGTCCAGGGCGGAGAGAAAGGCGGGGAGTCGGTGCTGGGCAGGGCTTCCCTAACTGCTGTCTTCCAGGCACGGGCACTTCCTCCCTGGTCCTCCGGGTCTTTGGAAGTAAGCTCCGGGTAGCCAGGGCCTGGCAGGTCTGGCGGCCCTCCAGTGGCCCCTCCCCATCACCGGGGCAGGCCTAGGCCACACTGGAATTCCTCCGTGGGCAGGGTACAGAACCATGGAAACAGGCCAGGCCTCAACGACAGTCAGCTGGGCTGGAGGGCCACCAGTGCCACCTCTCCTGGCTCTTCCAGCTCTCAGCAAGGAGGGGCACAGGTGACAAAGGTGGCAAGTGACAGGCAGAAAAGCATGCGCCCCGTCTGCCCTGCCAGCTCTCAGGGGCCTCCTGGCGCTCCCATACCCCAGGGGGGCCATGCCAGATCATTCAGGAGCCTCGGAGATGTGCTCGCCCTAACCTCCGTGGGAGTGAGACTCCTGCTCCTCCTCCAAAGGCCAGACTGAGGCCCAGGAAAGGTTGTGACCTGTCCAAGGAAGGCCACACAGTGAGAAGGTGGCCCAGCCTGGGCTCGGCTGGGGGTCTGTGCGTGCCAGGTCCTGTGAGCCCAGCTCTGCCTCCGTCATGGGGTGCTTATAATTTCATGTTGTCTCAACATCCGTTTTTAAATAGAAGTTGAGTCACCCTTGACAGTTTCTAATGCCTTTCCCCACTCCAGTAGTGCCAGCTGGTGGCCAGAGATAAGAACGCAGAGAGATCTCTCCCTCCCAGCAGTCTGGGCTCCCGCCCCCTTCCTTTAAAGGGACCATTCAGATGTTTGCCTGTAGAAGTGTCACTCCCAGCCCCACCGTAACACTGTCACCGGCCCACCACGTCCAGCTGCCGCTGCTCCCGGCTAGTGGAACAGGAGGCAAGGCTGGAGAAGGGAGTTCATTCTTTAGGGGCTGGAGGGAGACGGCGAGTGAGCACCCGCAGACGGCCCGGAAAGCTCGGCGTGCTCTCGAGCAGGTGTAGACCCTCCTGCACAGCAGCCAGAGTCTGTGGCCCTCCCTGGGAATGGCCCTGCTTCCCTCAAACACCCACGCTGGCTCCCGTCTGACCTTTCCTCACGTGCCTTCCCAGGACTCCGTGCTGGGTCAGGGGGCTCTCAGTAGAGGCCCTGCCTGTGTGCACCTCCCAGGGCATCCTGCAGGAACTGGGGGACTAAAACTTGCACTTTCACATTGTAGTGGCCACTGAAGTCCCTGTGAGGCCACCCTTGGGGGCTGGGGAGGAGGACCCCGCTGCTCCTCTGGCTAGTTCCCACTGCGTTGATAATGAAACCCTGACCTCCCTAACACCGGGTCAAAGGCTGACTCCATGCACCTGGTAGGGGCAGGGCTGGGAGTCCTCCCATCTGTCCACACTGGGAGGTGAGACAGGTCTGGCGGCCCAGCCCGCAGTATCTGATAGCTCACTGTCTGCTCATGACCTGGGGCAGAGCTTGGACCAGCTCTGTCTCAGATAAAGAAGCAGAGCCCACTGGAAACTGCCCAGTATCCCACTGGTGACGGGCGAGCCGGGATTCGAATGGAGGCTGTGTCGGCGAGATACGTGTGGGCCAGGGCGGAAGGTGGTCTAAGCGGAGCCTCTGCGAAGCTGGGAGGGGGACTTTCAGTCACCAGTGGACACTGCCCTCCATGGAGCCAGCTCCCTGTGCCCAAGAACCCCAAACTGGGGGCGCTGCTCTGCCATTTCACCCCACTGGCCTCTGGGAGGGGCCCCACCAGCAGAGTGTGGGGTGGCCAGGCTCCTCACAGGCAGCCTCAGGACAATCAGCCTGCCGCTGGGTGGCACTGTGGCCTCAGGAAGGGACGGCACCGGAGGAACGCTGCCCAGAAGGGGGGTGCCACTCAGCACTCGGTCCCTCTTCTGAGACCGGGCAAGTGGCTTTTGAGCTAGGGTTACAAAGGGTGAAGAAGTAGCGCCCGCGTCGCAGGACAGGGGCAGACACGGACGCCAAGTTAATCACCCTGTAAGGGACAGTCGGCCCCTGCCGTAGGGGCAGCCCTGCTTCCCAACGCGGGCCCCAGGGCAGGGGTGGCATGTGTTCCTGCATGTGGGGTACCGGGACAGGTCATTCTAGGACAGGGTGGGAGGAGGGGGCAGAGGGAGTGCGGGGAGGTCCCTGAGTCCCGAGGGGGCAGCCTGCAGGGAGCGGGCAGAGGGTAGGCCCAAGGCTTTGGGGCCTTGTCTCCATCAAAGTGCTTAGCGAGGGGGCGTGGAGAAGAGGCCTCTGGTTTAGATATAGATAGAAAAATTGGGGAACCCCCGTTTCCTGTGGGCAAAGGGGACACCTTGCCTTCTGTCCTCTTCTGTGCCTTTCTGGGGCGTGACCTCAGGTCCCAGGTCTGGTCCCAGCTTGCCCTATGGCCTTGGCTGGGACACCATGGCTCCTGGACTCAGTAACTGCTTGTGGAAGAAGGATACTTTGCACAAATATGTTGGAAAATGAAAATGACTGTCCAAAAACCACAGGGTAGAGAAAAAGCAGCTGCTGCTGTTACCCCAGACCTGAACGTGGCCCGGTGGCTGGCGGCAGGTGGGCCTGCCTCAGCCTTTTGCTAAAGGTGTTTTTCGTGCCTCTTGCCCCCTTCGATTGGGGTACTCATTCAATTTGTGCATATACCTTCCATGTACTAAGGATGGTACCACCCGATACGCTGATGATGCTAACAGCAAGGCCTGACTGCTGGGAAGGTGAGACACGCCCCTTCTTAAATGTGCAATCGGAGATACGTAAGGGGAGTTCAGAGGCACCAGGTGCTGCAGCGGGGCAGGAAGGGTTCTGCGGAGCAGTCGAGAGACAAATTCTCAGGCCCCCAAAGTCACGGAAAGCACATCTGTGCATGAGGGCTGCAGACCTCAAGGAAGCCCCCGGGGCCCTCGGAACCTAGCCGTCTACACATAAAGCCGAGTCCTCTCTGCAGTCTGGTCCCGTCTACACAGCTCCTGGTCAGTTTTGAGACTCAGTTTATACACTCTGATATGGTAGCTGAAAGTCTGGGCCACGTTTATTTCTTGACCTTATTGCTGTACAAGTCTTTAATCCTTACTTTCAAAAAAGTAATTGCTTAGGCGCAAGCAGAGATGAGACAGAGGGTGCAGGGCCCGGAGGGCTTTATCTCCCTTAATCCCCGGGGCTTCCCGTCTGCCGACCTCCTTCCCTCCCCTTCCCTCCACCTCGTTATTCAGATAGATAGCACAGAAGTTTCGGCAGTCTTGCAGTGAAATGCACAATCAAAAGCGTCTTTGGAAAGCTGCAGTTCTGTCCTGTACTTGAAGAGGCTACGTGAGGCTAGCTTGCAGCAAAGCCCCGAGGCTGCTCCTGCGTCCGCCTTTGGTGGAGGGGGCAGTTCCTCCAACAGGTGACAGGCTACTCGCTGGGGTTGCCAATCTGACTCAGGGCTAGACGCCGCGGAGGGAGTGTAAAGGGGAGGCCCCTCCTGGGCAAACTCTCAGATCCTCCAAGTCCCCTATCCTCTCTCACCAGCGTCACTTGTAGATGACAAAAGGAGGTGCAGAGTTTCTGCCTGAAATGAGCCACCCTGCCAGGCCTGCCACCTCGGAGGCTGGGACGCCGGGAGAAAGCTGTGTCCTTCGGGTGTGTGGAAGAGACTTCAGTTACGCTGTTCGGGACACTGTAACAGTTAGCCACGGAGCAGGAGGTGTGCACACCAGCCAGAGGCTGGCATGGCAGGAAAGGTGGCTGACTCCCACGCGGCCAAGCTTGTGGTCCAAGTCCCAGACCCGATGGCTAGGGACACACACCGGGGTGTGTGCGTGCAGCCCCAAATCCCCAAAGGCGGGAGAGACGGAGGAGGAGGGAATGAGGCATGACCTTCTCCACGGGGGAGTTTTCTTCCTCCTCTTTCTGTCTCCAGCAAGCGCATACTCTCTCTGGCAAATTTTTTTCAAAAAGAAAATTTTTGAAAATGGAATAGGCTTTGTTCCATCTTCAAAACTGAAATGAAAATGTATGTACTACCCATGAGGCCTGTGGCTGCCTGCTGGTAGCCGGGCCTGCTCAATTTTAGGATGGACTGTGCTCCGAGGACAGAGCCTCAGCCCTGCTTCCCACGGGCCCTGAGCACAGCTGAGAAGAGAGGCCCCCCGCCCAGGCTCCCACCTGCCAGTGCTGGTGACACTGACTTCCCTCCGTGACGGGGCCTGAAATTCATACGGTCTTTCTTTTTCCCTTTTAGTTGCCAGAGGGTGCACACACTAGCAAGAGAGAAAACGAGCACTCCTCAGTGCTCCTCCTCCTCCACTTCTCCATCCTGTCAGGATTTGGGGCACACGCACACACGTGCCCAGCATGTTTTTCAAGCTGCTGGGGCTGAGATTTGTGTTTTTGTTGTAAGTTTTTATTTTTCCAAATGTACAGTGGTTGTGCCTGTGAACGCGTCTTCCCCAGCAGCTGGGGCATTTCTGGGGTAATTCCCTGCGCTCTGTACCTGGAAGCGAGCTTGCCAAGTCCTTACTAAGGAGCGGCTGAAGTGCTGCCCTGGCCGGGAACCCCGAGTCTTCGGCCTCCCCGAGACCACAGCCCGGGTTATGAGCTATAGTTGGGAGCGTCTTTGCAGAGTCTGTCATATGGAGCTCTGTCAGACAAGACCAGGTTATTGAGCTTGTCCCGAACTTGGCCTTTGGGCCACGTCTTTTTGGCTTTGCCCCCAGGTTTGCTCACTGGGTCTTTGTTCTTGGCCGACTTCCCGGCGTCTTTCTTCTTCCTCTCATCCTGGGGTGGCATCGCAGAGCCAGGAGAGCAGCAGCAGCCACTGCAGCCTCACTAAGATCAGGGCTGCTATTTGAGCTGTGGCTGGCCATGTGGGATCCAGCTCCCTTAACGAGACCACGGGACCGTCCCTATGCAAGCTTTCAATCAACAGCAGTTCCAGAATTTCTGAGTGCACATGCTTTTCACCCAGCTGTCCCGTTTGGAGGTGGCAGTGGTAACAGTGCTCCGTGACCCTGGGCCCACACAGGGAGGCCGGGGGTCATGGGGCAGTCTCCCTGTACATGTCCAACAGGCCAGCATGCCCGTGATCCAGGCTGACTGGGGACAGCCGTAGAGCATGATCTGAAGGCCCTGTGAAGTAGGGTGCCCTTCCTTTTTCTCTCTTTCATGGAAGAAATAAATGTTTTTAAAAAGGCCACTCCATTTATCTAAATTTCCTCTGGAAGCATTTGCACAACTGAGCAAAGACGGATGTGCAAGGATGTTTCTTATTATTGGTACTTACTGTGTAGGTGAATTTAAGAAGCAGGAAGTCCATCACCAGTAAATAGATTTAGAAACTGTGGCTTGGGCCAGCAGGTGGCATGGTGGCTAAAGTGCTGGATTCCCATGTGGCCACCCACAGTTCAAGTCCCAAACCCAGTCACTTGAAAATCACAAGAGATAAATCGAGGTTTTAATAAAGAAAGAGAAACTATGGCTTACCCATATGATAGAGTACCATGTAGTCATCTCAAAGGGTGAGGTAGACCTGGAGTCCTGGATGCACGCCTGTGTGCCTGGGTAGGTCACCGGGTGAGAAATCCAGATTAAAAACTTGTACCTTCTCAGGCCAGCCCATAGCCTAGTGGTTAAGCGAGCCAGGTCTTCCATAGGCAACTGTGGTTCAAATCCTGGCCCGTGTGGCTTGAAAAACACACCAAGTGCATGTGCATGTGAGCCCCAAATCCCAGTGGGATGGGGAAATGGACAAGGGGTCGCAGCATGGCCGTGCTCCTCTGGGGGCTGCTCTCCCTCTCTGTCTCTCCGTTTTTCTCTGGCGAGTATACGCCCTTCAGCAATCAAAAAGAATCGTGGCTAGCTTAGGGTGCATTTAAAGTTTTCTGTTTAATATACTTCTGGATTAAAAAATTTGTTTCTTTTATGATATACCTTAGTATTATGATCAGTAAAAAATAGGGTCCCCATGACCCAGTGGTTAAGGAAGCTGGATCCCCAATCCCAGCCAAGCAGTTTGAAAACACCCCAGGACACGTGCACACGTGCCCCAGATCTCGGCAGGACGGAGAATGGAGGAGGAAGGGCCACAACATGACCACGCCCCATTGGAAGGTGCTTTCCCACCCTGGTGAGCCCACGCTCCCACTGGTGGTTAAAAATAAAAATAAATGTAAAAAGTGAAAAATAAGTCAAGTCGCTGAGAACAGATAATAACGGGGTTCCTGTTTGAAGAGAAAACAAGCATTCCAGCACTTTAACCTCCGGCCAGGCCAGAGGACCAGTCACTTCATCTCAGTCTCGCGGTGCGTGCCTCGACAGAGAGCGTGCCAGGGTCACACGGGCAGAGCGTGTGCTCGGGTCGCTCCTGTTAGGCGTTCCCCAAGGAAGTTTCATCTTGTCTTCCTTTGCTTTCACGGGAGTCAGCCCCTGTGCCCGAGATCATCAGGCAGAACTCTCTCGTCCTGTATCTTCCTGCCGCAGGCGCTGTCAGCACCCTGCCCCTGCCCTCTTACCCTTTATCATCTCATTGCTAGTTGGCCTGATTTCTGAATGCCAGCACCTGCATCTAATTGCCCGAAAACATGCTCTGCCCTTCGAAACAGGCCAGAAGTAGCAGCGTTAATGCTTCCTGGCAGCCGCCCTCTACTCTCTGGCAGGAGCTGGACAGAAATACTCCGGCTCCCTTGGTCTCCAAGGGAGCTGGCATTGAGGTGCTCCAGGCCAGCGTCCAGAGTCCCACGGAGGGACTCTCCCCATCGCCTGTAATGACGGCTTGCTTGGTAACACACTAGATTCTCTCACTGACCCACTCCCTTGCTGAGGTCTTCAGGGATTCCTTCCCCAATAAATAACTTTACTTAAATCCTTATCTCAGAGCCTGCTTCTGCAATTACTCAAACGAAGACACTGCGCTTTGTTGGAAAATAAAAAGCACCAGCCGGGACGAAGGAGCCCAGAGGGTGGGGGTGACAACCACACCTCAGTTGGCCCTTTGATGCTGGGTAGGGCTGTGACCGCCTGGGAAGATTCTCTCAAAGCGCTGCTTCTCTAGGTCAGGATTTGGCAAACATATTCTGTAAAGGTCCAGGTAGTAAATATTGGGTTTGGGCCAGCCTGTGGCCTGGTGGTTAAGGAAGTTGGATCACACATGGCCAGCCATATAGTTTGAGTCTCAGGCCCAGCAGATTGAAAAACATGCACATGTGCATGTATGTCCCTAATCCCCAAAGGAGGGAAAAACAGACGAAAAGGGACTGGGGAGTGACCGCACCCCATTGGGAGGTGCTTTCTCTCGGTTCTGTCTCTCTCTGGCAGGTGAAGTGACCCCTGGCAAAAAAAAAAACAAAAACAAAAAAAAAAAAAACCCCCCCCCGCGGAAAAAAAAAAAAAAAAAAAAAAAAAAAAAAAAAGAAAGAAAAGGGTTGAGGGGCCTTCTGGCCTTCCTGCAATCGCTGCACTCCTCTACACAGAAGTGCAGACAACATGTACGGGGGCAGGCCGGCTGTCCCAACAATACTTCATTTGCAGAAAAGGCATCAGGTCAGACGTGGCCCTCCGGCTGCAGTTGACTGACTCCCGGGCAGAGCAGTAGGGGACCCAGTGTGGGGTGCCGAGCAAGGCTGGCGGGTGCTGCTTGGGCTCCCTGGGCCCAGAGACAGAGCTCCTGCCCGAGCGGCACCTGGCTGTGCAACCGAGGCAGGAAATGGTGCACATCTCTGTCCACGGAGGCCACGCCACGTTTCACTCCCAAGCCTGAGAAAAGTTTTCTACTTCACTTTTATGCTAACAAACCCCTTCTTCCTAATGGAAAGTATATGGACCTACCAGGATGAAATAAAACTATACACACACACATACACATACTTACACACACACATACACACACATACACATACATACACACACACACAATACACACGCACACGCACACTCACACACATACACATACACACTCACACACATACACACATACACACACATACACACACATATACACACGCACATACACATACATACACACACACACACACACACACACATATAGAAAACCCACCAGAAAGGCAGTCAATATTTTTTGTTTGTTTATTTTGTGTATCTTAGAGAGATTTTTACTGTAGCACTCTTGTGCTCACCAGAGAGACAGAGACAGAGAAATAGAAAGCGAGAAATCACCCCGCAGGGGCGATGGCCACATCACAATCCCTTCTCCTCCTGTCTCCTCTCAGGATTTGGGGCACACATGCACACACACTCAGTGTGAATTTTAAGCCTTCGGGTCTAGGACTAGAACCGCGGTTGACGACATGGGAGTCCAGCAACATAATAATTACGCCATCTGCTGGCCCCAGAAAGTCAATATTTTAAAAGACATGTAAAATGATCAATTTTGGAGAAAGAAGGAGAAGGGATTGCAGCATGGCAACCCCTCTGGGGGATGATTTCTCACTTTCTCTCTCTAGAGAGCACTCGTGCCCTATAGCAAAAATCTATCTAAAAATAAATAAATAAATAAATTTGATGTATACTTTAAGACAAGAAATACGAAACTTGATTACAAATAATTTATGACACAATAAATGGCGTCTGCTTTTGGGACTTGGCACGCAGTGGACAGAGGCGTGAGAAAACTCTTCCTTTTGGTGCTGAACAGTGCAGAGCCCGATCCGCCACACGGGAGCTGATCCCAAGATGGGAGAAGTGAGGCTCGAGGTGGTGCAGGGGCAGAACGCGACACTGTGAGGCTGACCAGAGGGGGCGGTCCCAGGCTCGCGTCCACTGCGTCTGCACATCCATGACCCAGGGCTGGCAGAAGCTAGCAGGGCATTGGGGCATCTTGATCCAGACCAGCGGGAGTGCTTTCTTTTGCTCACAGAATAAGTAAATAAACTTAAAAAAAAGAAAGAAAGAAAGAAAGAAAGAAAGAAAGAAAGAAAGAAAGAAAGGAAGAAAGGAAGAAAGGAAGAAAGGAAGAAAGGAAGAAAGGAAGAAAGGAAGAAAGGAAGAAAGAAAGAAAGAAAGAAAGAAAGAAAGAAAGAAAGAAAAAAAGAAAGAAAGGAAGAAAGGAAGAAAGAAAAGAAAAAGGTGGTAAGTAAGTAAGACAATAGTTACGTCAGTAAGACAATAGTTCTCAATGGTGTAGGCCACCTAACCTGGTAACACACATTCTGGAAAATTTGCAGATAAACCAGCAAAACTAGTCATCCTTCCAACTTCCAGAAAGAATTCTCCCCAGCAAGGTTCAAGCAGACCCTAGGCCATGTTCCAAGGCCAGGGGTGGGAGGTTGGTTTGTGAGCTTGGCCCAGAAGGCAGTGAGCCCTGGAATAAGAATAGGCCATGTCAAAGTAGCTTTGTTGTCTTGGACGGTGCTACTGAGCCAGTGGGTCAGGAAATGCAGAAGACAGAGGTATGGCAGAAGCTTATTTTGAGATTTAACCTGGGGCCAGTCAATGACTTGGGGGTTAAGATGCTGGATCCCAGGGCTGGCAAGTGGCATGGTGATTGGGATGTTGGGTTCCCACATGGTCGACCGCGGTTCAATCCTGGAGCTGGTGGCTTGCTTTCTCACTTTCTCTCTCTCTCCTCAGAAAATTAAATAATAATAGTAATACTAAATAAAATTAAATAATTCTTTAAAAAAATAATAAAGATGCTGGAGCCCACAAGGCCAACTGTGCAGTCTGAGCCCCGATCCCAGCAGTTTGAAAAACATATTGAATATTTGTGCCTTCCTGCCCAAAAATCCCCAAAGAAGAATGAAGGAGGAGGGATTGCAATGTGGCCATCCCTTCCTGGGGGAATGCCTTCCTACTTTCCCTCTCTCTCTTTATTTCTTCCAGGGAGGGCACGCAGCCTCTGGCAAAATTAAAAAAGGAAAGAGAACACCCAGCAGGCCGGTCTCTGGGGCAGTCAGGGGCATACTGAACTGCTGTGCTGGAAGATAACTGTAAGTTCAGGTCCCAGTCCAGCTGACCTGGAAAGTGCCGGGTGTGGGCATGCGTGCCAAAATCTCGAGGGGCTGGGGGGCTGAGGAAAGCAGATCGTGGCGTGACGAAACCCTGCAAGAGCACTCCTCTCTGACTCTCTCTGTCTCTGTCTCTCACAGGCATGTGCACCCTCTCCACTAGGAGTAAGATAAGTAAGCTTAAGGAAAATGCCAAGGCACACCATAGACTGAACGAAATATCTCCAATGCTCACACCTGACAGAAGACTTAACCAGCACATAGAAAAAAACTTCCAGTCCAGGAAGGAGAGAAAAGGCCACTAAAATATGGACAGAAGCCTCCTCCGAGAAGATAATGTGAGTGGCCACTAAACAACGAGGAGGTGCTCGCCCTCTGTGATCACTGGGGAAGCAGACATTAAGGCTAGGATGGAGCGCCTCCGCACACCACATCGCCCCGGTGAGACGGGCCGCTGGTGCGTGGGTACAGACCGTCCGGGACATGCATACTCCGGAAGGGATGTGAAATGCTGAAGCCAATTAGAAAAATAGTTCAGAAATGATAGAGACCACCCTCTTCTCTGCACAAACTTTTCCCTTCTGCCATTTCATGAAGGGACTTTGGACTTTCCAGCCCAGAACGGGTCTTGCTATGTTGCCCAAGCTGGCCTCAAACTCGAGACTCTCCTGCCTCAGCCTCCAGAGTCCTGGGAGGACAGAACAAAAGGCTGCAATACCGCGCACTTCCCTGGCCGGACCCACCTGCTGGTCAGCATCTTGTCCTTCAACAGAGAGGGACGTGCTCCAGTTTCCTCCAGTTCCTGCGTCTCCACCATATCCCTGGGAAGAGTTGCAGTGTTCAGAAAAAAAAAAAAAAAAAGAAAGAAAGAAAGAAACAGCTCAACAGCACAGGCAGGAACTTTGAAACAAGAGAACGAGTTTGGGTGTGGTTGACGAACTGCCCCAGATAAATGTAAGACACGTAACTACAAATGATGGTACATGGCCAGGATTTCTTTCCCATACATGACCTAATTATAAAGTTTCTAAAATTGTTTATTAGATGTGCTTTTGCCTCAGAGACAGAATGAGAGAGAGGGAGAAGGCACCCCTACGAGGAGGTGGTCACGCCGTAATCCCCTCTTCATTTCCCCAGACCGTTGGCATTTGGGACATGCATGTACACGGGCCTGACGTTTTTCAGACTTCGGGAACCAGGATTCAAATTGTATTTGGCCACAGGGGACCCAGCTTCCTTCACCACTAAGCTATGGAACCACCCTCTTCTTTTCATTTTTTAATGATTTCTTTTCTGACAATCAATATACAGAATTATAAATCAATATTAAATAGAATATCAACAGTTTTTCAAACTCTTTCTTTTTTTTTTCCTTGAGAGGTTTTTGCTATAGGGCGTGTGCGCTCGTCAGACAGACAGAGAGAGACAGAGAGACAGAAAGCGAGAAATCACCCTCCAGGGGGGATGGTCATGCCGCAATCCCTTCTCCTCCATTTTCCTCTCAGGATCTTGGGCACGCACGCACACACGCCTGGCGTGAGTTTAAGCCACCGGGTCCGGGACACGAACCGCGGTCGACTACGTGGGAGTCCAGCGACATAGCCACTACGCTAACTGCTGGTCCCCAAACTCTATTTCTTAAACACTGTTTTCAAGTGTCATGAAAGGAATCACGTATCTCTTACATTACTTATTCCTAAGTCTGAGTTTCTTGATTTTGGATTTCATGAAACAGTTTCATATATATATTTCATATATATACATGGTGTGTACTCATATATATTATATATATAAATTATATATACATGAGTACACACCATGTACTCATATAAACAGTTATATATATGTGTGTGTGTGTATAGTATATATATACATTTTTAAACTAATTTTGCCAGAAATGCATGTTTAAAAAACAAAACCCACAGGGCCAGCAGATGGCGTAGCAGTTACGTCTCTGGTGTCCCACACAGCAGACCGTAGTTTGAGTACCAGACTCGGAGGCTTGATAATCACCAAACACGTGTGCCCAAAATCTGAGGGGAGAGTGGAGAAGGGATTGTGGTGTGGTCATATCCCCTGGGGGGTGATTTCTCTCTTCCTCTCTCACTGTCTCTGTCTCTCTCTGGTGAGTACACTTACCTTAAGGCAAAAAACTCTTTTTTAAAAAAATCACTATGTATATTACATAATTTGTAAGAGAAAGAAGCCTGGTCAAATGGAAAAAAGTGGAAAGGATATATAGTCCTTAAGTTGAATAAACAGTTTCACAAACAAAAACAAAACAAAATGAAATTGGCAGGTTTTTTAATATATATATGTAAATTTAGACATATTGTCAGGATGAAACTCAGCAATTGCATTCTCAAGAGAAAGGAAATACATTGTTACACTTGTACATGAATATCCATAATAGCTTTATTCTTTTTTAGAGAGATTTTTTTCTTTTGCTACAGGGTGGGTGAGCTTCCCAAAGGCAGAGACGGAGGGAAAGTGACAAATCACTTTGTGGGGTTGGCCACACCACAATCCCACCTTCCATTCTCCTCCCAGGATCTTAAACACATACCCTGCACCGGCGTGAGTTTCAAGCCTCTGGGTCCGGGACTAGAACCGTGGTGGGCCATGTGGGAGTCCAGTGCCTTAAGCACCATGGCATCTGCTGGCCCCTAAACGAATTTATTATTTATTTATTTATTTATTTATTTAATTGATTTATTATTTTCAATTTGCTACAGGACATGTGCACTCATCAGAGAGAGACAGAGAGAAGGAAAGTGAGAAAGCGAACCACCAGGTCCAGGACTTGTACGTGACTGACAGTGTGGGAGTCTAATGCCTAAACCACCATGCCACCTGCTGGCCCCCCTAAACTGTTTAAGTTTTCAAATTTGTCTAGAAAAATATCACAATTCATCTCCATAGGTCAATCTCCCTAGTAATAAAGACCTTCTGTGAATCAAAAAGTCAGACCATTTAATAGAAAGTGCAAAGGAGAAATGCATATAGCTTTTAGAAAAAAGCAACACACGTTGTCTTTAATCGTAAAAAACGCGCAGCTTCACTGGTAGCAAAAGAATCGCAAGTCGACACCACTCTGAGATCACGTTTCTCACCTACCAGATTGGCAAAGATCCAAAAAGGCTGACAGCATCCTCCCTCGCGGTGGGAAGACAGGCATGCTCATACACAGTGCATCTGGTTGCAGAATGGCATCTCCCACTGAGAAGGGAATCTGGCAATACCCAGCCTACACACAGCTGCACGTGCACTTTGACCCCACGGCCCCAACCGGGGAATGCATCGTGACAGATCTTCTTGCATGTAAGCAGAAAGCGTATTTACAAGGCGGTTGGTTGCACATTGCATGTATTCGCTGTAAGATTGTTTGTTGTACTACAGTGTTTACCAAGGTTGTCTGCTGTATGAGGAAGCTTATTTACTCTAAGATTGATTTTAATAGTAAAATAGCAGAAATACCTCCAAGTGTCTTTCTGCTGGAATTTGATTGAATGAGCCATGGTTCATCTATCTAGTAGCTATAAGAACTAACTAAATAAATAAAATAAGAAGCCTTTATTTATTTTTTAAATTTTGCTACAGGTCACATGTGTGAGAGCCAGAAAGAGGGAAAGTGAGAAAGCCCCCCCAGGAGGGATGGCCATGTTGCGATCTCTTTTCCTCCGTTCTCCCCTTGGGATTTTGGGCAGCATGCACATGCACCTGACATGTTTTGTAAGCTGCTAGGTCCTGGACTTGAACTGTGCAGCTGGCCATGTGGGACCCAGTCGCGTTAACCACCACACCACTTAGCTGGTCCAAAGCTCTTTCTATAATATAGTGACATGAAAAGTTCTGTAGAAAATAATGTTAAATGAAAAGGTAGGGCATAGAACAGTCAAAATATTATATAGCATGGTACCTGTTTTTATAAGAAAGAAAAGGAAAGAAGAATATCTGTTTATAAGTGGCAGATCCAATAGGATTTTGATGTCACAACCCACCCCTAGCTTTCGCCAGGCCTGAATCATAGGCAGGCGTGTGCCTTGTGTCCTCAGAGACATTCCCACATCCAGCTCAGAACCTCCCTCGCGGGCTTGCCCTGCACTGCTGCACTGGGCCACTTCTCCATCCGAACACCGTCGACTTTTTTTTTCTTTTTTTGAAGAAAATAGCAGAAATAGCAAAGCACGTGCGCTCGCCAGAAAGACAGAGAGAGACAGAAAAATAGAAAGTGAGAATTTACCCCCCAGAGGGGATGGCCACGCCGCAATCCCTTCTCCTCCATTCTCCTCTCGGGATCTTGGGCACGCACGCACACGTGCCCGGCGTGAGTTTAAGCCACCGGGTCTGGGACTCGGACTGCGATAGACTACATGGGAGTCCAGAGACATAGCCATTACACTAACTGCTGGTCCCTCACCCTTGACTTTTAAGAGTGCCAGTCAGGGCATGGTCGTTAAGGCAGCTAGGTCCCACATGGCCGACTTCGTGGTTCAAGTCCTGGACCCAGCGGCTTGATAACCATGCCAGGTATGTGTGCATACTTGCCCAAAATCCCAAAAGGAGGGAGAGATGGAGGAGAAGGGATTGCGGTGTGACCATTCCCCATGTGGGGGGGGGAGGGGCTTTCTCACTTTCTCTAACACT
>NW_006203774.1:168549-169264 GCF_000334495.1 Tupaia belangeri chinensis
CACTCTTTCTCTCCCTCTCCTCTCTCCATGCTCAAACTCTAGCAAAATTGAAAATAAAAATCTTTCTCCATCTCTCTCTTGTAAAATAAACTTTAAAAAAAGAAAAAAAAACAGTAGGACATGGGCAGGTGCACATAAGCCAATGTTCAGGGCGTCCCAGGCCTGAATTGTCGCTCGCAGGGAAATGTCCCCTCTGTGCACAGGTCTGAAGATTGGGAGCCAGAAGCGAAGGAGTCCCAGTCCAGGGCCGGCTGCCAGGGAGAGGGCCTGCAACTCTAATTATGCTTCCATTGGTCCGGGATGGGAGAGCTTAATACTTCCAGAGTTTTAGGCTCAGGCTTCCCCAGAATAAAAGGTTTTTGTTTTGAGTTCCCAAACTTTCAATTTTAAAAGCGAAAGAGCAAAGTCAGCCGGTGGGCGACAGGCAAGCCACGTCCTTGTCATCAGGAGACACGTCGCACGGCGATTTGGAAATGTACTCTGAACCCTCTGCTGGGGCTTTTTGCCTGATTACTTCCTTAGTAAGCGCCAGGAAGGGTGTGATTTAAAACGTAGTGTCCAAATTCTTCTTTTCTTTTCTTTCTTTCTTTTTTTTTTTGAAGAGGTTTTTTTGCTATAGGGCGCATGCGCTCGCCAGACAGACAGAGAGAGACATAGAGACAGAAAGCGAGAAATCACCCCCCAGGGGGGATGGTCACGCAGCAATCCCTTCTCC
>NW_006203774.1:169325-181970 GCF_000334495.1 Tupaia belangeri chinensis
TGGTTACGCCGCAATCCCTTCTCCTCCATTCTCCTCTCGGGATCTTGGGCACGCACGCACACGCGCCCGGCGTGAGTTTTAAGCCACCGGGTCCGGGACTCGAACCGCGCTCGACTACGTGGGAGTCCAGTGACATAGCCATTATGCTAACTGCTGGTCCCTATAGTGTCCGAACTCTAAGAGGAACCTAAAGAAACCTGTCAACTCTAGATGAAAAGCACTGCATAACCGTGCAGTGGTGGCTTCCACGGGAATTCTGGGACCCCCACATATTCCCACAGACTCGGGGACCCCTGGATGCTGCTCCCAGTGGTGCTCTTCCTCTGTGGGCGAACCACAGATGTGCCTCGAAGGCCTTAGTGCTGAGAGCCTAAGCTCCTCATGCAGAGGGCAGCCGGCCGCGTCGTCTGTGCCGTCTACCCCTTCACGGGCCTCCCCGGGACGTAGAGGTGAACAGGGCGACAGGGCGCAGGCTGCGGAGTGTCAGCTCTGGCCTGGGCCATCCTCACTCATCTTCATTTAGCCTCCGTGCAGTGTCCTCCGTGCGCTGCCCTCAGGGCCGGCCGCCCGCCCACCCCCTGGAGGCTGCATTCAGGAGCCCGCTTCCTCTGGCTCCCTGGGCTTTGGCCA
Organism: Tupaia belangeri chinensis; assembly: GCF_000334495.1. Taxonomy (NCBI): domain Eukaryota; kingdom Metazoa; phylum Chordata; class Mammalia; order Scandentia; family Tupaiidae; genus Tupaia; species Tupaia belangeri. The sequence continues at coordinate 169,956 of NW_006203774.1, forward strand.
GGAGCAGCACTCTTGGGAGGTGACAGGCCAGAGAAGGCTGTGTGTCCCCAGTGCTTCTGCCTGGCCTCTGAAGGTCCCATTCCCACACAGGCGTGCCGCCACATAGCCTCTCTGCCTCCAGCTTCTGGAAACCTCTCCCCTCCCTGGCCCCTTGCAGCCCTCGGAGTGCCGTGCTGTCCCCAGTGGCCACTGCACAGCTTGCCCTCTCCGTAAGTGGTCGCTTTATGCAATGCTCCTCAGATTACCAATGCAGTGTGTCATCTGCATTCTGCCAGGACCCTGGTGACAGTCCCGGAAGAGAGAGGGCGTGGCTGGGCGGCCTGGCCTGACTGGGAACAGGTCTGTCCGCATTCACAGCTGGGGCTCTCCCGCCAGGCCCGCCCGCCTGCACTGCCCGGGAGCGAGCATGGCATCAGCCCCGGGCTTGGGAGGGGAACTCTTCTGCCCACGTCCTGGACCCCCGTCCTTCCTGAAGACGGGGTGCACCCACCTCATTACTCAGCTGCCACTGCACCTGCCTAGGAAGCCTCGGCCGCAGAGCCCAAAGCAGCCAATTTAATGGCTCCTGTGGTGGGTTGTAAAACATGTCCACGGGACCAGCAGATGGCGTCATGGTCACATCACTGGACTCCCATGTAGTCAACTGCGGTTCAAGTCCTGGACCTGGTGGCTTAAAACTCACACTAGGTGCTTCTGCCTGTGTGGCCAAAATCCTGAGAGGAGAATGGACAAGGGGCTGTGCCATGGCCAACCCTCCTGGGGGTGATTTCTTGCTTCTGTCTGTCTCTGTCACTTCGGCAAGCACATGTGCCCATAGCAAAAATTTCTCTGGGGAAAAGACGTCCACGCGAGGGTGGGGGACAGAGGGGTGCAGCAGTTGTGTGGCTGGACGCCCACATGGCCGAACATGGCTCACACCTTGGACCGGAGGCTTGAAACTCAGGCTGGACGTGTGTTCATGGGGAGGAGAATGGAGGGGAAGGGATTGCAACGTGGCTGTTCTTCTGAGGGCTGATTTCTCACTTCACCTCTGTCTCTGTCTCTCGCCGGCAAGTGCTCACACCACACATTCTTAGAGATTCTACCCACAAAAAATGGGGTTGAATTCCCCTTCCCTTGGCCATGGCTGCCCCTAGTAATCGGCTCCTACCAAACCGGAAGTGATGTGGCAGGACTTCCGGCTAGTTGGGAAGGGCGGCCTGCTTCTGCCTGGGTCCGTGCTCTGGGGTAAGACTCCTGGAATCCTCCTGCTGCCCCCAGGGAGCACCAGGCCGCATGGAGATGTGTATTGGTGACCTGGGCCTCACCACGGCACCTAAAGCCACCCAAGAGCTCAGTAAGAGTGTCCTAGTGCAGCCCAGGGAACCTCAGGAGCAGAGAGTACAGTGGTTGCTGTCATTTTAAGTCACTATGCTTTGGGATAGTGAGTGCACAGCGATAAAAAGCTTGCCAGCCAGCCCGCATGGTGGTTGAGGCGGCTGCATCCCAGGCTGCATCCCACATGGCCTGGGTGCTCGCCAGAAAGACAGAGAGAGACAGAGAGTCCCAGCCAGGTGCTTGGAAAACACTCCAGGCACGTGTGTGTGCCCAACATCCCGAGAGGAGATTGGAGGAGAGCGCCCCCAGAGCGACTTCTCCCTTTTTCCTCTTTCTCTCCCAGCTCTCTCCAGCGAACACACGCCCTCTATACAAACTTCTTTGTTCGTTAGAGCAGTGAAGCCAGCAATGTCCATTCTCTTTGTGGTATCCGATGTCTCTGGGAGATGACTCCCTCTGACTCTCCTAAAAATCCCCAACTCTGCGATCCTCAGCTCCAAAGTGACCTCGCCCTGGAGCGCGTCCCTGAAACTTCTTAGAATTAAATGTACCTGAAGTTTAACAATGTTCTATAACTTACTTTTTTCACTTAGTAACATCTTGTCAACAACTTTCTAGGTAAGTAAACATAGAAATCTCATGTTTAAAAACAGTTTGGGGAGGCCTGCAGGTGGTGTGATGGTTAAGGGCACTGGATTCCCACAAGGCTGACTGCCGTTCGAGTCCCAGACCTGGTGGCTTTGTTTTCTCACTTTCTCTCTCTCTGTTCCTCTCTGGTCAATTTTTTTTTTTTCAGAATTAAAAAGTGTTCAATGTAGTTCAAACAGCGTCTGGTTCATTTTAGCTCCTTCACCGCCAAACTTTTTTTTCTTTTTTGGAGAGGTTTTTGCTATAGGGTGTGTGCGCTCGCCAGACAGACAGAGAGAGACAGAGAGACAGGAAGCGAGAAATTACCCCTCAGGGAGGATGGTCACGCCGCAATCCCTTCTCCTCCATTCTCCTCTCGGGATCTTGGGCATGCACGCACATGCTCCCGGCATTGTGTTTTAACCCACCGGGTCCAGGACCCAACCCGCCGTCGACTACGTGGGAGTCCAGCGACATAGCCATTACGCTAACTGCTGGTTCCCTTCACTGCCAAACTTGTGAGCAGGAACTGCGTCAGCTTCCCCGCCTTCGCTTTGTCCGTGACGACCCAGGTGTAAAGGTAACTGCTGCATCGAACTTTAAACTTCACATTATCCTTATTTCTCTTGATCTTGACAGATTTGGCGTCCTTTCGTTGGGCTGTTAACAGAAAGTCTTTGATTTCCTCAGTTTTCCAAGGCATGGTGGGGAGCACGGGGAGAGGGCACTGACGGCAGAGCCAGCAGCCAGAAACAGAGAGGACGGAAAAGGACGAAGCTTCCGTTTCTTCCCTGGTCAAATTTTAAAATAAATAGATAAAGTTAAATAAAATTATTCTTTTTTTTTTTTTTGAGAGAGATTTTTGCTACATGGTGTGTGTGCTCGCCAGAAAGACAGAGAGAGACAGAGAGACAGAAAGCAAGAAATCACCCCGCAAGGGGCATGGTCACACCACAGTTAGCGTAATGGCTATGTCACTGGACTCCCACGTAGTCGACTGCAGTTCGCGTCCAGGACCCAGTGGCTTAAAACTCATGCCAGGCGTGTGTGTGTGCGTGCCCAAGATCCCGAGAGGAGAATGGAGGAGAAGGGATTGCGGCGTGACCATCCCCCCTGGGGGGTGATTTCGGGTGATTTCTCATTTTCTGTCTGTCTCTCTCTCTGTCTGTCTGGCGAGCGCACGCGCCCTATAGCAAACAATCTCTCTCTCAAAAAAAAATAAAAGAAAGTATGCACGGGGTGGGCTGGTGGTGTGCAGTTAAGGTTCTGGACTCCCATGTGGCTGACTACGGTTGAAGTCCTGGACTTGGCAGTTTGCTTTCCCTCTCTCTCTCTCTCTCTCTCTCTCTCTCTGGTGAAGGTGAAGAAAAAGAAGCAATAAAAGATAAAATAATTATTTTTTAAAAGTTTGCACTGGAGTATTAAGGATGATTACATCAGCAACTTACTCTCAGGTGGTTCTGGGGGAAAATGTAAGTCTGAGATTGTCTGGAGTTTAGAAAGGAAGAAAATATTATATATTCTTACTGTAAGGTCCAGGAACTTTCTATGAAAATCTGAAAGAATCTCTAACCTCATGGAGAAACAGGACTGAGGTAGCCAAAAATCAGACCGAGGGTCAGCTAGATTAAGGTGGTTAAGGCAGCTGGATTCCACATGGTCAACTGCAGGGTTTGATTCTTGGCCTCAGCAGCTTGAAAAAGCATGCCTGGCACATGTGCGTGCATGCCCAAAACCCCCAGGAGAATGGAGGAGAAACGACTGTGGTGTGGCCATCCCTCTGAGAGGTGCTTTCTCGCTTTCTCTCTTCTCTCTCTCCAGCCAATGCATGCCCCTCCCCATAGCGAATTAGAAAAAAAAAAAAAAAATCAGACCCAAACTTTGAGCAGTAGTTTGATAAGTTCCAGGTATCAGTTCATAGACTTTCAGGTGTCTTAGGTGAACATTAAGGCGGTGAGGAGAGAGTAGGACTCGAAGACGCAGTGAGCATTGCAGTCCTCAGACTGCCCCGACCTTTGCTTGTCTGTGGGTCACCCTCCTTACGGACCCGTCAGAGACCACCCTGAGGAGTCACCTAAGAGAAGTCCGGTTCTGCCCTCTCACCCAGTGCTGGGTCCAGATCTACTGCCAGACCTGGGGTTCTCCGTGTGGACTGGAGCCTCTAAAACACTGGCTCCCCCTCCCACAAGTGTTGACTTAATTGATCTGAGGTAAAGCTTAATTTTTGTTTTAGCAGTTTCTGAAGAGATTCCAATGTGCAGCCAAGAGCTTGACCTAGTGGTTAAGGGGGTCGGATCCCACGTGGCCAACTGTGCAGTTTGAATCCTGGTCTTGGCAGCTTGAAAAACACACGGGGTGCATGTATGTGTGTGCCCGACTCCTGACAGGATGTAGAGCTGGAGGAGAAAGGATTACGAGGTGATCACGTCCCTTTTGGTGTGCTTTCTCCCGCTCCCTCCCTCTCTGTCTCTCTCTGGCGAGCATACACACTGTCTGGCTGTGGGAGGCTGCGCACCAGCAAATATCCCCCTTAGGTTTCCGTTTCTCAGAAAGCAAACAATTACACAATGCCAAAGGGCATGATTGGCTCCCCTTCAAAAACCTCACCTTCAAAACCATACTCTGATTGGCCACTTCCCATAGCAAATCGGTGAGCTTAGAATCCCTCAGATTTGCATATCCGGCACCTCATGATTGGTCCACAAAAGCAACCAATCATAACCCACCTTTTATAATCCTTCATTCAACCAATCACTGCCCACCAGCATGTATATAACCACGATCCCTGGCCCACAGTCCCCAGACGACCCTGAAGAGTTGTAATACCATGTCATCTCCAGAGTCTCTAGAAGACTTTGAAGAGCTGTGACACTGTGTCGTCTCCGTGCTGCCCACAATAAACGGAGGACCCTGAAGAGTTGTAACACTGTGTCGTCTCCGTGTTGTAACACTGCGTTGTCCCGTCTCTCACTCCTTCCCTCAGGAAACCTGTTTGACTGTCCCCCGGATCAGATCGGGACACCTGGCAATTTTTTCTCCCCAAATGTGCAGCCGAGACTAAGAGGCCCCGTATTAGAGATAAGAGATAGGAGCAATCTTCCATGCAGAAGGAATTGCAGGGGGAGTGCAGTGGGCAGATCCCCCAGTGCTGCTCACCTGTGGGAGACGGGCAGAGAACTTGGACTTAGCTGAACTTGTAACCAGTCTGGGCACCCAGGCCTAGAAGGCCACAGCCATCCTCAGAATGGGCTACTCACAACAGAAATGATGGCTCACAAAGTCTCACAGGATTGGGCAGGGTGACAGACTGTAAGCCGTAGAGGGATGGAGTTCATTCCCCAGTTTCCAGGCCCGAGTCAGGTTTTTGCCCTGATGTAACTTTGCTGGAGTATCCGAGTGCCCTGGGAAAGAGGGCAAAAGAAAGTGAGGGGCATCTCTCGTGCCGCACGAGGGTGGTCATGCCAAAATCCCTCCTCTGTTTCTCCTTTCTGGATTTTGGACACGCACGCACATGTGCCCAGCTTGTGTCTCAAGCCTCTGGGTCTGGGACTTGAACTGCACAGTGGACCGTTTGGGAAGTAGATGCCTTAATCACATCACCAGCTGGCCCAAGAATTACTTGTTAAGGCTAGAACTCCTTCAATGACCATACCCTGAAGGAGAGAATCTTACAAAACTCCCCGAGTATAAGAATATGATATATAGCGAGGAAGTAGCACTAGATATGTGATAATGAGGTATATTATATGTGCGATATACAAAGGAAGTTGCATTTCTTTCATGCCTCTTTTGAAGAGCTCTTGTTTTAGCTTGGACTGTCTTTTTATTTTGTTTTGTTTTGGATAGATTTTTGCAATAGGGGGCATGCACTCACCAGAGAGGCAAAAAGTGAGAAATCCCTCCCCCCAGGGGTGGCCACACTATAATCCCTTCTCCTCCACTCTCGTCTCTGGATTTTGGGCACATATGCACACACACACAACAGGAGTTTCAAGCCACCGGGACTAGGACCCAAACCACCATCAGCCGTGCAGGGACCCAGCAACACACTACTACGCCATCCGCTGGGCGCAGCTGGGACTGTTTTAATAAAATACCGTCGACTGTGGGCTTAAACAAGAGGACTCCCTCGTCTTTTCTTTTTTTCTTCTTCAGATTTTTGCCATGGGTTGAGTGCACTCACGAGAAGGAGACAGAGACAGGGAAAGCGAAAAGTCACCCCGCTGGAGGGTGGCCACACCATACTCCCTTCTCTTCTAGCCTCCTCTCAGGATTCTGGGCATGCACATGTGCATACACGTACACACATGCCGGGTCTAGGACTCAATCCGTGGTCAGTCAGGTGAGACCAAGTGCCTTAACTGCTATACCACCTGCTGGCCCCTCTCTGTCTCTTCTTATAAGGCCACTAATCCTGTCAGGAGGGTCTCATTCTCATGACCTAATCTAACCCTAATTACTCCTCGAAAGTCTCATCTTTAAATATCCACTGAGCACAGGAATTCTGGGGAATGACACGAATACTCAGCCCATACCTTGTGCCCTTGGCTCCCCAAACCTATGTCCTTCTCAGGTGCAAAATATGTTTATCCCACACTAACCTCCCCAACGTCTTAACCAGCCCAGCACCAGGTGTAAAGAGTACAGTCCAAGTCTCCCTGGACCAGACAGGGAGCGACTAGAGGCACCATTTGTCCCCAGGGCAATGTCTCGTTGGTGGCCAGCTTGTGAAGTCAGCCAGCCAGTGAGGGCGAAGGCACGGGTTAGCCCTTCCGGTTACCAACCAGGAGAAATGTGAGAGGAGAAACGGGTCCCACACCAGTCAGAAACCTAGCAAGTCAAGTCCAGAAGACTTCCCGTCTCCAGAATAACCTCCTTGACCTGACGGGGTGATGCACCTTCTGGCGCACACTGGGAAGGGTCTGCTTTCACAGCTCTGCAGGCAGGGACAGCCTCGGGCTCTGAGCAGCCCTGCCGAAGGCTTCTGGCCTGAGAAACCAAGGCCCAAGGTGGGTCTTTGAATTGCCATCAGAATCATTGCATCATTGGGTCATTTCCCCCTCAATTTGAAGAAGACCTGCGTGTTTTTTGGTTTGTTTGATCTCTTTGTTTTAATTGCCAGAGGGAGGAGGCTGTGTGCATTTGAGGGGAGGGAAGAGAAAGAGTGAAAAAGCATCCCTAATGGGGCATGGTCACCTGCAATCCTCCTGCCTCCATTTCTCCATCATGTCAGGATTTGGGGCATGCACACACATGAGCTCAGTGTGTTTTTCAAGTCACCAGGGCCAGGATTCAAACCATGGTCAGCCACACGGGATCTAGGTCCCTTAACCACTAGGCTATAGGGCCGGCACACCACACATCTTTTTTTAAATGAGAGAGAGAGAAGTGGGGGTAGGGGGAGTGATATATACACATGGACAAGTTATATGTATATGTGTGTGTGTGTGTGTGTGTGTGTGTGTGTGTAGAGAGAGGAAGAGAGAGAGAGACAGGGTTTTTTTTCACACATATGGACAGATTTTACACACACACACACACACACACACACACACACTCAAATACAGGTTCCAAGCACTTCATAATTCTCCTGTCCCAATCTCCCAGTTAAAATCAGGAGCCTTCACATGAAAATCTAGTTCATTTCTGCCAAATACGGGAAGAGTTGGCAGCCCTGGGTCCTCTCTTCCCCATGGCTAGAGTCAGCTGGGGCCTGAGCTTGTCTACTTGCCCTGCCACCTCTCCACCACCCAGGGGAAAGGCACAGCGTAGCATGTGACTATGTCCTCTCCCTCCAAACACATGGGGACTTTGCCTTTATGTGGTTGCCGAAACCAAAACAAACACTCCTAACCTGCCTGTCATTCCTCTTCCCACAGCGAGGCCGCACGGCTGGGATACTGGACTCGCCGAGCACTGGCGTCAGCCTGCAGGGGACTCCCCAGCCCACCTTCCTTTTGCCATTTGTTCAGTAGTTCATATTAAAATAAACATAATTTTTGAAATAAAAATCTTTGTTTTTAGAACAACTTTAGAAAATTCGACAAGATCGTTCAGACACTTTCCATGTACACTCTGCACCCAATCCCCAGCATTAACTCCTTATGCTGGTGTGGTATGTCCATTCTGCTGAGGCAACCACGATTGATACATGAGCATTCATGAAAATCCATACTGTGTTTAGGTTTCCTTCATTTTCATTTTATTTTTTTATTGCTAGAGGGTGCATGCGCTCACCAGAGAGAGAGAGAGAGAGAGAGAGAATGGAGAGAGAGTGAGAATGGAGAGAGAGTGGAGAGAGAGTGGTTGGCAACTCCCAGTGGGTCGTGGTCCCAGCAGGACCCCTTCCCCATTCCTCCGTCCTATCAGGAGTTGGGACACAGAACACTCAGGTCCAGGCCACGATTCTGACAGGGTCAGCTCCACAGGCCCTGGACCCCTTTACCGCTAGACCGCGGCCGGCTCCTTGCTTCGTGTCAGTATCCTGTCTCCGTGGGCCCCCACCTGGCCGTGGTGGTTTCTCTGGTTTTGCTTGGAACATAACAATTTTCTTTCTTTCCTTCTTTTTAAGTGTATTTATCTCTTCCTCGAGCAAAGAGAGATAGCACTCCTGAGGGGTCTTGACATCAAGACCCACCCCAGCTCTCGCTGCCCCAATTGTGGGCAAGGGTTTACCAAGCGTACTCAGGGTGGCCCCCTGGAGTAAAAGTGGAACCTGCCCACATGGCCAGCCTGATGGAGCTTTGCTTTCACTGCTGCGCCCGTTCATGCAGGGACAGCCAGACAGTGTTAAGGGGGCTCTCCAGCCAGGCGGCTTGAAGCATAACACTTTAAAGGAATTAGGTGCTTTTCTCATGGTTAGGTTGGGGGGTATGGATTTTTAAAAAAGTGTTGTCAGAGGGTGCATGGGCTCACTAGAGAGAGAAAGAGAGATGGGACCAGCAGTTGGTGTAATGGCTCTGTCACTGGACTCTCACGTAGTCGACTGCGGTTCAAGTCCTGGACCAGGCGATTTAAACTCATGCAGGGTGCATGTGTGTGCGTGCCCAAGATCCCTAGAGGAGAATGGAGAAGGGGTTGCAGTGTGGCCATCTCCCCTGGGGGGTGATTTCTCACTTTCTGTCTCTCTGTTTCTCTCTTTCTGGCGAGCTCACGCGCCTTATAGCAAAAACCTCTCAAAAAAAAAAAAAAAAGGAGAGAAAGTGAGAAAGTTCCACCTTTGGGGAGTGGTCATGCTGCAATTCCTCCTCCGTCTCTCCTTTCAGGATTTCTGGCATGCACGCACACATGGATGCAGGGGCTCAGGACTCAAACCGCGTGGTAGGTCACGGATCCAGTCACTTGAACCACCGTGCCACTGCCGGCCTGGGTTTTAGGTGTAGGACCGCGGAGGTAAAGTCTCATTTCCATCCATCACGTGAAGGTGCTCTCCACCACCCGGGCTTAGTGCCTGGGTCACGGTCACCCGGCTGGGAGTGGCTTCCCTCCCTCCTCCACAGTGCTCTTTGGGAGAGTCACCCTGTACCACCAGTGTGCCAGGAACGTGAAAGTGAGGTGCGCTCCCCTCCTGGGAGCAGAGTGTCCACAGAGATTCTCTGGAATTCTTCTGCATGGGAGATTTATCTCTAATCCTCCATTTATGTATCCCAGCGTGGACTCACGGGTATGATTTTATACTTGAAGTTATAACCCGGTACTAATTTATTTTGCTTCTCAAACTGTTCAGCTGTGGTCATCGGGAACTCTTTTCCAGTTGATTCTGTCTCCCTTTGACTATCCCAACATGGCCTTTTTATTTTTTAAGCATTTCCTTATTTTCTCGCGCTAAAAGAAACCCCTGGCTCATTTTCTCTATTTCCTGCCCCAGTCAGCCCTTTCTCCTAGGGGCCGTCGTTCCTCTACAAACTAGGAATAATTTTTATATTATGCTACACTTACAAAATTAAAAAGTCCCAGGGCCAAGCACCCGGCCCGTGCGCGACCTTGGAACCCCTTTTGTAGCTGTCCGCTGGGAGTCGGCGTTGGAGGCCGTCCTTCGGGCTGTTCGCAGCCCAGCCCAGGGAGCACTGATGAGATAATGATTGGTAGCATGCCAAGTGCCTGGAGGGTGGGGCGAAGGTGCACAGGGCAAGGAGACGCTGGCCTTTGGGAGGGCCTGAGGCATGGGGCTGACAAGCTATGCCAAGAGCAGGAAGCCCTCCTGGAGGGCAGACACCAGGGTGGCCTCTTTGTGTGTGGCCCTGGTATTCTTGGGACCCGCAGCCCCCAGCCTGCTTGATGAACTGTCAGGTCTCTGTCCATAACTGCCATGCGCCCTGCGATCTGGGAAGCCCCAGAGTAGTTCCCAGCCCTCCTAGTCCCACGTGAGAGAACCCTGCAGGGTTTTTGAGTCCTAAAGCCTTTTTGTGACTGCCAGGGTCTGGGATCTTGGACCACAGTTGCCAACCACAGGCCCAGTCAAAAGCATATCGCAGGGTTATCTTAGGAGTGAAGTCAAAGTCGTCCTAGGCTTCAAGGTAGTCGATTTGAAACTCAACGGTGGGGAGGGAGCTGAAAACAGCAAAATAAAGGCCCCCCCCCATACCCAAGGAAAACAAGGGTAACCCCATGCCTAGCTGCTGAAAGGCCCAGCAAGTAGCTGGGAGGTGATGACCCCCCTCCCCCCCCACTAGTGATGGGGGGGGGCAGCGGATTGTGAAGGGTAGAGGAGGGGGAGGGCAGAGGAGGGAGGGCGGGGAAGGGCAGAGGAGACATTTACAGCTAGCACAAACTCAGAAGCAGGACAGTGCAGGTCCTAGCCACGAATAGCAACTAGGCCACTTTGACCAAAGGGGAGAATAGGCAGGAAAGTGGGTTTGGGGAAGGTTCTGAGCAAATTTAAACTCATCGAGTTCATGGGGTGGAGCCTGGAAAAGGGTGCGAAATCCAGGCTATGCTCAGGGCACAGAGCTGAGGGCCGCCTTTCTCAAAGGAGGCTACTGCGTGGGCTCGGCAGGGACAGGAGACCTGCTGGTCTTCCGGGAGCATGAGACAGACCCGAGGTCGCGTGGCCCTTAAGTCACTTGTGACTCTTAAAATCCTGGCGAAGACCGAGAGGGACCGCTGTAGTTCTGCTCATTTTGCCAAACCTGGAGCCTTGCTTATTTTCTTTCAAAACCTAGGCTTCCGGGACACTTGGTGCTTAGAAAGGGGGTGCACAGCCTGAGGCTGGGTGCGGGATACCCCGCAGGCAAAGTGCTTCCTTTCTAATAACATATCTCGGGTATTGGGGCCGCCCAGAATAAAGGGAACCAAGAAACCGTCGGAGGTAAGGCCAGGTCTGGGAAGCTGAGGTGCAGACCTAGTTAGAACTGCGGTTCCAACTTCAAATGGAGTGCGTTGGGAGGCTCGCCGAGGGGCAGTGCCGAGTTCTCAGCTGGACTGAGGAAACCGTGCAGAGGGCAGCGGGGGACGGGGCCAGCGCAGCGAGGACGCGCAGGGGCACTGCCGCTGGCTGGGAGCCGCGTGGCAGGTGGCAGCCCCGCGCCGCCTGGCTGTGCTCCGACGGCTGGTTCGCGCCCACGCTTCCTTCCTTCTGCACAGGCGGCACCTCCGAGGGGCCCAGCCTGCAGGAGGCACGGAGCCGCAGCCATGAGCCTCAGGGCTGGCGCAGCGCCCGTCGCAGCTAAGCCCGGGTGGACTCGAAAGCCTCCGATAAGGAGATCAAAGCCCAGCTGTGGGGACGGGCGGGCTAATCTCGCCGGCCCCGCGTGCGACTGCGGCTGACCGCAGCGCCCCGCCCAGCACCCACGGCCCTGGGGGAGGCCAGCAGCCCGGCCACCGCCACCGAGCCGGCCAGGAAGTGCCTTCGAGGTCATCGGCATAACACAGGCGGCCTTCTGTCGGGTGGATACCGGGTCTGGCCCCGCACAGGAGTGCCCCGGGAAGAGCCCAGGCCCCCGACTGGGGCGCATTTGTTTGAAATGTTAATGTTTTGAAGCTTCCCTCCCTGGGTCGGTCTCCCGAAAGCCAGCAGAAGCCCCGTGGGATGAATGCACGAGCCGCTTTGGCTGGGCGGAACCGGGTCCACAA
>NW_006203774.1:182079-188981 GCF_000334495.1 Tupaia belangeri chinensis
CCTGGGGCTGAGCACTCGGCGGCACCCACTCCCTCCCCGCAGGCCCTGGAATCCCGGGCACAGGTGGAGGGTGGGGCCGCGCTCCGGCAAACTGGACCGCGCCGGCCCCGCGGGGCGGAGCTCAGCCTGCACAGCGGCCCTGCACAGTGGCCCAGGGGCTAAGCGCGCGGGACTGGGCTTCGCTGGCCAGGACACCGCGCCCGGAGCGGACACCCAGAAGTATCACAAGAGCTTGCTAAAGCCTTGGCATGATTTTCCCTGTCCATATTCGATCGTTGTGGAGCTACTGTCGAAATGATCCGGTCGGGTTTCTTGCCGGGCTCAGCGCTAGGGTGGTGATATAATAGGACCGCGAACACTTGAGGAGCACTGACACTACCCGCGCTGTTCGAAGCGCTTCACACGGATCGTTTACCTGGATGGGGCGACGAAAGTCGCTATTTCGCTCCCCCAGCACGGTTCGCCAGTTGCTCTGCACGCGCCTCGTGGAGCGAGCGTACACTGGGGCACGCTCCCGCGCTGGATACTGTCCCGACTGCGCAGGTGTGGCTGCCAACCTCCGAGGCTCAGTGTGTCGGAGACTGTGTAGGTCACCGGGCCCCGTTTTGAATCTGACGTTTCCCGGCTGCCTCAGGTTCTCCCACTTCAACATTCTGGACTCCACTAAACCCGCCTCGACTTCCAAAAGCTGTCGCCTCAAGCTGGGAAAACCCAATAGTGGAATGATCACTTTTCAGCCAGGGGTGCCGCGCTCATGCATAATGAAGTAAGGCGCACAAAGGGCAGAATTCTTTCCTGCTCTCCTGGGAGAGGCCCCCGGCAGGGCTGCCCAAACTGCACACCAGCCTGGTGGAGGATCCCGGGTCTGGGGGTCCAGGAACCCTTCCACCCATCCGGATGCTGGGGTCATCACTGGAAGAGATCCCAGCTCAGGTTGCTGGCGAGCATTTCTTAGAAATTCTAGTCCCTCCTGAGGCCAGCCAGAGGGTGGGGAGTCCTACACACTCGGGGCGCATGTGCATATGTGCCCAAAACCAAGAGAATGGAGGAAAAGGGTCTGCACTGTGGCCATGCCCCTGGGGATGATTTCTCTCCCTCCCCCCCCAGCTCAGGCACCCTATGGAAAAGCTAGCACACAAAAAGCCTGGTCCTTCCCTTTTTTCTGCCCCTAGTCACAGATTCCTGGCTCAGCAGAGGGCCCTGGGAAGGGAGGAAGAAGGGAGGGACTATCTCTGGGTCCCAGATATATTCACCTGGGTGTGACCACCAACGGGCAGTGGGAAACTACACCTTCCGGTTAACACACGGCACTGTGGGCTCCGGTCAGTCCTGGCCTGTGGGCCTCTGTCCTCACTGCTCATGGATACAGGACCACCTTCTCCCCCAGGCTAGGGACTCCTGCCTTTCCTAACTCTTCCTCACCTGGGCTTCTCCCCCTACACTACTGAGGCCTCAAACTTGAACCTCACTCTGCCAGGCAGGCCTGGGCTGGGGAATCCCCAGGGCCCAGGATAGCACATGCTTCATGGCTGTGACCTTTGCAGGCAGACCTGGTACCAACCTGGCCAGCTGGGTGACCTTGGGGAAGTTTTCATCTTAAGGAGTACAGTGCTCCTTAGGCTTCCCACCAACAGGTGGTGGGGTAATGTCAATATATTCCTGAAGACGGCAGTGCCTGCCGATGGAGGGATGTTTTCACTGCCTTCTCCCCTGGTGGGAGATGAAAGCCTGCAGCTGTCAGACCACCCCTGCTCTCCTGAGGCTCCACTGTGTTGTGGTAGAGGTGGCAATGCCAGGATGTCGTAGTGGTGGGAGGGCAGTCGGACACCATCTTGCTCTGGGAGCTCCTGGCGGGGTGTGTTGCTGCCTCTCCCTGGCTGTGAGCCCCGGCCACCTGCACTGACATTCAACAGGCTGCCCTTGTTTCTGCCTCTGGTCACTAATCCCAAGCCCACCAGCGGCTTTCCAACTCATTCAGCATTTCTGAGACTAAAGCCATCCTTTTCAAATTTAGGAGAAAGAGGCACGAAAATAACCAAAATGCCACATGCCTGGTTTTTTGTATCCCCCATTTTAATTTTTCTTTTTTGGGGGAGAGATTTTTGCTATAGGGTGCATGTGCTTGCTGAAGAAATGGAGAGAGAGACACTGAGACATTGTCCCCTCGGGGGGATGGCCACACCGCAATCCCTTCTCCTTCATTCTCCTCAGGATTTCAGGCACGCACGTGATGGCCCAACGTGAGTTTCAAGCAGCTGGGTCTGAGACTCGAACCATGGTTGACCATGTGGGAGTTCAGTGCCTTAACCACCGTGCTACCTGCTGGCCCCTGTATCTCTCTTTTTAAAGTTTATCTGTTTCTTCTGAGAGAGCGAGAGAGCGAGCACCCCCAACAAGGCCTATACACCGTGATCCGCTCTGAGGCTTAGCCAGTCCTGGGGCCCAGCCATGTGTGCCTCGCATTTGTGGGGAGGTCTCGGGATGCAACCCCGAACCTTCCCACGTGGGTCAGCCTTGCAGAGCCTTACGTTTTTATCACAGGCCACTGCCTGGTCCCTGGCATCTCTTTTTAAAACAACCCATGGAGCTGGCCCCACAGCACAGGGGTCAGGGGCTGCACAGAGGAAGCTGAATCCTATGCGGCCAACCAGGGTTTGAGCCTGGCCCCGGGGCTTGAAAACCACACTGGGAGCATGTGTGTATGCCTGGGATCCTCATGGGGCGGATCAGAGGGGAAAGGACTTGGCCTGACCAGGCACCTCTGTGGAGGGTGTCCACGCTCGCTCTCACACATGCCGGGAGCCTTCCCGTGCAAGACTGCCTTGCAGTGCCCTCCTGACCACAGCATCGCCCTCTGGCCCTGAAATCGTGCTGAACATTCTATTTAATCCAGTACATCAAAATATTACCTGTCAGCATCTTTTGGGGGTTTACAATCTAAAAGTTTTTAATTACGTGTTCCTGGATGTACCTGCAGGGGTACGGCGTGACTTCAGCATGACACAGTTCTCAGGCCATCAGCACCCCCTGTTCTCGCTCTGAGCCACTTGCCATCACCTCGCATCCCGTGCAAGACTGCCTTGCAGTGCCCTCCTGACCACAGCATCGCCCTCTGGCCCTGAAATCGTGCTGAACATTCTATTTAATCCAGTACATCAAAATATTACCTGTCAGCATCTTTTGGGGGTTTACAATCTAAAAGTTTTTAATTACGTGTTCCTGGATGTACCTGCAGGGGTACGGCGTGACTTCAGCATGACAGTTCTCAGGCCATCAGCACCCCCTGTTCTCGCTCTGAGCCACTTGCCATCACCTCGCGTTGGGGGCATTCGTTCCAACATTCCATCGGGGGCAAGCCTAGGTACGTTATTTTCCTGTGTGTAGTGCACCTCCAAACCCCAGCATGCGGTTTACATCGCCAGCACATGTCAACATGGGCGAGCCACGCTTCGCTGCTCATGGCTCGCACGCCGCACTGCACAGTACCCTGCCCGACACCAGGACGCAGCAGGGACCAGAACGGACGCGCTCTCCGCCCCCACGCGGCTGACAGCCTAGTGTGGGAGACAGATAATAAGGAAGCAAGTGGTTTTGGAGAGGAAGCGGCTTGAGAATGCCCAGGTCGTCAGTAAAGCCCTCTGGGGCTCGGACCCGAAGGAGGGGACGCTGACCATGGGGCGTCACTACCTGTGTCCATACTTGCCGCCAAATAATGCTGTTAAACGAACCACTCCCAAATTCCGAGGCATCGCACAGCTAGTGACTCCGCTCGTGAGCCCACGGGCAGGGGACAGTCCTCTGGCCCCAGGTGGGCTCCTGTGTGCATCTCTGGGCGGCAGCAGGTCAGGCTGCCAACGAGTGGGATGACCTGGGCTCCATTCCATGTGTCTTCTCACCCTCCAGCAGGCTAGCCTGAGCCTGTCTTCTGCGGAGGCAGGAGTCCAAAAGGGGACATGAAAGGGCTTGAGGTTTCCCAAGGCTCAGGCTGAGAACCACATCGCTCTGCCACATTCTCCTGGCCAAGGTGGGTCCCCAGGCCAGCCGAGGCTTTGGCGGAGATGCTGGTCACACCACACAAGGTGCAGACACAGGGAGGGTGGGGCAGGCAGGTGGGTCTGTGCAGCTCACCTCCCGTATTACTCTGAAAAACCTCTCCATTGTTATAGGAAACCGTAACGGTTCTAAACTTCTGTGTGTCCCGTAAAGAACCTCCAAGTACAAAAATTAAAAAGAAAAAAAAAAACCTACAGGGAAAAATGAGCAAAATTACTCTTATAGTGGAAGATTTCCACATCTTTTGTAAGCAGACAAAAAAATGGTAAAGGTATAGAAGACCTGAACGCAATATAAACCCAACTTGGTGCAGGTGTTTATGTGGCCGAGGATACTGACAGCCCACTCTGTGTTCGAGGCACTTTTCGAGGTGGCTGAGGACAGGGTGGTGAGGAAAGTCAGCCGCCCCTGTCCTGCCGAGTCTCTGTTCTCCCAGAAGACGTCCACAGTAAATGACTTCACGGTAAGACAAACACGACTGTGGGAACAGCAGGAGGGAGAGGAGCTGAGTGCTGGGTGGTCGGGGAGGGCTTCAGTCACCAGGACAGGGAAGGCACTATCGGGGACATGCCACCTGGATGCGGCCAGGGAGGGGCAGGTGCAGATGGTGGGAATGGCAAGTACCAAGGTCCAGGTGGGAGGGGGCTGGCAGGGCTAGTGCAGACAGAGCAGGTTTGGCAAGGGAGGGGACAGGAGTCCTGGGTCAGATCTGCCAGCCTTTTGGCCTTTTGATTTTCATCTTAGTGACAGAAGTCCCTGGGGGTTTGATCAGGGGAGTCACACAGCTTGAGGGGTGAGGACCTCAGGGAGCGGAGTTTCTGAGGCAAAGGTCAGGAAGCCAGCCCTCCTCTAGGGGTGGGTACCAACCCTGCCAGGTGACATGTCACCAGGGAATTCTCTTTGCTTTGTCTTTTAACTACCATGACAGCAGTTTAGTCCCCAAAGGATGTCACCACCTTCAGAGAATGGATTCCAATTATCCTGGAAAACAAGGTAATTGGGATTAGGATAGTATCCCTCTTCTCAATTCTCCCCAAGAAAACCAAGTCAAGGTGAAAACAAAGAGCAGCTCCAGACCGTGTCCCCCTCCCCTCTGGGAAACCCAGCAAGGCATTGGGAGCCACCTGAGGTGTGAAACTACTGTTAGTTTCAAGTCTCTTTCTTTCTTTCTTTTTAAATTATTATTTAATTTTACTTATTCATTAATTTATTTTAATTTGACCAGAGAGAGACACACAGAGAGGAAAAGTGAGAAAGCAAGCTACCAGGTCCAAGACTCGAACCATGGTCAGTCATGTGGGAGTGTCCAGTACCTTAACCACCACGCCACCTCCTGGCCCCAGTTTCAAGTCACTTTTAAGATATAATCTTTTCTTTAAAAGAATTATTTTATTTAATTTCACTTACTTATTTTAATTTGACCAGGGAGGTACAGAACAAGAGAGAGCCAGAGAAGTAGAAAGTGAGAAAGCAAGACACCAGGCCTAGGACTCGAACTGTGGTCAGCCATGTGGGAGTCCAGCGCACTTACCCACCACGCCACCTGCTGGCCCCTCAAGATATAATCTTACCTGAAAGAAATGAATGGAGGCCTGTGGGAGGCTGTGTACCAGCGAGTCTGCAAGGTCATTAGGTTTTGGTTTCTCAGAAAGCAAACAATTACACAACGCCAAAGGCCACAATTGGCTCCCCTTCAAAACTTCACCTTCAAAGCCATACTCTGATTGGCTACTTCCCACAGCAAATCGGTGAGCTTAGAATCCCTCAGATTTGCACATCCGGTATCTCATGATTGGTCCACAAAAGCAACCAATCATAACCCACCTTTTAACAACCAATCACTGCCCACCAACATGTATATAACCACGATCCCTGGCCCACAATCTCCAGACGACCCTGAAGACCCTGAAGACCTGTGACACTGCATGGTCTCCAGACGACCCTGAAGAATTGTAACACCACGTTGTCTCTGGACAACCCTGAAGAGTTGTGACACTGCGTCGTCTCCAGACGACCCTGAAGAGCTGTGACACTGTGTCGTCTCCGTGCTGCCCACAATAAACGGACAACCCTGAAGAGTTGTAACACTGCGCCATTCGTTCAGTCTCTCACTCCTTCCCTCAGGAAACCTGTTCGACTGTCCCCCGGGTCAGGACAGGGGCCAGTCATGCCTGCTGGTTAAAGTGGCCAGATGCCACATGGCTAACAGCATGGTTCGAGTCCTGGATCCAGTTGCTTGAAAAACACTCTAGGCGTGCATGATCAAAATCCCAAGAGGAGGATGAAGGCCATTCATCCTGCACGGTGCGCTCTCTCTCTCTCTCTCTCTCTCTCTCTCGAGTGAGTGCACATGCCCTACAGCAAAACAAACAATGAAATGAACGGGTGCTTTCAGTCCACAAATAATCTCTACTTTGTGCATCTACTATGTGCCAGACATGCTTCCAGGTCCTAGGGATACAGCAGAAAACCAGACAGGCCAACGTCCTGTCTCCTTGGGAAAGATAAACGTGCAAACTAGGTGATGTTAGATAAATGTCCTGGAAGAGAAAAAAGCAGGGCAGTGTTTGCAACACTTGATAAGAGGCAGGCAAGTCTTTTTTTTGGAGAGGTTTTTGCTATAGGCTGCATGAGCTCGCCAAAAAGACAGAGAGAGAAGGAGAGACAAAAAGCGAGAAATCATCCATCAGGGAGGGTGGCCACACCACAATCCCTTTTCCTCCATTCTCCTCTCAGGATCTTGGGCACACATGCACAAGCACCCAGCGTGAGTTTAAGCTGCCGGGTGTGGGACTCGAACCGTGGTCGACTACATGGGAGTCTAGCAACGTAGCCATTAACCCAACTGC
>NW_006203774.1:189109-189634 GCF_000334495.1 Tupaia belangeri chinensis
GCGGCGGGGTTCCTCCTTTAGCCACGAGGAGCCTGCTGAGGGGCGCGGCCCTGTCAGAGAGGCAGGGTGGGGTCTGGCCCACATCTCGGGGGGCCTTGTAAAGATACCCTGACAGGGCCAGCAGGTGGTGAGGTGGTTAAGGTGCTGGATGCCATGGTCGACTGCAGTTTGAGTCACAGACCCGGTGGCCTGAAACTCATGCTGGGTGCTGTGTGTGTATGACCAGACTCCCAGGAGGAGAAAGGAGAAGGGACTGTGGTGTGGCTATCTCCCCGGGAGGTGATTTCTCTCTCTGTGTCTCTACAGCAAGCACACGTGCCCTAAAGTAAAATTCTCTCTCAAAAAAAGCTAAGCTGGACACCATGCACATTGTATCTTTGCCCCACGCTCAGGCACGGGGGCCGTCTCCGAGCTGAGCCCTCTGCGCGGTGACACACTCCAGCACACATCACTGGAGAAGACTCAAAGGAGCCCGAGCCGCCGAGTTCTGACAGTCCCCATGCCAGGGCTGGCAAGGGCCCAGCA